>NC_137063.1:29851590-30196752 GCF_032717465.1 Coenobita brevimanus | reverse complement strand
TTCACCCTCCATCCCTCTCCACATGGCCAAACCACCTCAGTGTGTTCCTCCTGTAACTTCCTATCACATCCACATCCACACCACAACGCTCCTTTATATCCTCATTCGTCAGCCTGTCTCTCCACGTGACTCCACAGGCATTATATATATATATATATATATATATATATATATATATATGCATCCCCAAGGGTGCCACAGGAAATGATTGATATATAGATAGAGTAGATATAGATAGATACTGATATATAGTAGATATATCAGATATATGCTCACTATATATATCTATATAAATAGATATATATATATATCTATACCCTATATAATATATATATATATATATATATATATATATATATATATATATATATATATATCTACACGTATATATATATATATATATATATATATATATATATATATATATACAGTAGAACCTCGGTCCTCGAACACAATCCAGGTTCTGGAAGGCTGTTCCAGGACCGAATTGGTCGAGGACTGAACTAAATTTTCACTCATAGGAAATAATGTAAATCATTTTAATCCGTTCCAAGACCCCAGATGCTTACCCTATTTAAGTTTCAGCACTGGTACCAGTGCCTTTCCTTTACAAGGTGACTGTTTATTTCTCTTGCCTTTTCACTAATTAAATCCTCACTAACACTGTCTCCTGCTAACTGTTTCTCATTGACTGAAGATAATATGTAATTTTTCCACTTCTGCTAGTCTTTTCCGCACTACTTCTCCTCTTTTTACTGCCAGTAGCAGTACTGGATGAACACTTTCTTTGAGGAATGACTATTAAGGGGCTAATACTGCACTGAATCCAAAGAAAAATGTGAAGCACAGCAAAACGACCCAGTGGCCGACAACAAAGGTGGACACATGAGCTGTCGGTCGACCAGCTTCCCATCGTTCCTTTACAGTCAAAGTTGATCGAGGTCCCGATGATTTTGAAGTCGACCTCTGGAGGAAAAATTTCTATTGAATTTTTAATTCGAGAGTCCGATTTTGTTCGAGATGTGAGACGTTTCAAGGACCGAGGTTCCACTGTATATATATATATATATATATATATATATATATATATATATATATATTTATATATATATATATATATATATATAATGATAGATATATATATATAAAGATATATATATATATATATATATATATATAGATATATAGATAGATATATATATAGATATATATATATATATATATATATAGATAGATATATAGATAGATAGATAGATAGATATATAGATATATATATATAGATAGATAGATATATATATATAGATATATATATAGATATATATATATAGATATATCTCTCTTTTCCTCTGTTATCCAGACGTCCTTTACCCGGACGCTGTGGACTGTTTGTTCGAAACCATTATTCATACACTTTTCCATTTTATCCAAACAAAATGCTTGCATCCGGGTAGAAATTATTGCCGCAAGAACATCTTCACCCAGCCAGGCCATTGTTTTGTGTGTGTGTTTTTTTTTCATGTCACTGCAGAGTATGGCCCTGCACTGGTGATTGTTTGTCTGTGGTTGATTGGTCTGCTTGACCATGGTAATTGCTTGGCTGTTGTTTATAGAGCTGCTTGACCAGATAGTGTTAAACAACAGGAACAAGTGTTGTACGATGAACTTTAGTGGCCTTTTACACTGGCTCTTAGTGTTAACCTTTGTACGAAGGGGGGCCATGAGAGAAGTCCATATCTGGACGGAGCCATTACCTGGACAGGCCTTTGGCTCTATTACGTCAGATAATCGAGGGATTACTGTATATACAGTACAAATATTTTATTTATTTATTTATAGCACGGTACATATAAAGAAAGACAGTATGTTTACACAACCATACTCCTAATCCTTCAGGACTGTGTTCTTGTGTGCAAGAATATGACTATCTTAGGAAGTGAGGTTCATGTTTATTGTATTCACAGTCACTTTATATACTTGTATACTGCTATGAGGGACAATGAGGTTTGTGTTCATTGCATTCCATGCTTCTTTGTACTGCCATTAGGACACATGCATATCAATATATGGGATTTGACAGATCAGTGGATGGTTTCCTAAAATTTTAGAGAATATGTAGTATTACAGCTATTGAGTTATCCTACATAAATTGTAAGGGTTCCATCCTCCTCGTCTCTTTTTTACTGATGACTTGTACTGTAATCGATGAAATGACCGTGCCAAAAGTGACTGTGAAGTCCATAGGCGCATGGGTTTTGCTCATGAGATGGAGCCAAGATTCTGAAAGCTTTGTGACATGAGGATGACTGTCAGGCCTCACAGTCATCCACAAAGATTGTTTGGCTTTTGTGCTGTTTCTTTGTTTGTGGATCCTACGTACTTTACTTCATCTCTTGATATGGAAATCAGGGCTGGGATGAAAGATGATGATGATGACCATTAAATTTGATGCTGTGTGTGAATCTTATTTGCACATAAAACATTCCTTCTGAGAAAAAGTATTCATGTTGCTCACAGCTTTTTAACATCATAAGGCTGTCTCTTCTAACTGATTATATTTTCAAGCTTTCTCTTTCCTTGTCTCCGTATCTTACCTTACCCCGTACTTGGGTCGGAATACAGATCATGATGTTGATTATGATGATGATAATTATAGTACAATATCAACCAATGCATACTACATACTTACATTATTCAATGGGAACCCTTACAACTGGTCATAATTTTCTCAAGTTTTGTGATGCTATGGGATACCATCTACTGTCTACATATTTACAAAACCTCTGAAAGTAGTTTTTTGGGGTAACTGTTCAACACTGGTACTTCCTCTTGATAACTTGATCTGTCTATCCTTCATTCAAACCCTTTTCCAACATTATTCATGTTTTGCAGCAATAAATAATATAGCTGGTTGGATGAATTATGCACTGAGAAGCACATGACAAAGGTTTGGCACCCTATATCAACCCAACAATCAGTGGAACGACTATCTGACAGGTGTATGCACATGGTTATGTTTGTGAGCTGAAGCCAGGATTCTAAAGGTGTAAATATCACACAGAATTTTATCAGTCCCAACAATGTCTGTATGCACTCAAAGTTTACCTCATCCAACACTCCTCATTGGGCGACATAGAATTGGATGATGGCTGGGTGGATGAAAAAGTTCCCCAAAACTCCACATATCTCAACAACTTGTGCATCATGTCCGTAAAGTGACACTCCCTAACAATTCAGATAAAAGAACACTCATCAACCAAGCATGAGTATGACTAGGAATATGGCTTTTACTCAAGTTCAATATATGTAGTATCAATCGGGATAAAATCTTAACGTCCTAAGTAGATAATTAAGCTACTGCATATGAGCATAAGTTCTAACATTACTAGACAAGTGCTAACCTTAAATAACATAAATTTATTTCACAAATGGACTGTATACAAATGCATCTACATAAAAGCTCTAACTACAATAATTGGCAAACATCCTACTTCTTGAACATGGGACTGTGCTATTTGACTAAAAACATTCTACATAGCTACAAACATTTGACAGTAACTGTGAACTGCAATGAAAAGACAGTAAATAGAAGAGAAAGAACATAAGTATTTATTCACCTCCAATACTACACACTAAAAAGATCCTTTAATGAACACATATACAACAATCTCCAACAGTCTGATGCATCTGCCAGTCGCTGAGCAAAGTTCTTTGTATGGGTGATCCAGAGCATATATAGGTCCTATCAACGTTTGTTACCAACCGACTACATAAACCTCAATTTAACAGTGAGTACAATGACTCAGCAAGTGGTAGCAGTACCACAAGGGCTGAAGGACATAACTGATTTAACTCATTAAATATGGTTATTTGCTTTAGTTATTTCTGCCACCCCCACACAGTCTTATTGAACTAACAGGGGGCATTTCGAATTACACAGTTCAGATACAGTCATCGGTAACCCCTTCATTACTGAAGCTCCTTCCTATCTTGAATAAAACTCATCTACTTGTAACCTGAATAAACAGAGAAATAAGTACTGTAATCATAGTGAAGTTAAAGCACATGAATATCCCTGTAACGTCTAGGGTATGCCACTCACATATATTTCAAGAATCAGCATTGATTATAATAGTTACAGTATAATGGCTCAGCAAGTGACAGCAGCACCACGACAATGAAAAGTGTCCAATCTTTCTTTTGCTGTAGGGTCCCCAGTACACATCTCTCTCATTAAACAAATGATGCCAAAACACACCTCATGAGGGAATGAGTTTGTCATATGGAAGTGGTGATAAAGTAGAGCATACAGGAGGAGGCACCAAAAACACAAGCTGAGCTACCGGTATTAGTTCACTTTGGGATACCATGAAGTTCTATAAAACCTCATCATTCAGTGCTCATTAAAGTACAGTACTCTGTTGGCCAAAATGATAAGTTTTTTAGAGGGAATAATTAACAATCAATTTCAGTACCTATACCCCCTCCCCCCCCAAAAAAAAAATCAAGACTGAATGAATTATGGAACTCTTTATTGTTACTGTCATATAAAATTTGAACATGTCCATATTAAGTGGACTAAAATGATTGCAAAGGGAGCATTTTTGGTAGGAGAGGTCACCCATCATCCACTTACTTAGCTAGTGGAATCTTCAGGTGACTATGCACTGAGTGGCAGCCTGATAGTTTCTGTAATCCAGAAAAGAATGCACTCACCATCCACTCACTCGATGTTGTGCTGCTCTCAGGGACTGCCCTTTGCTCTCTTCCTTCCCTCTTTCTTTTCTTCTCCTGTCCTTCCTTCATTCTTTCCTCTTCCTTCTGTCTATGGGTGACTCTACACTAAGTGACAAGCCAAATGATTTCCTGTACACCAGGAAACCATTTACTATGCTAGGTGGTAATCATATAATGATATAACCAAGTAATGGTACCTGCTGGTTTAGTGGGTAATTAAGGCATTCCAATCGAATTGAGCCAGTGCAGCTTTATATCCAAGGGATGGTTGGGGTTTATTGCTCACGTAATGCCACTCAGGGATGAGTGAGGATGGTCACTCTCATCTTAAACGCCACGACCAACTTGCCTAGGCCTGCGTTACTACGCTCCTAATGGGGACAAAGGATTAGATGATGAATGAATGAATGAATGAATGTGGAGTGATAATCATGCTCTATAACCAAATGGGCACCTGATGGTCTGGTAGGTTAAGGTGTTCCAACTGGATGGGGCCCATATGGATTTCCATCTGAGGGATGACTGGAGTTTATTGCTAACATCTTGAAACTCACGAAACATGCATGGCTGGTCACCCTTGCCTTAAATGTTAAGAATGAGTTGCAGGTACCAGGCGCCTATGCTCCTGATGGAACAGAGGGCTGGATGATAGTTGGAGGGCACAGTACACTTTCACATGTGTGATTTTGAACGCTTGGCTATCTGTGAATGTTGTCTGAAATGAACACGTTTCTGAGCGCTGGTGGTGGCCTCATTCTCTGAGGTGGATATGTTACTGGAGCTGCACACTGAGGGTGAGTCCTGGTCATCTCTGCAGAAGAAAAAGAAGGTTTAGATTAATTCCTGTCAACTGCATGGGAATCATCAGGGCGGGCAGTCTACATTTACTATAGTAAGCTTCATTCTTCATCCATAACAGACTCACAACAGTCCCTATTGGTAGTGCTGGGAGAACAGGGACTATGGAGGGTTGAAAAATACTGAGTCCACCAGTCTGACTGCCCTGAAAACTGAGCTTGGGTTTTATTCTTTGCGAGCTAGACATGCTAACCATTGCACTACTGGCTCTCCCACACAGAAAACATGAAAAAGGTTTAAAGATCACATCTACAGAGATATCAGGGGTCACAGTTACAAACATTTCAGTGAACACAAATGAAATTTCTTACACATTTTGTGACTTTGTAGGTGTCTGAAGTGGAGCCTGGGTTCTAGGGGGCTGAATATGTGTGTAAATGACTGGCCCATTTATTTGGATATGCTGTTAATACAGTGCGACAGATCTTGCACTTTTGTACTTTCTTTTTCCTTGATTTAAGGCCTTCTCATACCCCATCCATAGCTGAATAAATAGGTCAAGATGAGAAATTTCCCCATTCTGCAGTGAGATAACAAACAACAACAAGTTCCTCATCATAGCAGAGTTTATGCAATAAAGGAACTATCACCAGTGTTTGAGGTGCGGGAGGGGGGGGTCGGACCCTCTCAAATGTAATGAAGGTCCATGGAAATTGGATATGCAAGACCACCACCATGAGTCATAAAAAGACCCCCTCAAATATGTTCATTATTAACCCCTAAAGTCCTATGGCTGATCTTTCACAACCATCCCCCTTAGTTTCCTTCACTTCTATTTCCTTAAGTACCATTTCCTTACTTTCATATCCAATACTCTCCAAAAAAAGTATTACATTCTTCCTCTGTCCTCTTATCATTTTTTTTCCTTTACTTCTTCCTTTAATGATTTTAAAACTTCTCTTTCCTCTTCATTCAGATCTTTTCTTCTTATAATATTTTCCATCCCCGCCTCTTTACTTAATTTCCAGGTCACTTTAAGTATCTTATTTATTACACTTTCTGATGTAAACTTGACTCTCATTGGTCTTGTTTCCCTTTTCTTATAAGGCCCTATCCTCCTTACTTCCTCAATTTCTTTTAGCCACTTGTCTCCTTCGGGGTCAATCTTGCCTAATATTCCTCTCACCAGGTTCGTGTCTCTCTCGAGTCTTACGGACCTAACCTTTTCTTCCTCTTCCCTGTTTCCAAATACTACCACACATCTGCTCCTTTCTACAGTTTCTCTCACTATTTTCTCTTTTTTCTTCAGTATTTTCATTACATTTTCTTCCATTTTTTTTCTTGTTCATTTCCCTTTCTTCCTGGATGATCTCTCTTAAGCTGACCACTTCTTTCTGTTCTTCTTCTACGTGTGCCCACTTTGCCTTATGTTCTTCTAATACATTACTCACCTTCTTCATTTTATTAGTACTCTCTTCTAGTTTCCTCCTCAATTCAACATTTTCCCGCTTCAAATTTCTAATCTCTTCATTCGCTGTTTCATTGGATTGGATCAGACTCTGTATGGTAGTTTCCGTATTTTCAGACACATCCTTTATCACTAGATTCTCTACTTTCTTTTCAAGTTCACTAATCCTCATAATTAATGTTTTAACCAGGTCCATGACATTGGTATTTGAATCAAATCCTTGAAATTCTAGTCCCTCATTGTTTACATTTTCGGCCATGTTTGATGTTAAGTACCAAAACAGCTGTTACCGAAAAAAACTACAAACATTCATGTATACTCTAGCCAATAAATCTTTACATTTTTGGTAGTCTATTAACTTTCATTATTTTAAATTTAAAACAAGACCTTAGGAGACAGGACAGACAAAATTCCTGAAACTACTTAAGGTTAGCAGCGATGGCTGGGACGTCTGCTCTCTTCGGCTGTGTATGTGTGTGTGTGTGTTCTTACCTAATGGGGTGCTTTCAAAGCTAGTATTCTGCTAGATGGCTCTATTGTTGCAGTAAACACATTCCCCGCTCTGTTTAAAAAGCATATTTTTCTTTGTTAAATATCTATACTGTTGTGTGAAAATGTGAATCATGGTAATGTCATATGCCGAAATATAAATAATACAAATAGAACATGTATATATAACGTATCGTGAAGTGTTTATATTTATCATAAACGGAAATTAAAATATCACTGATGGCATGTGATGGCAACCCGTCCTTCCAGTGACCCTATATTATTTAATTTCTGCTACATTTAGTGCAAATTTGGTTCTTAATATATTGTCTGTTCAGACTGTAAAGTACGCCTAGTGGGTATCTAGACTCATCCAGTTTCTATGTGGGCAGAAATTTAATGTTGAGTAAATACTGGCATTCAACATTTTGCTCACTTCCTTCACGCATGCGCACCACAAGACAGTCCCATGTTTAAGTTTTTTCACGAGGGATGTCAAATTTCCATGAAAAATCTTATTTTGATGGCGTGTAATGTCACGGATTCACTCAGAGTAGAAACGAGCTATATTCATAACATTTGTCATTGATTCATAAGTGACTATGTATAGGCAATGTGTTTCACTGAGCGATATCTTTGTGTAATTATCATTCCCACATCTTGCCTCTCTAGCTGTTAACTAAGCTACGCCCATTTCTCATGTCCCTGTACCCGACGTTGGTTACATTACTGTCGTAAATGGACACACCCACAAACACACATAGTTCAGTAATGTGAGTTCCTGACTGTTGAGCTGAGAGAGAGAGACCTTCCCCTGCAGCTTCCTTACACCATGAATGAGTCATATTCATATGTATCATTGTAGCTTTTTGTAAATAAAGTGTTACAGTGAAGTTTTGTCTTTTTCTGTTGAGAACTAGTGGTTATTTTAACTTTTACATTTCACCAAGTGCCTACCAAATAAATACCTTAAGGTCATCTTATCATCAATATCTCACACACATTGCCCCCTCTTGGCAAGTCCCTAATGATATGGTCATGTGAGAACTGTCTCCAGGCCACCTTCTCCACACACATATGTTTGCAAGATCTTCCACTGACTGAGTCAGTAGCTTGTGCACATACCAGTCTTCTTGACCTGGATGCAATCTCACTGGGGGTAGACATTTAAGAGGATGCAGTAGTATTTACTCGTCATGTGTTCTCACGTTTGCATATATATATATATATATATATATATATATATATATACATATATATATATATATATATATATATATATATATATATATACAATATATATATATATATATATATATATATATATATATATATGTATATACATTATATATATATATATATATATGTATATACATTATATATATATATATATATATATATATATATATATATATTATGTATATATATATATATATATATATATATATATATATATATATATATATACAGTGCTGCGTCAGAAGTATTCAGCGATGTCCGCCGGGCGCGCAATACTTATGGCCCAAAAAGAATCACCCCATTTTTGGGGGTAAGAATTGAGCCACAAGTTTGAGCTCCGAGCATGACGTCACGGTAGCCTGAGGCCTTCTGACGCGCTGGTTGGTTCCCGCCTCAGTTGCCCACGGGCTGCCTGAGAGAGAGGAACTCCGCCGAGTGTCCCTCTCAAATTGCGCCATTTTTTACCGAGTGTCCCGCAGTGTTTTGGCCTTCAAAACTTTGTTATGGCACCTATCCGTGAACTATCGAGTAGAAATCATATCCCAGATCATTGCTCTAAAGGAGGCAGGCCACCAGACAAAGGAAATTAGTGAATTGGTTGGTGTGGGACGATCGACAGTGCGTCGTTGGTGTGCGTTTCGGGAGGAAAACAGTGGTGAAGTTCCCACAAAGAAACCGAGGTCTGGTAGGCCTAGGAAAACTTCCCCAAGGTCTGTTAATGTTTTAAAACGTGCAGTGGAGTTTAATCCTTGTGTGAGTGCAAGGAAAATTAAGGAGAGCAACCCAGAAGTGTTTGGTGAGGTGTCAGTGAGAACAGTGTCTCGTAGGGTGCATGAGCTTGGTTACACAAGTCACAGGCCTGTGAAAAAGCCTCTTCTCTAGCAGCCAGAGAATTCAGAGGCTTGCCTTTGCTAATAAATATCTAAATTGGGGTGAGGAGCAATGGTTGTCAGTGTTGTGGTCTGATGAGGCAACGTTTAGTGTTACCTGTAACAGAGGAGCATGCAAAGGTAGTGACCCACTTGACCCACGGTATGTAGAAAGCACAGTTAAACATCCTGATTCACTCATGGTATGGGGTTGTTTTTCAGGGAAGGGTTTGGGGAAGCTTGTTGTACTTCCCAAGAACCTCAGAGTGAATCAGGATGTTTACCTGGAGCTTCTGTGTGATCATTTACCAGACTCCTTCGAGCTAACAGGTGCACGAGTGTTTCAGCAGGACGGTGCACCTGCTCACAAGGCCAAATCGGTCACCAATTGGCTTCGTGACTGCGAGGTATCATTCATGACAGACTGGCCAGGAAATAGCCCAGACCTCAACCCGATTGAAAACCTCTGGTACCTCGTAAAGAAGAGTCTCCAAGGGAAGGACGTGAGCTCTCTGCCTAAGCTGGAAGCCGCCATTCGTGACTCCTGGGACAAAATACCCCTCCAGCACCTCAGGAGCCTCGCCCTTTCACTTCCAAGACGTCTCAGGTCCGTGAAGAAACGTAAAGGCTACCCTACGAAGCACTAAAGGTAAATAAAATGCATTATTTATATGTTTTTTCAATGTTGAAAGGTTTGTTTCTCAGGAGGGACGCAGGGCGCCCCATACTTCTGACGAGCACTGTATATACACACATATATATATATATACATTATGTATATATATATATATATATATATATATATATTTATATAAAATCGTGAATACTGAACTTGACTCCGTGTGAATCTTGTGGATCACTTGGAGGCGATGTCTTGGCTTGTTTACCTTTCACAGTCATCTGTCCTCGGTGAGACCGGGCAAAAAATGACGCATAAACGATCTTGGTTTTGGGACGGTTCCTCGGACCGGATGATTTATGATGATGAATGCCAGTATTTACTCAAAATTAAATTTCTGCCCACATAGAGACTGGATGAGTCAAGATACCCACTAGGCGTACTTTACACTCCGAACAAACTATGTATTAAGAATCTAACTTGCACTAAATGTAGCAGAAATTAAATAATATAGGACCACTGAAATGGCGGATTGCCATCACATGCCATCAGTGATATTTTAATTTCAGTTTATGATAAATATAAACAAGTCATGATAAGTTATATATACGTGTTCTATTTGTATTATTTATATTACGGCATATGACATTACCATGATTCACAATTTCACACAACAGTGTAAATATTTAACAAATAAAATTATGCTTTCTAAACAGCGCGGGAATGTGTTTACTGCTACAGTGGAGCCATCTGACAGAATACTAGGCTTTTCAGAAGCATCCCATTGTATCTTTACAGGAATGAGTCAAGCTCGTATTGTCCCGTGTCTTAAACCATATTCATCGTACATATCCTTATATTTGTGAATTGTTTTGGCACACACTATTTCATTCGGTAGTGCATTCCATTGATCAATTGCTCTGTTTGGGAAACTGAATATCCTTACGTCTTTATCACCTCTCTTCTTATGCAGTTTTTTGCAGTGTCCTCTTGCTGATGCTTCTCCATATGTTAAGTAATCATTTATGTCTGTTTTCTCCTTCCCTGATGTGCACTTATATAGCATTATCATGTCACCTCTTTTCCTTCTCTCCTGTAGTGTTGGTAGATTCAGTTTATTTAGTCTTTCTTCGTAGCTTAGGTCCCTTAAGCTTGGTATCCATCTTGTAGCGGCCCTTTGAACTTTTTCAATCTTGTCTACATGCTTTTTGAGATGAGGACTCCAGACTACTGATGCATATTCCAGGGTTGGTCTAATGAATGATGTTATTATCCTTCTTAGCATGTCTTCATTTATGTATGTGAATGCTATTCTCATATTTGCAAGCAGTGTATACATGTTCCGTTACCTTCTCGTTGATGTGGTCAGCCAGAGAGAGTCTGTTATTGATAATCACAACTAGATCTTTCTCTCTTTCTGATGTGTATAGGGTTTTATTTCCTAACTTATAATCCCAATCAGGTGTGTGTGTGTGTGTGTGTGTGTGTGTGTGTGTGTGTGTATGTGTGTGTGCATGTGTGTGTGTATGTGTATGTGTGTGTGCATGTGTGTGTGTGTATGTGTATGTGTGTGTGCATGTGTGTGTGTGTGTCTGTGTGTGTGTGTGTCTGTGTATGTGTGTGCATGTGTATGTGTGTGTATGTGTGTGTGTGTGTGCATGTGTATGTTCTTACCTAATTGTTCTTACCTAATTGTTCTTACCTAATTGTATCTTTACAGGAATGAGTCAAGCTCGTACTGTCCCGTGTCTTAAACCATATTTATCGTACATATCCTTAAATTTGTGAATTGTTTTGGCACACACTATTTCATTCGGTAGTGCATTCCATTGATCAATTGCTCTGTTTGGGAAACTGAATTTCCTTACGTCTTTATCACCTCTCCTTATGCAGTTTTTTGCAGTGTCCTCTTGCTGATGCTTCTCCATATGTTAAGTAATCATTTATGTCTATTTTCTCCTTTCCTGATATGCACTTATATAGCATTATCATGTCACCTCTTTTCCTTCTCTCCTGTAAAGTTGGTAGATTCAGTTTATTTGGTCTTTCTTCGTAGCTTAGGTCCCTTAAGCTTGGTATCCATCTTGTAGCGGCCCTTTGAACTTTTTCAATCTTGTCTATATGCTTTTTGAGATGAGGACTCCAGACTATCTATCTATAGCCCGACGCCCTAATCCCGCAAAGGGTGGCCGCAGACAAAACGCCTCCAAGTCACTCTGTCACCCACCATTTGACTCCCCTCCCCCCAACTCACCCCCCCCTCCCTCATATACCTCTCAACTCCATCCCTCCACCTCATCCTCGGTCTACCCCTCCCTCTCCCTCCCTCCACCTCACCTACATACACCCTCTTAGTCAGTCTTTCATTCTCCATCCTCTCCACATGTCCAAACCACCTCAGTGTATTTCTCCTAATCTTTTCAACCACATCCACATCTACCCCACAACGTTCCTTCACTTCTTCATTCGTCAACCTGTCCCTCCATGTCACTCCACATGCTCCTCTCAAGTAACTCATTTCCACTGCTCTCACTCTTGACTTGTTCCCCTCTTGCAAGGTCCACGCCTCGCTTCCATACGTCAGGGTAGGGATCACAATACCATCATGCAGTGACTTCTTAACTTCCATACTCACCTCCCTATTTCTCATCACTGCTTTCAGTGTGCCAACAACCTTCCTTCCCTGCTGTACCCTTTCACGTACTTCATCCCCCAAAGTTCCATCCTTACTCATCACACTACCCAAGTACTTGAATGCACTCACATTCTCCATATCCTCACCATCCAACCTCACTGCACACTCTGTGACTTCATTCCTCTCAAACACCATAACTTTACTTTTGTTTATATTAACTTTCAGCTTCCTCCTCCTACACACTGTCCCAAATTCATTCACCAAACCTTGCAACTCCCATTCATCTTCACTCAACAATACTGTATCATCAGCAAACAGCAACACCGGAAGCTTCCAAATCTCACCCTCATTCATTAGGGCCACCCCCACATCCACTGCCCTACCTTGTACCTCCTTTACGACCCCATCCATATATATATTAAACAGCCATGGAGACATTACACACCCCTGTTTCAGTCCCACACTGAGATCAAAGAACTCGTTCAGCTCACCATCCACTCGCACCGTAGCCCTAGCTCCCTCGTACATACTCTTCACAGCACTCAACAATTTCCCCTCCACTCCATATATTCTTAATACCTTCCACATACCTTTCCTATCTATTCTGTCATAAGCTTTCTCCAAGTCCATGAAGGCAGCGTACACTTTCCTTCCCTTCTCTAGATACTTCTCCACTAAACATCTTAGAACAAATATCTGATCTACACACCCTTTTCCCTTCCTAAATCCCCCTTGTTCTTCTCCAACTAGCTTCTCTGTCATATGCCTAACCCTATCAATGAGTATTCTACCAAATATTTTACCAATCACACTAAGAAGGCAAATACCCCTATGGTTACCACATACTTCTCTCCCCTTTTTCTTTGTATGAAGGAACAATTATACCCGATTTCCAGTCCTCTGAACCCTTCCCTCTTCCCAAGCCAATCTACACAACTTCCATATCCACTCCACAACAATCTCACCCCCATACCTAAGCATTTCACCACACACTCCATCAATTCCTGGGGCCTTTCCCAGCTTAATCTTCTTCATCGCTTCCACTACTTCTGACCTACTGATCTCTTCCTCCCTCCTCTCATCTCTTCTTCTCCCAGCCATTCCCCAACCACTTATCCTCACACTGCTCTCACTCTCTACATTCAACAAATCCTCAAAGTGCTCCTTCCATCTCCTCAATTTCTCTCTCTTCTCCACCAACAATCTATTATTCCTATCTTTCACTCCCCTACTATTTCCCCTTTCACACTGCCTTACTTTCTTTACCTCCTTCCAAAACAATTTCTTACTCTCCCTCCATTTCACACTCAGATTCCTCCCAAACTCTTCATCCACTTTCTTCTTACTCTCCTTCACCAGTCTCTTAACCTCCCTTCTCCTGCTCACATATACCTCTCTCTTCTCTCTCTCACCTTCTCCCCTACCTCTACTCGCCAACCATTCACCATATGCCTTCTTCTTTTGTTCCACAGCTCGTTTCATCTCATCATTCCACCATGCTGTCCCTTGCACACCCTTGCATCTCCTCCTCACTCCAGACTACTGATGCATATTCCAGGGTTGGTCTAATGAATGATGTTATTATCCTTCTTAGCATGTCTTCATTTATGTATGTGAATGATATTCTCATATTTGCAAGCAGTGTATACATGTTCCGTACCTTCTCGCTGATGTGGTCAGCCGGAGATAGTCTGTTATTGATAATCACACCTAGGTCTTTCTCTCCTTCTGATGTGTATAGGGTTTTATTTCCTAACTTATAATCCCAATCAGGTCTTTTTCCACTTTTACCAAACTTGATTACATGACACTTGTCCACAATGAATTCCATTTGCCATGTACTACTCCATTCATGAAGTTTATTTAATTCTTCTTGTAGCACTTTACAAAAGTCTGTGTTAGTAATTCTCCTTTGTATTTTTGCATCATCTGCAAACATATTCAGATAGCTCTCATTTCCAGTGTTACTGTTTATATCATTTATATACACTAAAAACATGATTGGTGCCAGCACTGAACCCTGTGGTACTCCACTAGTCACTTCTTTCCATGATGAGTAGTTTCCTCTTAGTACTGTCCTCATTTCTCTTTTTATGAGAAAGTCTTGCATCCAACAAAACAGTTTGCCTCAAATTCCTCCTTGATGGTACAGTTTCCATAAAAGTCTTTGGTGTGGTACTGTGTCAAAAGCTTTCTTGAAATCTAAATAGATACTGTCCACCCATCCTTCCCTTTCCTGTATTGTGTTTGTTACTGTCATAGTAGCTCAACAAATTAGTAACACATGATTTTCCTTTTCTGAAACCAAACTGTCTTTCTGTTATCATACTGTGTTCTTCTAGATGATTTACCCAAGCTTTTCTTATAAGTTTTTCTAATACCTTGCTTACAACACTGGTCAGTGATACTGGTCAGTAGTTGAGTGGATTTTGTCTATTTCCTTTCTTGAATAAGGGGACAATATTTGCTTTTTTCCAAATATCAGGTAGTTTACCTTGACTCAAGGATTTCCTGAAAATTATAAATAATGGTTTACTTAACTCCTTTGCACATTCTCGTAATACCCAACATGAAATTTCATCAGGACCACTTGCTTTTCCTCTGACTAATCTACTTAACTCCTCCTGTATTACTTTTTCTGCTATTTGTATATCTGGTAGTATGTGTGGACATGCGTGTTCCACATAGTCCCTCTCAAAATTTTTTTCTTCTGTAAAAACTAATTAGAAATTCTTATTTAGTGCTTCACAAATATCTTTCTCTTGTGTATAAGTGATTCCCTCGTCCGTAATGGATTGTATTATATCTTTTACTTTGGTTTTGCTTCTGATATAGCTGTAAAACAGCTATGGTTGATCACTACTTTTATTTATTATATCCTCCTCAAACTGTTTTTGGGCTTCCCTCCTTATTCTTGTATAGTCGTTTCTTGCCTGTTTGTAATTATTATACGCCCTTTCACTATTGCATCTTCTGTATCTATTCCACAACAAATCTCTTCTTTCTTTTGATTTTTTACATTCTGTATTGAACCATTTCTGTATTTTCTTATCTGCTTCTTTGTGCTGTGGGATGTACTTATGGACTCCTATTTCATAAAATTCACAAAATTTTTTATATACAGCAAGTTGAAGTAAGGTGGAGCGACTTGGGGCTCTGCTACAGGTGTACCGAGTTCAGACTTTCATCGCCCAGTTCCTCCATTTCATTTCATCCCTACGTGTCAAGTGGGGTTGGTGGAGGATTAGTGCCCCTCCCTGTAAAACAATTAACTCTAAGCCCTTGGCCACCCTGTCTGGGATACATGGCGTCTGGCAATGAATGAATGAATGAATGATTTAAATCTTGTCCTCTAAGCTCGTTTTCCCAATCAACTTCTAAGAAATACTTCTTTAGGTCTTGATAATTTCCCTTTTTATAGTTTAGGCTCTTTTTGTAACTGTCATTGCTGTTTACTATGTCATATGCTATCCTGAAGTTATAATTTAGTACTGCATGATCGCTTTTGCCGAGTGGAGGGTGATATATTAAACTGTCAATATCATTTTCTTCCCTAGTAAATATTAGATCTAGCACTGAAGGTACATCAAGTCCTCTTTTTCTGGTGGTTTCCCTCACATGATGCGTTAATAAAAACTCTTGTACGAGATCCAGGAGCTTTTGGTCCCAACAGCTTTCTTGGCTATTTATATCTAGAGTATTCCAATTTATATTTGTATTGAAGTCCCCAGTTAGTATAATTCTTTCCGATTTCTCTTCCATTTTTTGTAGCAATGATCTTATACTCTGAATTGTACTCTCTGCCAGGTCCTCATATTCGTCTCTTTCCCATGTGTTTGATCTGGGTGGCATGTACAAATTGGCTACAATTACTTTACCTTCAGATGTGTCGATCTCTACGGCAATCAGTTCTACTTGTGATGGTATATCTAGTTTTATTTCCTTGACTTTTAGATTTTTCTTAGTTAATATTATAATTCCTCCTCCTTTTTTTAAATTTCTGTCTCTTCTCCACATATTGTATTCCTCTAAGTTTAGTATGTCATTGGATATCCTTGGTGTTAATTTTGTTTCAGTTAGGCATATTATTTGTGGTTCATTTTCTCTGACATAATCATTCATCTCTAGTAATTTAGATACCATTCCATCCACATTTGAGTACATCAACTTTATCATCTTGTTTATATACTTGTCATGACATGGTTCTCCTACCTTCCTCCTTTTTTCTTCCATCCTGTTTGTGTACCACTTTCGTACCTGCAATCCTATTACTTTGTAAAAAAATTTCTTCTTCTCCTCTTCTGATCTTCCCTCATTTTTTGTTTTTGCTTCCTCCCTTTTCTCTTTCAGTAATTCCAGTTCCTCTTGTGTGAGGCATCTTTTTATCCATACATTTTTGAACTCCTCTTTTTCCATAAGATTCTTTGCATTTTTTAGTATCTCTTCCACAGTGTTTACACTCTGGAAAGTCACCTTTAGAGGTTTTGTCTTGCTTTTCTCGTATTTCCCTAACCTTTTATGTTCCTCTATGTCTTTACTACAGATTTCCTCTGATACTTCTTTCAGTAAGTTCATTACATTTGTCATCTCCTTTTAGTTTCTTGTGATCTTGTTTTTTAACTTCTTCCTCTTCTATACCAGTGATTACTATTGATTTGTTTATCTCTACTGAATCTCTGACTAACTTTGGATTGTTTTGGATTATTCTTTTCACCTCCTTTCTGATGCTTTTTTTCCTCCACCCTTGTTTCTAAGTCTTCCTTTACTTTCACCATTTCAGCATACGTGGTTTCTACATCATTTTTGTAGCTTTGCACAGCTTCATTCACTTGTGTTATCTTCTCCTCAATATCACTGCTCTGGTCAATAAGACTGCTAACTTGCCTAATTGTCTCTGTGTCATTTTTGAACTCTTCCATAACACTCTCGTGATTGACTACTGTACTTGCCATTTCACTCATTTTCTTCCTAAGTGTACTCAATTCCACTGTTAGTTCACTGATGGTTGTGTCTTTCTTATTGGCCTCCCTTCCTAGTTTTTCTATTTCTTCCTTTTGCAAGTGCATCTGCTTCTTTATTTCATCAATTTCATTTTTGAAAGCCATTTCTAGTTTGTTTACACGTTCGACCAGTCTATTGTGAGTCTCTACTTCAACCAGTTCTTGGTAGAAATCATCATTTTGCTTTTTACCTTTATCCCTTTTCTTTTCCAAATTTGCTTTACTAAAGTACGTATCCATTTTGCAATACTTAAAGTGCAAAGCATGTACTTACAATCTCCGTGTTGTTGTAGTCTAAAGAAACCTCAGAGATGACTCAGCGTATTCTTTCGTCTTGGTTCTAATTCCTGTTTGAACAAGTCTTGTTTATACTTATTATTTTTTTCCTTTTAATAATGAACAATCATTTAGTCTAACCTGGTACTGAGCTTGACTCATACAAAGATACAAATTTAGGTAATGCCACTGGTCGTGATGATTTGGTACGGAGCGCCGGTGACGCACGTCGGCCTAGATTGAATCCCTCTGTGTGTGTGTATGTGTGTGTGTGTATGTGTATGTGTGTGTGTATGTGTGTGCATGTGTGTGTATGTGTGCACGTGTGTGTGTGTGTGTGTGTGTGTGTATGTGTGTGTGTATGTGTGTGTGCATGTGTGTGTGTGTATGTGTATGTATTTACCTATTTGTAGTATACAGGAATTGAGCAATGCTCGTGTTGTCCTGTCTCCATATCTACATTTATCAAGTCTACCTTTACACACATGAATGTTTTTCTCATGCACCACCTCTTTGTCTAAGTCGTTCCAAATATTTAAGTATTTACCTAATATACCTAATTGTGATATACACGGAATGTACTATGCTCGTGGGTTTCCGTCGCTGTTTCTCAATAAGTCGAATTTAACTTTAAACTCGTTTAAATTTTTAGACTGGACGATCTCTTTGTCCAGGCTATTCCATAAGTCTATACATCTGTAAGGAAAGCTATATTTCTTGATATCCTTCAAGCAGCTTGACTTTTTCAATTTCATTCCATGTCCTCTTGTTGCTCTCTTATCCCATACAAACAGATCGTCTTTGTCAATTTTATCTACTCCCACCATGGTCCTGAACACCGCAATCATGTCTCCCCTCTTTCTCCTATCCTCTAACGAAGGCAAATCCAGTTTTTCCAGCCTCTCTCTGTATGACAGGTCTGTTAGACTGGGGACCATCTTGGTTGCTGTTCTTTGTATTCTCTCAGTCTTGTTTATATCTTTCTTTTTGTGTGGGGACCACACTACCGCTGCATATTCTAACCTGGGGCGGATCATGGCCACTATCAATTTTTTCATCATTTCCTCATCCATATAATGAAATGCTACTCTTATGTTAGTCAAGAGTTTATAAGTCTCTCCAACTATCTTGTTAATGTGCTTTTCTGGTGACAAACTATCTTGGACCAGCACTCACAAATCTTTCTCTTCTCTCCTTTTTGTGATTAATTCATTACCCAAAAAATAATTCAGTGATGGTCTCCTGGTACTTTTACCCATTTCCAATATTTTACATTTCTTTACATTAAATTTCATTTCCCACGTCCGGGTCCAATTGTGTACCCTATCCAAATCCTCCTGCAGTATTTTACAATCCTCCTCAACCTCTATCTTCCTCAAGATCTTTACATCATCAGCAAACAGACTCGCATAACTGTTCACTCCATCTACCATATCATTTACGTAAATCAGGAACATTACTGGCGCCAACACTGAGCCTTGAGGGACTCCACTTGTTACTTCCCTCCATCCAGACATCTTTTCCTTTATTACTGTCCTCATTTGTCTGTCTCTCAAAAAGTCTCTCATCCATTCCAGAAGTTTCCCCTTTAGTCCTCCAATATGTTCTAGTTTCCACATTAGTCTCTTATGAGGTACCGTGTCAAAGGCCTTCTCTAAGTCTAAGTACACACAATCCACCCAACCATCTCTCTCCTGTACCACATCAATTGCTCTTGAGTAAAAGCTCAACAAGTTAGAAACACGAAACACATGACCTTCCACTTCTGAATCCAAACTGACTATCAGCCAAAATATTCATCTCTTCCAGATATTTTATCCATCTGTCTTTCAGGATTCTCTCACACAATTTTGCGACCATGCTGGTTAGAGACACTGGTCTATAATTCAGGGGTTCTTCCCTGTTTCCTCCCTTGTAAATTGGTACCACATTTGCCCTCTTCCATTCTTTTGGCACTTTCCCCTCTTCCAGTGAGCATACAATTAAGCTGTGAATTTTATCCGCCAGTTGTTCTCTGCATTCCTTCAGTACCCAATTAGAAATTCCATCAGGTCCTGGGGCTTTCCTTACATCTTGAGTTTCCAGTAATTTATACACTTCCTGTACCTCCACTTTTATATCTTTCATCACCGGAACATTTCTAATCACTCCCTCCCCTTCCACAAGCTCCTTCTCTTTAGTGAAAACTGACTGGAAACGTTTGTTCATTATTTCTGCTTGCGTTGCCGCATCCTTAAAGACCTCTCCTTCTACTTTCAACTTGGTGATTCCTTCCTTTTGTTTCAGTTTGCCATTAACAAATCTATAAAACAGTTCGGGTTCATCCTTGCATTTCTCAATTATACCTTTTTCAAAATTCCTTTCTTCTTCTCTACATATTCTTGTGTATTCATTTCTTGTTCTTTTATATTCTTCCTTTGTTCTGTTGTTACCTCTCTTTCTCCAATTGTGTGTGTGCATGTGTGTGTGTATGTGTACCTAACCTCGCGTTGCATTTCACTACCTTTGTGCTAACTTAGGTGAACAAAACCTGCTATTCCTTACTAGGACGTGCATCACTTTTTCACTTTCTTTTCACATAAAACATAGCCCAGTTTATGAATACATAGGAAACACAGTACATTTCACCAAAAAATATATATATATATATATGTACATGCAATTGTTCCTTACGAGGACGTGCGTCACTTTTTCACTTTCTTTTCACATAAAACATAGCCCAGTTTATCAATACATAGGAAACAGTACATTTCACCAAAAGAGATATACGTGACACTTACCTGTCCCATGAGGTGTAGCAGAGAAGATGCTGCAGTGTTTATGATATTTTCACAATACACATAATGATATTCATCATTTTATGAAACATACATTATATTTTCACCACAACAGTTCCTGATCGTGCTCCGTATGTCACATCTGCGATACCTAAGGTATTGCAGACGATATTTTTTGATGATCATGTGGTGAAGTGTTTACATTCATCCACACAAGGATACGATAAACCTACCAATAACACTCATGCATTATTTCACACAGAAAGCATACGGAATAAATATAACAATATGATAAAAGCAAATATTCCTATAAAAACCTAATGTATTTCCTCTACTCACAACGGCTTGCCCTGGCTGTAATGCAAAACTGACTCCTGCCCTAGCCATTATTTCATCACGTACACTCATTGCACTATACTCCTATCTATTGCACAATAACACTATCCACCATATATCAGCATGAAACAAGGACTTCATCCACACCTTGGAAAATATTCCGTTCTTGACAACGTGGTGTCGTCAAGCGGTTTCCCGCCTCCCTCAGCTAAGCCAAACGTTTCACCATGTCTTTCCTCACTCGCTGTTGCACTCTACATTCACCTGCATCACTATTGTTGTTATTCAAATGTTGAATACTCACATTGGGTGCAGAGAAGAGGCAGTGTAGTTGCTGGGAAATGCCGATAAACAGGGTAGCCTTACCAGTATCTTCGTTGGGCCAATGATAGAATAGCGGGCATGACTGAGTCACCAAAACCTAATTTCCTATTACAAACACAAAATCTAATCACAATAGTGCCCAAAAACGACACACAAGCACTATTGGTACAGTGAAATATGACGCGAGTCCCGGGACAGGGTAGAGAGAGTAAAATTTAAATCCCCAGCCGCGCGCTACCTTCCTGCCTGACACCTGATGTGTTACTAATCATCTCGCCCGTGCTGCTGCGCGTCTCGGGCCCCCAAGGTTGCCTAGTCATTACTTTTGGCGAGAGGCGCGGGAACTAGGACGCTTCCAAAAATGACGCAGATCGGCCGAAAACTTTTACTTTGACGTAAGTTTTTGTGATTTGAGGACGTAAAACGCGTCATCGCAGATAGTCGCGGAAAGGCCCAAAAGACTCGCTACGCGTCATCGACGACGAGAGGGTTAAATATAACAATGAACAATGTGATGACGCAATGGGTCAAAGAAGAGACAAGGTTCCGAGGTGAGGACACACCAGCAAGACTAGATTTACTGTTTACCAAAGAAACCGATGCAATAGAATCCTTGAAATATCTGTGTCCTATTGGAAAAAGTGATCATGTGGTCACTGAGTTGCAGATGATAACAGGGAACATGGAACCAAGAGACGAGCTTTATAGGCAGGGAAGATACAACTTTGGGAAAGCACTCTTTACAGGAATGAGAAAATTCTTTGAAAATGTGGATTGGAGAAAATTCAGAGAAACAAAAGAGATACAGAGGAAGTGGGATATTTTACTAGGCCTCTATAATTTGGGAGTTGAAAAACTTGTGCCAAGAGTAAGGGGGAAAGAAAACAGGAAAAAGGAGTGGTTTAATAAAGGGTGAATGATAGCAAAAAAAGAGAGAGACATGGTGTAGAACAATTGGAGAAAGAGAGGTAACAACAGAACAAAGGAAGAATATAAAAGAACTAGAAATGAATACACAAGAATATGTAGAGAGGAAGAATGGAATTTTGAAAAAGATATAATAGAGAAATGTAAGGATGAACCCAAACTGTTTTACAGATTTGTCAGTGGCAAACTGAAACAAAAGGAAGGAATCACCAAACTGAAAGTAGAAGGAGACGTCTATAAAGATGCGGCAATCCAAGCAGAAATAATGAACAAATGTTTCCAATCAGTTTTCACAAATGAAAAGGAGTTTGTGGAAGGGGAGGGAGTGACCAGAAATGTAGTGATAAAAGATACAAAAGTGAAAGTACAGGAAGTGTATAAATTACTGGAAACTCAAGATGTAAGGTAAGCCCCAGGACCAGATGGAGTCTCTAATTGGGTATTGAAGGAAGGCAGAGAACAACTGGCGGATAAGATTCACAGTTTAATTGTGTGTTCTCTGGAAGAGGGGAGAGTGCCTCAAGAATGGAAGAGGGCAAATGTGGTACCAAGTTATAAGGGAGGAAACAGGGAAGAACCCTTGAATTATAGACCAGTGTGCCTAACCAGCATGGTTGCAAAATTGTGTGAGAGAATTCTGAAAGATAGCTGGATAAAAGATCTGGAAGAGATGAATATTTTGGCTGATAGTCAGTTTGGATTCAGAAGTGGAAGGTCATGTGTTTCCAACTTGAGTTTTTACTCAAGAGTGATCGACGTGCTACAGGAGAGAGATGGTTGGGTGGATTGTGTGTATTTTGATTTGGAGAAAGCCTTCGACAAGGTACCCCATAAGAGATTAATGTGGAAACTGGAGCATATAGGAGGATTGAAGGAGACCCTCCTGGAATGGATGAGAGACTTTTTGAGAGGCAGACAAATGAGGATAGTAATAAAGGATAGGATGTCTGGATGGAGGGAAGTTACAAGTGGAGTTCCACAGGGCTTGGTGTTGGCGCCAATAATGTTCCTGATTTACGTAATTGATATGGTAGATGGACTAAACAGTTATGCAAGTCTGTTTGCTGATGATGCAAAGATCTTGAGGAAGGTAGAGGTTAGGAGGATTGTAAAATGCTGCAGGAGGATCTGGATAGGATACACGATTGGAACCGGATATGGGAAATGAAATTCAATGCAGAGAAATGTAAAATATTGGAAATGGGTAAAAGTTCCAAGAGGCCATCACTGAATTATCTGATGGGTAATGAACTAATCACAAAAGCGAGAGAAGAGAAAGATCTGGGAGTGCTGGTCCAGGACAGTTTGTCACCTGAAAAACACATTATGAAGACAGTTAGAGAGATGTATATACTCCTGACTAACATAAGAGTAGCTTTTCATTATATGGATGAGGAGATGATGAAAAATTTGATAGTGGCCATGATTCGCCCCAGGTTAGAATATGCAGTAGTGTGGTCCCCACACAAAAAGAAAGATATAAACAAGACTGAGAGAATACAAAGAATAGCAACCAAAATGGTCCCAAGTCTTGCAGATCTGTCATACAGAGAGAGGCTGGAAAAGCTGGATTTGCCTTCCTTAGAGGAAAGGAGAAAGAGAGGAGACATGATTGCAGTGTTCAGGACCATGATGGGGGTAGATGAAATTGACAAAAAAGATCTGTTTTTATGGGATAAAAGAGTAACAAGAGGACATGGAATGAAACTGAAGAAGCCAAGCTGCTTGAAGGATATCAAGAAATATAGTTTTCCTTACAGATGTATAGACCTGTGGAATAGCCTGGACAAAGAGATCGTCTAGTCTAAAAACTTAAACAAGTTTAAAGCTAAATTTGGCTTACTGAGAAACAGAGACGGGACCCCACGAACGTAGCTCATTTCCTGTATATCACAATTAGGTAAATTAGGTAAATATACACACACACACTGGGTTCATTGTTCTTCTGCAACTGTATACTTCTCAGATGTGTGACCAAAATTCTGGCTGTGATAACACTGTATAACCCAGAATCTATCAAAGACACAGCATCTTGTGAGACCAAAGTATCTTGAAATGTCCTGTTCTACAAAGGGGGAACGCAATTCAGGGATGCACTGTACCTGGCCATGGCCCTAAAGATCAGTCCTGGGGTAGTGACGCAACCAACAAATACTTGAGGCATGAATTAGCTTTTCCAATTTATCCATCTACCTATCTATCAATTTATTTACAGCAAGACACCATAATCCCATAAGGGATGGTCATTTGTCACTGAGTTAGTTGTATCACAGGAAGGGGCACTAACCCTTCGCCAATTCACTTGTTGACACGTAAGGAACATATGTGGGTTGGTTATATGGTTACCACCCAGCATTATAAATGTTTTCCTGGCTTACAGGAAACCATTTGGCTTGTCACTCAGTGTAAAGCCACCTGAAAAGGAAAGAAGAGCAAAAAAAAAAAGTGACAGGAAAGATTGGAAAAATTGGAAGTGATAGGGCAGACACAGAAAAAGTGATAAAGGTGAAGGAAGAAGTAGGCATCACTACATCAAGTGAGTGGATGATGGTCACCACCACCTACGACTTGTTTCCAACTCAGATACCCTAAATTTTATGTACAGTATAGTAATGGGAAGCATAAGGTCATAAATGACTTTTTTTTTTTTTTTTTTTTTTTTTGCCATCACTGAGAACAGTATTCATAAGTATTTGAAATAAAGTAAACTCTGACTTATCCAGCATAATTCCGTCAACCTCCACAACAGATATTGCAGAATGCCAAATATGGGATAGTACCCCCAATCGGCTATCCATTTGGCGTCAAACTGGATAATGTGTAACTATCCATCTCAACCCTCTATCCTAAAAAATTCCTACAATATTACCCATGAGTATATAATTAAAATTAGGCATAAAATACAATACAGTATTGATCAAGTACATACAGAACAGTAATACAGTACATATTATGAGGTGCTACCTAAAAGTTCCCAAAATTTGAAAGCAAGACAGAAACTGCTTGTCGTACAGTGTTTGAATGCTGGGTGGCAATGCTCGCACCCTTTGTTTGTTAGTGTGTCAAGTGGCGTTGCATAGGGTGCATGTGTTTGCTGCATATGTGTATTTTTTTATCGCTGTTTGGGTTAGTTTGCAAATTCTGTGATCTGAGAAATGGAGGATGTGAAAGAGCAACGTGTGTGCATCAGGTTTTGTGTCAAACTCGGGAAGAACACAGAACAAACTCATAAAATGTTAAAACAAGCATTTGGGGGTTACACAAACCTATGACTGGTTTAAGCATTTTAAAAACAGACAAATGCCAACAGATGATGATGCACATTCTGGTCACCATTCCACCAGTTCAGCTCCTGAAAATGTGGCCAAAGTTCATGCAATCATCCTAAAAGATCGCAGGAGGACAATTCATGATGTTTGTGATCATGTTATCCTATCATATGGAACTTGCCAATGCATTCTGTCTGGTGACCTTGACATGAAGCAAACTGCCACCAAGTTTGTTCCAAGACTCCTGACTGATGAGCAAAAGCAGCATCACGTGAAGGTCTGCATGGAGAGCAAGGAAATGGCCAGAAATGATCCTAACTTCCAATCAAGTGTCATTACTGACGATGAAAGCTGGGTTTACAGGTATGACCTGGAAACCATTCAACAATCACCACAGTGGAAGAGCTCAGCTTCATCTCGACCAAAGAAGGCATGTCAACTCAAGAACAACGTGAAGTCAATGGTCATCACTTTCTCCGATATGGAGGGCTTTGTTCATAAGGAATTCATTCCTCAAGGACAGACTGTCAATGCAAAAGTTCTACTGTGACGTTTTGAGACAGCTCCGGGAGGACGTGAGTCGAAAACAACCAGAGAAGTGGTGCAGAAACAAATGGGTGCTTCACTAAGACAACGCATCCGCGCGCGCAACCCGCACTACCCTTGTTGGTCGGGAGTTTTTGGTGTAAAAAAAATATGCCAGTTGTCACCCATCCCCCCTATTCACTAGATTTCCCCCTGTGATTTTTTCCTTTTTCTGAATATGAAAATCCAACTGAAAGGATGAATATATGACACCACTGAGGAGATCCAGGAGAAATCACAGAAGGTCCTGAACAAGCTGATACCTGAGAACTTCTAGAACGAGTTGGAATCATGGGAGAAGCACTGGAATCAATGTCTGCACGCCGAAGTAGACTACTTTGATGGGTACGATGGTGATTACGACTTAACATAAGTTTTTTTTTTTCCCCATTCTTAAATCAAACTTTGGGAACCTTTGAATGGCACTTCATATAATCATAATCATACTGCACTCACCTAGTGCTGGCATCAAAGGAGGGTAGATATGCAAAGATCTATCTATCTATCTATTGCCAGATGCCTCAATCCCGTTTGGGGTGGCCGCAAACAAATCGCTTCCACGTCGCCCTGTCCCCCGCCATTTCACTGCCCTGCTCCCAACTCACACCCCCCTCTCTCATATATCTCTCCACCTGATCCCTCCATCTCATCCTCGGCCTCCTCCTCCCTCTTCCCCCCTCCATCCCACTCACATACACCGTCTTTGTCAGTCTCCCACCCTCCATCCTCTCCACATGGCCAAACCACCTCAGTGTGTTCCTCATAACGCTTCCTATCACATCCACATCCACACCACAACGCTCCTTTATATCCTCATTCGTCAGCCTGTCTCTCCATGTGACTCCACAGGCTCCTCTTAAATAACTCATTTCCACTGCTCTCACTCTTGACTTGTGTCCTTCCAACAACGTCCAAGTTTCACTTCCATATGTTAGAGCTGGTATCACAATACTGTCATGTAGTAACTTTTTCACTTCCATGCTCACTTCTCTTATCACTGCTTTCAAGTAACCTACAACCTTTCTTCCCTGCTGTACCCTTTCAAGCACTTCACCCTCCAAACCTCCATCCTTACTCATCACACTACCCAAGTACTTAAACATACTCACATTTTCCAATTCCTCACCATCCAACCTTGCTGTACATTCACTCTCAAAGACCATCACTTTACTCTTCCCTACATTCACCTTTAGATTCCGTTTCTTACACACTCTCTCAAACTCATCCACCAAGCCTTGCAGCTCCCCTTCATCTTCACTCAACAACACAGTATCATCTGCAGACAACAGCACAGGGAGTTTCCAAGCACTATCCTCTCTCACCAGGGCCACTCCAACATCTACTACCCTACCTTGTACCTCTTTTATTACCCCATCCATGTACAGATTGAACAACCATGGAGACATGACACATCCTTGCTTCAACCCAATCTTCAAAGAGAAAAATTCACTTAGTTCATCATCCACACGCACTACAGCTTTAGCACCATCATACATACTCTTCACAGCATTCAACAACTTCCCATCTACTCCATATATTCTTAATACTTTCCACAATCCCTGTCTATCCACCTGTCATATGCTTTCTCCAAATCCATGAAAGCCGCATACAACTTCTTTCCCTTGTCTAGAAACTTTTCCACTAAAGATCGAAGAATGAATATCTGATCTACACAACCTCTTCCCTTCCTAAAGCCTCCCTGTTCTTCTCCAACTAATTCCTCTGTTCTTTTGCTAACTCTGTCAATAAGTATCCTACCATACACTTTTCCTATTATACTAAGAAGACAAATGCCCCTATGATTACCACACACATCTTTTTCCCCTTTCCCTTTGTACAAGGGAATAATTATACCTGTCTTCCAATCCTCCGGGACTCTACCTTCCTCCCAGGCCAATCTGCACATTTTCCACATCCATTCCACTACTATCTCTCCCCCATGCTTCAGCATTTCACCACACACTCCATCAATTCCTGGGAATTTCCCCAATTTAACTTTCTTCATTGCTTCCACAACTTCTATCCTACTGATTTCTTCCTGTCTTCACACCTCCCTCCTTCTCCCAGCCATTCCCCAGCCACTTATACTCGCATTACTTCCATCCTCTATGTTCAACAATTCCTTAAAGTATTCTCTCCATCTGCTCACTTTTCTCCCTTCTCCACTAGTAATCTACCATTTTTATCTTTCACTCCCCTGCTAACCTCACTTCCACCCTGTCTTACTCTCTTCACCTCTTTCCAGAACATTTTCTTACAGTCCCTCCACTTTACACTCAAATTCCTCATCCACTCTCTTACTAATCTTTTCACTTCTCTCTTTCTTTCTACAAATAACTCTCTCTTCCGCCTCTCAACTTCTTCCACGCCCCTATTTCTCATCCATTCATTGTATGCTTTCTTCTTTTGTGCCACAGCCTGTCTCACCTCTTCAGTCCACCACGCTGTTCCTTGCACCCCCCTCCGTCTTCTCTTCCTCCCACACACCACATCACATGCTGCACATATTTCTTCTGTAAATATCCTGCACACACCTTCCACGTCCCCATCTGCTCCAATTCATATTTGCCCAATCGTTCCGCAAAGATACATCCTATTATACAGTAGTCAGGGTACTAGGGCACAGAGCACTGAGGGGCCACAAGGTTGGTCACAGCACTACAGCAATGAGCGAGGCATGGGAGGCCACAGACCACGTCACAATATTTGGGTTTAGCCACCACATTTGTCACAAGAATGGAAAGCACAGATACATCCTTGTTGTACAGTATCTACAGAAGAGACTGAGAGAGCGACAGTTGGCTCTGTGAACTGGATGGGCCGCTCCCACAATGCACTGTGACTGGCTGGCGCATTGCAGGGTATGCCCGTGCCCTGACTGGGTTCCGTGTCTAAGTTGAGGGGCCGATTGCTGCCCGTTTCTGAGCCGAATATTGTCTAATTCTGCTGGATACTGTTTTAACAGAGCCAAGCAAAATGTGTCAGATATTGCACTGGCCCGGATATTGCAACAGCAGATAACTGAGAATTTACTGTGCAGTATTATTTTTTACCTAATAACTGTAAACATGGGTTTCCTTAAGATCATGAAAATTACATTACCAACATGTAAGCTGCATATAAGAACCACAACCCGTGTGCCTTCGTGCTAAAAGGAATACAAAAAAACTGTGTGCCTACCCACTCAAGATTCTTCTATTTCTGAAGATGAGATGGGATAAGCAATCGCTCTGGAAGACACTGCAAAAGTGAGATGAAGAGTTGTTCCCAGAAGCATAGACCAAAGAAGAATGGTCTTTGCAAGAAAATTACTAAATAAATCATCAACATGTGCACTTTGATTCACAGAGTCTTTGTTTTCATTATGCAAAACTTTTTTTTTTTTTTTTTTTTTTTACAGATGATGAACAAGGGAAGGAAAAACAAATTAAATAAAGAAAATAATCCATATGGCAGATTAAAAGTGTCCTCCATTCATAAAAAATCTGTAATAGTTGGACCTGAAGTGCTGTAGGTTTAATTTTTGGGGAAACTATTCTGGAGTTGCAAGTTCCAAAGAGATGCATTTAAATGGTTTCCTGACTCAATGGAAACCATTTGGCTTATCACTCAATGTAAAGCAACCTGAAAAGGAAAGAGCAGTAATAAAAAGTAACAGGAAAGATGAGAGACATAGGAAGAAGGGGGATAGACAGAAAAAGAGTAATACAGGTGAAGGAAGAAGTAGGCAGCACTACATCAAGTGAGTGGATGATGGTCGCCGCCACCTACCACCTAAGCAATATCCAGCATGGGAGTTGGCTGAATTACACCAGATAATTGAGAGTTTACTGTGCTTCAATTACTTATGAATACTGTTCTCAGTGACACACACACACACACACACATACACAGACATAAATGATTACTTAACATATGGAGAAGCATCAGCAAGAGGACACTGCAAAAAACTGCATAAGAAGAGGGGGGATAAAAAAGTAAGGAAATTCAGTTTCCCAAACAGAGCAATTGATCAATGGAATGCACTACCAAATGAAATAGTTTGTGCCAAAAAATTCACAAATTTAAGGATATGTACGATAAATATGGTTTAAGACACGGGACAGTACGAGCTTGACTCATTCCTGTAAAGATACAACTAGGTAAGAACAATTAGGTAAGAACACACACACTCATAAAAAAAGGCATTTATGATGGTATCGTTCTCATTATTATCAATCAATCAATCATTTCCTGTGGCACCCCACGGGATGCATAAGGCCTCGATAAATTCTCTCCACCAATATTTGTCTCTTGTCATCTCCTTCAGGTCCCACCAACACTCCTCTCCTGCTTCTCTTTTCATTATCCTCAACCAGGTTTCCCTTGACCTACCTCTTCTTCAGCTGATGTATTTTCTCCCATCACAGGCCTCAATACTAATAAGGCATATGGGCCTGATGGAGTCCCTCCTGTTGTTCTCAAGTACTGTGCTTCTGTGCTTACACCCTGCCTAGGCAAACACTTTCGCCTTTGTCTATCAACTTGTACCTTTCCTTCTTCCTGGAAGTTTGCTCTCATTCAGCCAGTCCCAAAGAAGGGTGACCATTCCCAACCCTCTAACTATCGTCCAATTGCTTTAACATCCTGTATCTCAAAAGTTTTTGAGTCTGCAGTTAATACAAATATTATAAAGCATCTTTCCTATCACAACCTTCTTTCTGATAGTCATTATGGGTTCCATCAGGGACGCTCCACAGGCGATCTTCTCACCTACCTTTCAGACCCCTGGTCATCCTCCTTTCAGGACTTTGGCGAAAGCTTTGCCATTGCACTTGACATCTCAAAGGCTTTCGATCGAGTCTGGCATAAATCTTTAATTTCCAAGCTGCCCTCCTACGGTTTCTATCCTTCTATCTGTGCCTTCATCTCTAGCTTCCTTTGTGGTTGTTCTATAGCCGCTGTTGTAGACGGCCATCGTTCTTCTCCTAGATCTATCAACAGTGGTGTTCCTCAGGGCTCTGTCCTATCATCAACTCTCTTCCTTTTATTCATCAATGACCTTCTAAGCTGTACATCTAACCCTATCTACTCATACGCTGATGACTCCACCCTTCCCCTTTTCATTCGATTCCCGCAACGTCCATCTCAGCAGTTACTTCAACAAACAAGGGATGAGGCTATGGCACACCTAATGTCTGACTTGGCTCGTATCTCTAACTGGGGTAAAAATAATCTGGTTTTTAATGCATCAAAGGCTCAGTTTTTGCACCTATCAATCCGACAAAATCTTCCACAAGGTATACACACTAATGTTTAATAATATTCAACTTAATCCTGCATCATCCTTGAACATGTTTGAGGTTTCATTTACTCAGGATTTATCTTGGAAAGATCATATTACATCTACTGTAAAATCTGCTTCCAAGAGATTGGGTGTGCTAAGCCGACTCCGTTCCTTCTTTACCCCTGCACAATTGTTGACTCTATACAGGGGTTTTATCCGCCCCAGCGTGGAGTACAACTCTCATGTGTGGGGAGGCTCCCCACATACAGCTCTTCTCAATAGGGTGGAGTCAAAGGCTTTTCGCCTCATTAACACTCCTCCTCTTACTGACTCCCTTCAACCTCTGTCTCTTCGCCGCACTGTTGCATCTTTATCTCTTTTCTATCGCAACTTCAATGGTCACTGCTCCTCTGAACTGTCTGCATGCATTCCTCCACCTCTATGACAGGTGCGTAGCACCCGTCTAGTAGCAAACTCTCATACCTTTTCTGTCCAACTCTCTAATGCAAGAGTTACCTGTTACTCCCAGTCCTTCATTTATGCAACAGGTCAACTCTGGAACTGTCTCCCTCTGTCTGTATTTCCTGCTTCCTATGATCTCCAGTCTTTCAAACGCAGTGTGTCCAGGCATCTCGAAATAATCGGATCTTGAATTTGGCTCTCTCTTGCATTTTGCTTTTCTCTTGGAAGGAACGGTTTTGCGGGCTCGTTGCCTTTGGTTCCTTCTTCCTCACATAAAAAAAAAAAAAAAAAAAAATCCTGTATTAAACTGCCTTCTTTTCTGTATATGTGTCCCAGCCACTTCCAGCGAGACAGTCTCACGTATTCATTAACTGGTACCACTCTCGTAATATCTCTTACTCTTTCATTTGTAACTCTGTCTTGCCGCTTTACCTCAAGAATCCTTCTCAGTATTTTATTCTCAAATCCTAATACTTTCTGATCTGTTGCAATTGTACTGTACCATGACTCATGCTCATAAATTAAAATTGGTCTAACTATGAACTTGTAAATTTTCACTTTAGTATGTACCGAAAGCATTATTTATTCCAAACAGATTTCAACATTCCAACAGCTCGCCAAGCCTGTCTAATCTTCTCCTCAATTTCACTGTTTAATGATCCATTGGATGATACAATCATTCCCAGATATTTAAAGTTTTCTACATTCTTCACCACATTATTCCCAATTATACAATCGAGTTGGTTCTCCATGTTCATATTAATAATTTCAGTCTTTCCACAATTTATTACCAATCCCACTTTTCCTCCTTCCTCCACCAGACAATCAAGCACCCTCTGCATCTCGTAAATACTTCTGCAAGTCAGTACACTATCATCAGCATAGTCCAAATCCATCAGCTTCTTATTTTCTCTCCAGTTAATTCCTGCACCTGTTCTCCTTACAACCTTTCTCATAACATAATCCATAACCAAAACAAACAGCAATGGCGAAAGAATTCCTCCTTGAATCACTCCTGACCTAACTTCAAATGGATCACTCAAAGAACCACCCATCATTACCTTACAAAAGGTACCTTCATGCAGGCTTCTAATAAATATTTACAAACTTTTCTGGTATACCATAGAATCTCATAATTTTCAACATAGCTCCACGTGAAACACTATCAAACGCCTTTTCAAAATTCACAAAACACATACTAAGTGGCATTTTCATCTCATTAGCTTGTTGCATTAGATGCCTTACAATAAAAATCTGATTATTACAACCTCGACCCTTTCCAAATCCCGCTTGTTCTTCTCTTTAAATTTTATCAATTACTGGCTCTATTCTGTTCAACGAGATTTTGGAAAAGACTTTTGCAACAACAGGTGTCAAAGTTATCCCCCTCCAATTGCCACACACACTTAAATCTCCCTTTTTTGGTATTTTTATAATCACTCCATTTTTCCACTCTTCTGGAATTGCACCATTATTCCATGCCACATTAAAAAGCATTAAAAGAGCATTCATCAACTCATCATTTTCCATCTTAAGCATTTTGGGAAATATTCCATCCTCTCCTGGGGACTTAAAATTCTTTAACTCCTTTATAGATTTTGCTACCTCTTCCGAAGTCATATCCCCTGTTTTGTATCTGCAAATCTCTCTCAGCTGGCAAAATGTCCTCTTCAGCTGGGATTGGTCTATTTAGAACAGATTCAAAATGCTCTTTCCACCTTAGTTTTATATCCAAATCTTTAGTCATCAAATTACCATTTCTATCTCGTACAGGTATTTCCTTCCTTCTTTCTCTTTTCAGTCCCAGTTAACTCCATTATGGCCTGATACGCTGCTCTTGTGCTCTGACTGCCATTTTTACTTAATTTAATTTCTGTCTCTGTTGCCTTTTCATCATATACCGGGTAGCCATTATTATACAGTATATAAAATTTAAGGTACCTAAACTTTATTTTAACAAATATTTCATTCCTATCCTGCTATAATTCAAACCAAATCTACTGTCTGTAAATGCAATGAAAAATATACAGTAACTTTAACCCCTTACCCGCAAGGATGGCTGGATCACGCCGTGCCCCTCCCGCGGGGATAGCAGGAAATCTAGATAATACACGATAACTTAGCTACTTCCAATTCAATGGAAGTATCACTTAGCCTTTTCCCTTTTTTTTTATATAATTTTTAGTATGAGAACAGGTCATAAGGGACACTTCAGTGGGTAATGAACAGGGAAAATTAGCAACCAAGTACACGTGGGGTGTTGCCAGGTGATAAATTAGCTACTTCATGGCCAATGGCAGTATCAATTAGCCTTTTCCCTTTTTTTTATATATATTTTTTAGTATGAGAATAGGGCATGGGGAACATTTCAATGGAAAAAGCAAATGGAAAAAAACGGCCAGGAGTTGCATTGCACAGCCAAGCTGTAGCTAGGTGGGGGTAGGCAGGGGAGATGGGGAGGCGGGGCAAACACAGAGAAATGGCTAAATTGGTAACACTGGATGCGAGTACTTGCGGTATTAGCAGCGCTGCCTACAGCTACACACTGACAGTACTGAGATGATACAAGACCGCACTGGAAAGCCTGGGCGATTTTAAAAATCTCCGGATCACAGAAGTGATGCCCCGCAGTATGGTACTTGTGTAATGGGCGTCACGGTAGTAATGACCCACGGGTAAGGGGTTAAGTAAAGTTATTTCATCATTAACATGAACAGGATCTAAATATTCACAGTTGTCAGATGTTGAAAGAGAGATCCACCTCTCCAAATACTGTGTAGTTCGAACCACAACATGGGCTGAAACAACCTCCCACACTTTCATTCTTGCAAGTTCTGGCTCACATTGTGGCACAACAGCCGGTGCAATGCAGCTCATGGGACATCTTTAAGACAGCAATTTTTGTATCATTCTTTCTTCTTGTAAGGAGGAGGTTCAAAGTGCAACCACTAACCACAAGCATCTCAGTTTTGTTGTTCTTATTCAAAATGCTAGGAATAATTATTATCTGAGTCATCCAGGGAATGAAAGAAGACGGTTTTGATCATCTTTGGTATCATTTTCCTTCTCTTAGATACACAGTAAACATCATCACAACCAAAATGATGATTCAACTCTTCATCTGCCTTGCTCTTAGCCTCCTCGGAAGGAAATTTCATTACATGTCCACCAACTTTCGTCTTGTACAAACAGTACCAAGTCAAGAATATCTCTGATGCTGTCTGGACTAACATGACTTGTCCAGGTATTCACATCATCCTGTGCTTTTATGAAGAGTACCTGCTGGTTACAGCCATTCTTCTTTTCATTATGTTTACTTATCTCTGTTATGCCTTTTGTTAAGTCTCTCTTGTCATCTTTGAGGCTCTTTCTAAGCATCTCAGCAAATGTCTCTGTTTGAAACTGGCTGGCAGCCCCTGGTGAAGAGGTCTTTGCTTCAAGATGCTCAAGATGTCCTTTACTGCCTCAGAGACTGCCATTTGTCACCTCTTCAACCAAGTCCTTCTTGGTGTTAGAGAAATTTCCCTCACTGGGCAGGACTTCATCTGCAGGTGTTACACAGTAGCTGCATAGCCAGTAAAATTCCAGCCAGTGACTATCTATCTCTATCTATAGTCTGATGCCATAATCCCATAAGGGGTGGCCGTCTGTCTTTGAATTAGTGGTTTTACAGGGAGGGACACTAACTCTCTGCCAAGCCGGTGACTCTTTCATAAATGGGTAATTGCCTGAGTCAAGATCTTTGCAGGATGTAAAACAACTTGCTGTAGTATGCACACTTCATTGCTTGTCCATTATTAGCGATAAGTTTACTGCAGTAAGGGCACTGATGATTATGACTTATGCCTGATTGGAAAATTCTGAAAAACTAAAAAAGCGATTGAAGGAGAGAAAAAAATACGACCCTGGGTAAACCCAGGTAGCACAACTCCCGTTAGTCCTACCCTAATTTTAAAAAATAAAATGAAATAAATATAAAAAGAACAGAAGAAAACAAAGAAAAACTGCTACTGTTAAGCAGTAACATCCCTGATCCTTCCACATGCAGATCACTATGTAATCTGTCACCATTTCTAATGTCTGTGCGATATCAAAAGTGGTCTCTCCTCAAAGATGCTCCCAAAAGAGAGTGTGGAAGGTGAAAAACCAACTGCATTTCTGTTATCATCATTAAAGATTTCATTCTATCTGCTACTGACCGCCTGAGTGAGAAAGTGGGCAGAGATCCCCATGTAGAGTTCAGTTCCATGTCTTCAGGAAAATCTGCTGTCACCTGCAGCACCTCCATTTTCTCACCACTCTTGCACAGCACCAGGATGCCCTCAGGAGTTTTAGCTGAGCCTGCATGTATGGAAAAAGAGTGTGTAAAACTGAGTAGGGGGAGTTTGGAAGCAGATACATAAGAAGAGATGATAAGAGTGAGGTGGCAGAAGAGAGAGAGAGAGAGAGAGAGAGAGAGAGAGAGAGAGAGAGAGAGAGAGAGAGAGAGACAAAGTGAGGTAATAAAATAAATGTAACAGAGGGGACTGAGTACCATACTGCTTGGTTGGAGGAACAAGTGGCAGACCAAGAATGAGGTGGAGAGAAAAGATAAACTAACAAATAAGGAAGATCAATGAGAGTGGATCACTGGAAGAAGAGGCAGCCCAATAGGGAAATAAAAAGCCAAGGTTCTCTGTGTTGTGTTTAAATCACCTCATTACATTTCTTTTAACTGCACCTCCACTATCCACCTGCACCTCAATTTCTCTGCACACTCATTCATTTGTCCATTTATTTTCTAGGTAGCTCCACATTCACTCCTCAAAGAAGTTATTTCTATTTGCTCAAAGTTGTTCTTCCCTCCTTCTTGCATAAAATATGAATTATGTCCATAAATCCACCAACTGCCACTGATGCCTCATAATTATTATGGTACATACAGGGTGGTCCATATCCAGTAATCCCTTATTGCACACTTGGGTAAAGCAGTTTTCATTACCAATGCAAGATGAAAATCTGCACTCCTGTCATTATTGCGAATTTTCTGCTAAAAACATCAGTATCAGGCACCTGAGCTGGTTTCTGCAGATGATGGAGCAAAATCTGTGGTTTTTGATGCCCCTGAGGGATTAAAAGATTAGTCCATGCTCAAGGAATTAATTCCAGGTGGCGAAGACCACTAACTCTACAGTAGACCCCCAAGCCCCAGAACCCCTTATCTCAAGCCCATCTCAGGTCTCTGTATGGTATGTGTTTCTGCTTTACTGTGCCCTTTTCATCATTTCTTATTAACCTAATCATAACTATGTGTGTTCCTAATACTTACCATAACAGTTTATAAGTATTTAGTGGGTCTAAATTGTTGTAAAAGGGAAAGTTTGGGTTTATGAGAAGGGGGCTTGGTACCAATCAGGATAAATGCCATAGGTTTTGTCCTTTCGTTATGCAATCTCATTATCATGCACTAGGCACGGTACTAATTATGCACAATAACCAAGGGATCACTGTATTATATTATCCAAACAATTGTGTTAAAGGGACAGTTCAGTCTGCTTTTATGTGGAGCCAAGATATTTCAGCTACTTCATCAACCATCAACAAATGTAAAAAGAAGACATTATAAAGCACAAATGGGTTATGGGAAGTAGAAAATGATGCAGAGTAGGAAATAATGGAGAATGAGAGACTGATGAGGAGAGTGTATGTGAGTGAGGTGGAGGGGGAGAGAGGGAGGGGAAGGCCAAGGATGAGATGGAGGGATGGAATGGAGAGGTATACGAGAGAGGGGTGTGTGAATTGGAAGCAGGGCAGTGAAAAGGGTGACATGGAGGTGATTTGCTTGTGGCCACCCCGTATAAGGGATTAAGGGGAGCAGATGGCTGTTACTTATAAACATACATTTGTTTTTTCTTATATTTGTTTGATTTTTTTATATGCTTAGTTACTTTAAATGAGCAATAACATCCCAAAGTTTGAGTAAATTTGGTAAATTAGTTTTTACAGAAAAAAATAATACAGTATATGCATAATATGTATAAAAAAGAACAGATGCGAGAAATGGGAAACAAGGGGAAGTGTGTTCATCTGATCTCTATGATATTTGGTAGTTTTACTAATAAAGCCCTCATTAATAAATTGCCCTAATAGTTTTTTAATATTCTTCACCATTGGTGAACAGAAAAAAAATCCCAAAATGCCTCTGTATTTATCCCAAATTTTACCACCTTTTTGCCATGTTCAAACAATCATTACAGTCATGTTTGTCAGTCTATGAAAAAAAAAATAGGGCCAAAATGTTCCCCTTTCATTCCTCTTTTTGTAGGTATTTTGCTTTTTGTCTTACGTTCAAAACTAATGGAGTTATATCACTCCAAAAGACTGTAAGTTTAGTTCCGAGATATCACTCGTTGTCTGACTTGCAGTGTCTGTATGATTGGAAACAACTTACTGTAGGTACTTTTTTTTTTTTTTCTATGAGTTGGGATTAGGTATGGTTATGAAGAGATAAAGAATGCTGGAAAAGACAAAGATGGAGAAAAAGACATAGAAGGTTGGGGGTCATCAGGTGAGGAGGCGGTGGGGGGGCAGGTCAGAGGGGAGGTGGCAATGGTGGAGAAAGAACTGCAGCTTCCAACACATTTTTCTCCCATTGAAATGGCATCACATTCTTTTCTGCTGCTTTCTGGGATTGCAGTAGCTTCTTAGACAGTTGCCCCATCTTCAAAAAGTGTACAAAAACGATGAGACATGGCCAAGGTTAGCGCAGACTGAGAACAGGTTGAGACCAAGACTGGCACGTCTCACCTCTCCCAGTATCATATCATCTCTGGCATTTCCCCGCCTCACTACCACACTCCACAAACTCACACTCCCATTGCCAGAAGTATGACATAATTTTTACAGAAACAAAAAAAGAAGAAGAAAAAAAAAAAAATATTGGGAAAAAAAGTGGTCATATTATATACTGCATAGAAAATGGAGATTTCCGCAGGGAAGTGACCTCAAAATGGGAATTACAAAATCATTTTTTTGAAGGGGAAAGAATTGTCATATGACTGTCAAATTGTTACAGAGAATGAGTGATACTCGGAGCTATTTTATGAGGTAACTTTCACAAAATGCCTTTGTCAGTCGAAAATCGGTCCCTGCTGGGGTCTACTCCCCTTAAGGCGTCTGGCAATAGACAGATAGATAGACAGAAACACTGATAACACTGGGTCACCCCCACAGCATATGACAATTGAGTTGTGTACTACAGGCGGCCCTCCACATTCGCGGAATCAACTTTCGCGGGTCTCACAGATTCGAGGATTGCCCTCTGTGGAGCCGACTGAATTTAATGGGCATGGTTGTAAGAAGCTGGGGTAAATATGTAGCTGATGACTTGCCCACACTCATGTGTGGGAAAGCAATCAGCTATTTGTGATATTTTATGCTGCTTTCAGGTCCTTATCTATAAATCTATCTATTGCCAGACGCCTTAATCCCATATAGGGGGTGGCCACAAACAAATCACCTCCACATCACCCTATCCCTTGCCATTTCACTGCCCTGTTCCCAGCTCACACCCCCCTCTCTCATATACATCTCCACTCCATCCCTTCATCTCATCCTTGGCCTTCCCCTCCCTCTCTCCCCCTCCATCTCACTCACATACACTTTCCTCATCAGTCTCTCACTCTCCATCCTCTCCACATGGCCAAACCACCTCAATGTGTTTCTCCTAATGTTTCCTATCACATCCACATCCACACCACAACGCTCCTTCACATCCTCATTTGTCAGTCTATCTCTCCATGTGACTCCACAGGCTCCTCTCAAATAACTCATTTCCACTGCTCTCACTCTTGACTTGTGTCCCTCCAACAACATCCAAGCTTCACTTCCGTACATCAGAGATGGTATCACAGTACTGTCATATAATAACTTTTTCATTTCCATGCTCACTTCCCTGTTTCTTATCACTGCCTTCAAGGAACCAACAACCTTTCTTCCTTTCAAGCACTTCACCCTCCAAACTTCCATCCATTCTCATCACACTACCCAAGTACTTAAGTGTACTCACATTCTCCATTTCCTCACCATCCAACCTCACTGTACATTCACTGACTTCACCTCTCTTGAAGACCATAACTTTAGTCTTCCCTACATTCACCTGTAAAATCCGTTTCTTACACACTCTCCCAAACTCATCCACCTGTAAAATCCATTTCTTACACACACTCCCAAACTCATCCACCAAGCCTTGCAGCTCCCCTTCGTCTTCACTTAACATCACAGTATCATCTGCAAACAACAGTACAGGGAGTTTCCAAACACCGCCCTCTCTCATTAGGACCACTCCAACATCCACTGCCCTACCTTGAATGTCTTTTATAACCCCATCCATATACAGATTCAACAACCATGGAAACATGACACATCCCTGTTTCAACCCAACCTTCAATGTCCTTTCAGGTCCCAGACATGGTTTATTAGGTACAGTATGTGCACACTTGCTCACAGCGGGTGATCTGTGGCTGTAGAGACATTTATGGGAGGGTGCACCAAACATTTGCAGGGGTCTGTGTTCCCTAACCCCTGCAAATGTGGGGGGCTGCCTGTATATGGAAACCCTGTATAATAATATCAAGTAAATAAGCAGTCACTATTTACTTATATACAGTAATCCCTCGATTATCCAAAGTAACAGAGCCAAAGGCATGTCCGGAAAGTGGATCCGTTCGGAAAATGGACTTCTCCCCTTCGTACAAAACCTAACTTTGAAAGCCACTTTAAGAGGCCACTACAGTACAACATACAACACTGTTGTTTATTACTACTCTATCTGGCCAAGCTGACATATAAACCACAGACAAGTAATCACCACTGCAGGTCCATACTCTGCAGTGACATGAAAAAAAAAAACAGCCTGGCTGAACGAAAATGTTCGTGCAGCCATGATTTCCACCCAGATGCAAGCATACTGCCCAGGTAAAAGGGAAAAATGTATGAATAATGGTTTCAAACAGCCAGATCACAGCATCCTGATAAATTATTGTTCGGATAACAGAGGGCTTACTGTACTGTATTTGCTTATCTATTTTTTATATTGGGTAGTCCAGTGGTCTACAATACCAGTCGGGTTAAGGTCACATATTGGTGCATATAGTTCGTTAAGTGATAAACAAACAGAAATAGAAAATAAGTTAAACCCAATTTCACAACAAGCTTGTAATTCATTTACTGTATATGATGATTGGGGTGGCTGCATACAACAGTTCCATGCATACATGGTGCCTCCTGCACAAGCAAACATTCAGATGATTCAGCCAAGAAGGCCACTCAGCATTTACATTCACTATGATTGTCCCCCTTCATCCCACTTCATGCTTGCAGTGCCAATGAAACACCATTTCTCTTGCCAAATAAGCAGGGTTATAACTTGTGTGTGAAATACTGAAACTTACGACTTGGGAATCATGTCTGGCAAGTATGCTACCCCTACTGGAAAGTGTCATGATAATGATGGCACCGAAGGCAAGCCCATGAGGGTACCATATTTTGTGGCATATACGATGCAATTCTCCTACACTGAAAAGTCCCCATGCATCTTTAACCCACGCCGTACCGGCGACGTGAATTAATGTGGCAACATTGCAAGGTCCCTAATTTGCACAATTTTCACGAGTGATTTCGCGAGTGACTTTTGGCACATATACACGGGACACCTTCCTCTATTCCTCTACGAGATGCCAAGCAGGAACAATGCCTTACACCGCATAACCTCTCCCCCCCCCCCCTGTACGCAATTGTCTCGGCAATTCACCTGTTACCAGTGACCTGTCCAATAAAGACATTCAGGGCCAGAGTGATTCCCCAATCGATGACAATGTGGAGGACAAAGTTTACATAGCATGAGAGGAAGAAACAGTCAGAAATGATGATCAGGTAATGTGGGAAAAAAAAGGTCATGAATGGTGATGAGTTAGTGAGTGAAACAAAGCTTATAATGCCTATATTACTGTTTGAAAACCAATATTCTCTTGTACTACATATAAATTCGTACCAAGTAAATAAATAAATACTGTTTATGAGTGGATAAAATAGTTACCCTCCCATAAAACTCCTTTTCTTTGGTGCCAGCCTGTTAGAAAACCCAGTCAGGTAAGGAAGTACTCGTACCTAAATTGGGTATTTTAAACCTCAGGTGAGCGATTTCTCTATGAATTTTCGATGTTTCTCATCAAAAGCGGATGTTTGAGCCCCCCCAAAAAAGGTCCAAAAACATCGGGATGGGGCGGGTTAAAAATGAATGTCATGGGGTTGGACTGGCATTAGCTCTGGCTCTATTAAAAATGGGTAAATATACAGGTAATCCTATAAACTGCCTGTCACTGGCAGAATATACAATAAAAAACATTTAATTAAACTAAAACTGTTGCTAAATTGTGAAAAAATGCATTTGAATGTTTACTCAGATTTAAGAAAAACTTCAAGGACAGCCAAAACTCTTGTGTTTACATACTGACAGTGCTACCACCTGGTGTCTACTAATGAATATAATGAAGTCATCAATGTAAACATGAATTTTTAGGATGAACAAGTGTCTTTAACCCGCGCCGTCCCGGCGATGTGAATTAACACAGCAACATTGCAAGGTCCCTAATTTGCACAATTTTCAATTTTCGCGAGTGATTTCGCGAGTGATTTTTGGCATGTATAAACTGGACACCTTCCTCTATTCCTCTACAAGATGCCAAGCAGGAACAATGCCTTACACCGCATAACCTCTTCCCCCCCCCCCCCTGCATGCCATTGTCTCAGCAATTCACCTGTTACCAGTGACCTGGCCAATAAAGACATTCAGGGCCAGAGTGATTCCCCAATCGATGACAATGTGGAGGACAAAGTTTACATAGCATTAGAGGAAGAAACAGTCAGAAATGATGATCAGGTAATGTGGGAAAAAAAAAGGTCATGAATGGTGATGAGTTAGTGAGTGAAACAATGCTTATAATGCCTATGTTACTGTTTGAAAACCAATATACTCTTGTACTACATATAAATTCGTACCAAGTAAATAAATAAATACTGTTTATGAGTGGATAAAATAGTTACCCTCCCATAGAACTCATTTTCTTTGGTGCCAGCCTGTTAGAAAACCCAGTCAGGTAAGGAAGTACTTGTACCTAGATCGAGTATTTTAAACCTCAGGTGAGCGATTTCTCTATGAATTTTCGATGTTTCTCACCAAAAGCGGATGTTTGAGTAAAAAAAAAAAAGTCAGGACTGGGGCATACCACTGCCCAGAAAACGTCGGGATGGGGCGGGTTAATTTTCTATTGGCCTTTATTTTTTGTGATTTTATACTCTTCATGGATCATCCTGATATTTTACATGCAGTAAGGTGACGAGGACAAACTCAACTCTGTGTTTACATACTGACAGTGCTGCCACCTGGTGTCTGCTGGTGAATATAAGTGAAAGTCCCCAGTGCAAGCATGGATTTTTAGGATGATCAAGTGCTTGTAGCTTTATTATTGGCCTTTGTTTTATGTTATTTTATATTGTCTTTGCATGAAACATGCTGATACTTTACATTTAATCAAGTGACTTGAGGACAAACCCAGCTGGGTCAAGCTCAAATAGGAAGGGTGGACTGAAGCAATTTCTGCCATACATATGTATGACTGTGTTACAGATTTTCACTTTTACATAATAAACTGATGAATATTATTAAACAGAGATACTGAGAGGTGAATATGTATATACAAGCCCACCTGGTTCAAACTCAGTAAAGGAGAAGGATGGACAGATGTAATTTTGAGTGTTAAACCCTTGAACAGCTCCTGGCATTGAATGATGCTTTACAATACCGGTGCCAATGACGTCAAATTTGCGTGAGCTATGAAAAGCTGTGAACAGTTATGGGAAGGGAACGAAGGTCAGTGGTACGTTTACACAACCCTACTCTACCATCCCAAGCACTCAGGCAGTCCACTGATCTTGGATGTTTTTGGCCATGTTTACATGTTAATGGCATATGCACCGTAATTTTATGAATTCTTCCACAAATCATAGTGAATCAAAGGATGGGTTTAGGAAGATAAAAGAAAAATTGCCAGGTGCGCTAGATATTATTCTTCATGTTGATAAGAAAAAGAAACTGATTTTGGATCTCTGAAAAAATAGTCTCAAGGCTGGCCTGGGATGCACACAAATTTCTGAACCCAAGGCCACTGGGGAGTTTAATGTATGACTGATACAGATTCACTATTTTAGTTCTTATATTAATTAATAACATAACTATCGACTGATGAATATTACAAAATGGAGATACTGAAAGGTAAGTGTGCATTTGTGTGAATGTGACTACAGTGTTTCCTCGATTATCCTATGTAACAGAGCCATCGATACATTCGGATATGGACATTGTCCTGAACAGAGCAATACCCTACCTACCTATACTCTACCTGTATGTACAACACCACTCCTAGCTGTGGCAGTGTTCTTCAGTCTTTCAGTTATTCTGACATAAAAACATACATGGGAATATCCAATGTAATGGTAGACACTAAGAAAACAATGTATAAACAAAAAAATCCACAAATAAAATAAATGAAGAAGAAAAGGGTTGCAAAAACAATTTTAATAAAGTACACTGTACTTACCACCCAGTAAACTGCAGACAGGTGTGGTCAACCTTGCTCAATATTTCACACTTCTTCTCCAGAGTCAAACCTTTCTCTTTTGTTTTTAGGGTGTTGGTGAGGCCATCATCACACACACGAGAATGTCGCAGAGGAAAATCAAGACCTGAAGAAGGTACGGAACCACCACAAATGCAACAATGGAAGCTGCAATGGTTATAACTCGGACAAGCACGCCCACACTTTAGAGACACGCGAGAACTGAGGTGCAATACTGCCACGTGAACACAGTGTTGCTATGTCTCTTCCCACTCTTGGCTATATGCAGACAAGAATAATGCGCCAAACTGACCTACGGGCACAAGAGCAATTTTTGCTCAGCCAAGCAAATGCTGCCATGGGGCAACAAAACTGGATAAACCATACATCATGGCGTCAGGGAGCATCCAAAATATCCAGTCACCCAAGCGACTTTGACCATTTGGTAGTGAGGTGGGTGGCCGCGTGTGCCTGGAGCATCCGAGTACTCCGGACAGCCAGGGCACTTTGGTGAGGAGGTGGATGGCCATTTTTGCTCAGCTGGTGGGTTATGGCCTATTACCCAAGCGTGGCCAGAGAGGCCGGCCAGCCACTCAACAGGTTTTTTTGAATTTGTAGGCAGCCCAACCGGCTATTTCAGAAATTTTATGTTCATATGGACAAAGAAATCAGGATACTGGCATAATAGAGCCACGGCCTAATGTTCGGATATGGGGTGTCTAGATAACCGAGGGGTTACTGTACATCAAGCTAAGGTTGTACTGAGTGTTGGTTAGGAGTCAAAAACATTTTTCTTAGACCTGCTCTTCCAAAATCAGGGTGCGTCCTACACACGTCTAGTATGCCATGAAATACGGTAAAAAAAAAAAAAGATTTTAGGTTACATGGTCATTGACTCCCTCCTATCCCTACTGAACCCATGATATGCTGACCATGATATACAATACTGTATATCATTATGCGATGGAATTTCACGTGACGCAATCTCACTATGAGACATGACTGTAAGGTACAGTACAGTAACCCCTCCAATATCCGGATCAATAGAGCCATAGGCAGGTCCGGATATTGGTCCTGTCCGGATATTGGGCCCCAGCTTATGGACTTGTACTTATGGACCCTAACTCTGAAAAACACCTATACAACTCCCTCTGGACATGCATTGCACCAATTTAAGACCCAAATCACACCAATAAGGGACATAAAAGACTGAAATAAATGCAAAAGAACCATAAAATGAGGTTTTAGAGGTGAGTTTATACAATATTAAACATTCTGGGTACTTACAAGTCCCTTGCTATTGGACTGGTTTGAACCGCCAGTTTGCAGTCCACAGTTAATCCTCTGCACTCTAAATTCTAATTTCTCAACACTGCACAACACTGTAAATTCCTGTGTGTTCTAGTGGCAAGGTATTGCAGTTTATTCACTGTTTATTCACAAAAAACAAGCACCTGTGGCTTGCACTGTTATGAGTATCTGCTCTCCATCGGAGTTAAGCTGTGACTGTTGATGTTGGTGGGGTAACAGAGTTGCCAGATCGCAACAGCCACATTACCAATCTCCTCAACTTTCATTGTCAAATATAACTTTTCACTACCAAATTCGTAAAGCTAGCATATATTCTTCACTAATTATATATACAAGTGGAAATACATGTAATCACTCTCCTTATAACTAACACCATGTTGATTATTTTCATACTATGTAGGGTAGCAGATTAATCAGAGAGAGCAAATAATCCACCATCTCCATCCTGTGTATCCTCATACATGTGAAAAATCCATTTGGTAATGCATTATTCTAATTCATTACCAAACGAATTTTTCATTACCAAATTGGCCCACACTTGGTAATGAAAAATACCAAATGGCAACCTGACAGGGGAGGGGGGAGGGGGAGGAAGGAAGGGGTGAAGGGACCATGGTGTAACAGCTGTTTGGCGCCAGGCGGGAATTTCAAATTATGGGAGGGAAAAATGTCAGATTTTTTTCGAATTTTTTGCGGTTTTTGGCCCATTTTGGGAATAATGGATCCCAGGAGGATTATGTCCGGTTAGTGGGGATGTTCGGATATTGGGCGTTCGGATATTAGAGGGATTACTGTATTTGATTCCAGTACTTAAGATGAGCTTGCATCTCTTTCAATCAAGTTAGATAACTAGGTGCATAGACTACCTTATCAATCTGATCTCAGTGGATGTGGCCAGAAACACACTGCCTCCACATTACCCTATCCTCCTCCACCAGGCTACCCTACATATCATATCACACTTACTCGTATACTGTATCTCTCTTCCCTGTCCCTCCACCTCATCCTCAGTTTCCCTCTCTCTCTCAATCATATACACTCTCCAAATCAGTCTGGCACTCTCAGTCTGCTCCACATGGCCAAATTCTTTCAGTATTCCTCCTAACACTTTCCAGCACATTCACATCAGCACAACAATGCCCAAACTTCCTCCCTTTCATTTTTCACATAACTCTACATACTCTTCTCAGATAACTCATATCCACTCCTTTCATATGTTAACATATTCATACCAGCACAACAACACCCAAACTTCCTCCTTGTTATTTCTCTTCACATTGAGGTGGTTTGGCCATGTGGAGAAGATGGAAAATGAGAGACTGATGAATGAGGAGAGTGTATATGAGTGGAGTGGAGGGGGGGGGAGAGGGAGGGGGAGGCCAAGGATGAGATGGAAGGATGGAGTGGAGAGGTATATGAGAGAGGGGGTGTGTGAGCTGGGAGCAGGCCAGTGAAATGGCGGGGGACAAGGTGACATGGAGGCGATTCGTTTGTGGCCACCCCTTATGGGATTAAGGCGTCTGGCAAATGATAGATAGATAGATAGATAGATAGATAACTCCACATACTCTTCTCAGATAAATCATATCCACTCCTTTTATATCTTAATGGGCAATGATTACTTCATTGCTCACTTTAATATATCCTGTCACTTCCCTCAATGCATCTTTAACCTTTCTCCCCTGCTGTAACTTTTTCCCCTTAACCCCTACACCGTGGGCATGTTTACCGATGTTTTGCGTGTGCCGCGGGGTTATTCGGGCTCCGAGAGACTCTCAAAAAATATTTGCCAAAAATCAGTTATTAGTCCTAGAATATTAAAATTACATATGCTTATGGCACATACCTTCAGCTTTCTCCTGGAATGTTTGTTGAGCCTTCGTCAGTTACCGTAGGACTTGTGGAGACCTCTGAAGTTGCGTAACGAAGTCTCCACTTTACACTTCCCGACAACCCGTAATATGATTACCACAGCCAGATATTAACACTATAAACACTACTCTATGATTTTCAAGTAGTTTGGGATCCATACTCCAAAAAAAAAAAACCACTGTGAAAGCAATGAAAATTACGAGCGCGTCTGACCGTCGCACTTACGCTAGTTTGCTCTTGGTACTCTGTCATTTATTATTCATAAAACCGCTCACACTTTATATTTCTATTACTCTATAACACTTATATATATCTACAGTCTTTATCCATAAATTTCCTTCAGTAGTATTAATTTATTGTCACTGTAGGGATTCAATTTCTTTCAGTAAAATACGTAGCATTCACTTTCTCATCCTGTATACTAGCATTGAGAGTGAATGTCACTTTCATCTTCACTCTCATAACGCATAGTATTCAGACATGCTAGAGTGAAACTTTCACTTTCATTACTCCTAGGGTATATACTCGTATTCTTATAATACTACTCATTTACATTTCTATTTACGTTCTCTATTCTATTTTATTTACACTGTGTTATGCACTGTCACTTGAAGTAACTTATAAAACTATTTTCCATTGTTCACGTATATTTACATTCATTACTTTCACTTGCTGTTTACACATTATTTACAATTCCACTTGCACTGTTTTACTCAATAGAAAGATCGTAGTCACTCTTTTATCAATTGTCAGCCCTTTACCTCTTTCCACACGAGGTTTAGTAGGGGGTAAAGGTCACAGGGCCCTTTGCATGGGGGTGAAATAGTCCCTGAAGTCAGCAAGAAGAAACAGACGTACCTCTGCTTTGGAAGATGAGAGTAAACTGATAACGGAGGGCCGGGGTAGAGGCCTACTTAGGGGATATTCAGTGCTACCAATGTTCGCTCTTGAAACAGCTATGTATAGCACTGATATGATTGGCAGGAAATCTAGACAATACATTATAAATTAGGTAGGTCCAGGTGAATGTAAATATCACTTAGGCTTCTCCCTTCCCTCCTTACATGTATATTTATTATGAAAATAGATTATAAGACATATTTCAAGGGGAAAAAAACAGCGAAAATTAGCGAACGAGTGCATGTGAGGTGTTGTCAGGTGATAAATAGCCAATTCCAGGTGTATGGCACTCTCACTTACCTTATTTCTTTCTTGTATATATTATTTTGGTATAAGAATAGGGCATAGGGCTTATTTCAATGGATGAAATCAGTGAAAAATTCCAGGGAAGATTTACTTAGCGTAGCACGGCTGGGCAGGCGAGAGGATAGGGTAATGGAGGGGGGGTAGGGAGGGGATTCAAGAATGGGGAGAAATGGCTAAATTGTCAACAATGGATGGGAGTACAGATGAGATTAGGAGTGCTGACTAGTGTTGGACATTGGCAGTACTGATAGATGATACAAGCCCCCACTTGGAAGCCCGGGTGAATTCAAAATAACACAGAATCACAAAAGCGACACCCCGCGGTATGATCCCTTGCTCCCAAGCGTCACGAAAGTGACGCCCCGCGGTTAAGGGGTTAACTCCCATCCTTGTCTATCTATCTATTGTCAAACAATTTAATCCCATAAGGGGAGGCCACAAACAAATTGTCTCCAAGTCGCCCTGTCTCCCGTCATTTCATTGCCCGTCCCCCAGCTCACACCACCCTGTCATATGCCTCTCTACTCCATCCCTCCATCCCATCCTTGGCTTCCCCCTCCCCTCCCTTCCACGTCACTCTCATACACTCTCCTCATTAGTCTTTCGCTCTCCATCCTCTCCACATGGTCAAACCACCTCAATGTATTTCTCCCAATGCTTTCTGTCACATCCACACCACAATGCCCATTCACTTCCTCATCTGTCAATCTGCCTCTCCATGTAACTCCAGATGCCACTCCAAATATCTCACTTCCACTTCCCTCACTCTTGAATTGTGTCCTTCCAACAAGGTCCAAGCTTCACTTCCATGCCAGAGCTGGTATCACAATACTATCAGTCAGCTACTTTTTTACTTCCAAGATCACTTTTCTGTTTCTTATCATTGCTTTCAAAGAACCAGCAATCCTTCTTCCTTGTTGTACCCTTTCAAGCACTTCATCCTCCAAACTTTCATCCTTACACATCACACTACCCAAGTACTAAATGCATTCACATTTTCCATTTCCTCATCATCCAACCTCACTGTACATTCAGTGACTTCATTTCTCTCAAAGATGATAACTTTACCCTTCCCAACATTCACCTTTAGATTCTGTATCTCAGACACTCTGTCAAACTCATTCACCAAGTGTTGCAGTACCCCTTTAATTTCACTTAACAATACAGTATCATCTGGAAACAACAGTACAGGGAGTTTCCCAACACTGCCCTCTTTCATTAGGGCCACTCCAACATCCCCTGTCCTACCTTGTATCTCTTTTATCCATCCATCCATCATCCAATTCTACGTTGCCATGACAAGCGTAGAAGTCCGGAGCTAGGCACTTTGGTCCTGATATTTAAGATGAGAGTGACCAGCCTCACTCATCCCTGAGTGGCATTACGTGACCAATAACCCCAACCACCCCTTGGATATAAACCTTCACCGGCTCAATGCGATTGGAGTGCTGTAATTACCCTCTAAACCACCAGGTGCCATAATTTGGTTATATGGTTACCATCCAGCATAGTAAATGGTTTCCTGGTGTACAGGAAACCATTAGGCTTGTCACTCAGTGTAGAGTCACCCATAGGCAGGAGGAGGAGGAAAGAATAAAAGAAAGAAAGACAAAAGAGGGAGTGTAAAGTCACCCGTAGGCAGAAGGACGAGGAAAGAATGAAGTAAAGAAAGACAGAAGAGGAAGGAAGGAATGGAGAGAGGAGAGGAAAGGGCAGACACACGAGAGCAGCACTATATCGAGTGAGTGGATGGTGAGCGCCCCCACCATAACCCCATCCATATACAAATTGAACAACCATGGAGACATGACACATCCCTGATTCAATCAAATATTCGTTAGAAAAATTCACTCAGTTCACTATCTACACGCACTACAGCCTTAGCACCCTCATACACTACATACTCTTCACGGCATTCAACAACCTCTCCATATACAGTATTCTTAATATTTTCCAAATTCCTTGTCTACAGGAATCCTCCTCACACTACAATACTTAAATATTTTTTAGACATTCATATTCTCCATTTCCTGAACAGTCTGCCTTACTATACACTTCCCTCCAATTCAAAAACCATAACCTTACTCTTTGCCACACACAGAGAAGGCTACTCAAGTATCTTTTGATGCCTTGGAGTATTGTAGTCTAGCCCCGTGTCTCTGTGGTTTGGATAGGTTAATATGCCAATGAGTATTATTTTTTCTTTTACAGAAGAGAAGGAAGCAATGCAAAGCAGAATCACAATAAAAGAAAACAAGTCCAAAATCTTTTTAAGTCAGGATCAGTCCATTTAAACCAATTGACAAAACGATGCTAAAAGAGTGTACAGGATGTGAGTCATGCTAAGAGACAGAGAGGAAAAGGGAGAGTGGGGATCATGTATTATAATAATGATAATGATGAGAGAGGTGGGGGGGGGGGACAATTTTTCAATGGCCACCTCCTCCAAGACTGAGGAATGGACATGCAGGGAGATAGATTATCCAGTGGCAGCCCTGAAAATAGTGTTACTGACCAAGGTGTCGAGGGGTGTGCAGGGTAATGGTTGAGGCTTTCACGGCCACTGCTGCCTCAGAATCAGAGTCAGAATCTGGAGAGACCTTAGTGAAGCTGTCTGGCCGGATCTCTACTACCTCTATGGCACTTTGGTGCACCACGTACAGGAGTGGGGCACGGTACACTGTAACAAAATATATATGGGATATAGCATCAACAGACACATAATGCCATATACAGTGTATGTACACTGTAGTGCCAAAACTTCTTTTACACATAAGTAATATAATATTTTCTTAAATTAATGTTTCTACTTGATGAAACTGCCTTAATAATGCAGTTAAACATCTATCTACCTGATATTTAGCCCTTGCCAAGCTGCAGACCTCATATGTGGCACAATGAAGGTCTGCACAGGCCATGCTGCAAGCCTCGTATGAGGTACAATTTACACAGGTAATAAAACACTGACTCGGCAGACATAAGCCTCCTTACAAAGAATTAGCATAGCAAGCATTAATTAACATATTGCTGAGAGGTCAAACATTTTTTCCCAAGATGAACATAAACTAGATAGTTTACTCCCTGAGGACCAGCAGTCACTATACATGTCACATACTGTACCTTTACATGACACTGCTTCAGTTTAAGTACCTGTTGTCCATACTGTATACATGTTAGGGTTGTCTCTTTGTGAACTGGTGTGATTTTTTTTTTTTTTTCTTCAGTATATGGCACCTGGTGGTCTACTGGGATAAAGCCAAGGAATGGTTGGAATTTATTGCTCAAATACAGCAAATGGCATTCAGAGGCAAGTGAGGCTGATCACTTTACTGTAAATGCCAAGACTGAGCAGCCTAGACCCAGGTTCCCATGCTCCTGATGGGGCAAAAACTGAATGGATTGACTGATTTTTTTATTTGATTTGAGTTGATTTACAGTATTTAATCCTTTTTTTTTTTGCATGCTGGTGGGTCTTTTGGAAGATCAATAAATATTTGTCTTAATGAACTTTAAATCTATAAGAAGTTCCTTGCCACAGCCCAGGATGAATCTTCCATCCATTTGGACAGCAGCCCAGTGATCTTTCCACTCACCCACCAACATCGTGTGATAATAAAGTTGTAATACTTAAGGTACCAAAAAAATATCACAAATGTGTAAAGCAATAGGGTACCAAAAAATATTACAAATGTGTAAAGCAACAGATGAAGAGTGAGCACCTACCGATGGCCACTGGGAGGCGTGTGAATTTGACGTCGTGTTCTCGAGATCGCTGGCCACATGCATCAACAAACACACCAAACTCATGGAAGCACAACAGGTATTCTTCATATTTCCCAGGTTCAGATACCTGATGAGGTAATACTGTACATGTAAAAAAGTGGATTGTACAGAACATCAGCACCTCACCATTCATGGGATCAACATCCATGAATTCATCTATTCACAAAGTAGTCTCTAAATTCATAAACAGAGAAAATGATTTTTTTTTTTTTTAAAGTGTGCTGAGCAACAGCGCCAACTGCATCACAGTATGTGCACCACCTATCCCAAGTAGCAAGCACTTTCTCAGTCTTAACCTGGTAATGTGTAAAGGATGTGTAGAAAATGTGCATACAAAGGTACTTTATTAATGAGAAAGAGAGAGAGACTGTGTGTGTCTGTCTGTCTTCTCCTTGACCTCTGAGCCTACCTGACACACCCATTAATCTTGGCACTGGACCACATGATGATGACAAAAGAAGGAAATGGAAGAGAAGAAGATGAAAAAAAATTGGAGATGGAGAAGAAAAAACTGCTATACACAGAAAGTGTCACAAATTGCTAAAAGTGGAATATGAAACTGTTAAAAGTTGGCATATGAGGAGATTACAACAAAAGCACAGGAAGCATGAAAAGCTGCAAAGAAGACTACGAGATGGCAGGAGACAAGGAAATCTCAGAAGAGGGAGGAAATAAGGAGTGAAAATAGGAGAGAACAGTAAATCATGCAAAGGTACTTGAGATTTGTAGGCCTGACTCTTGTGGAGTACCAAGAATACTCTGCGGGGTGTGTTGTGAAAAAGTAGGGGCTATCAGAGAGAATTCTGCTCAAGCGAACCATTAATTTTGGTGAGAGGTCAAGATAAATGTATCCATTAATATATCACTAATTTAAAGTATAAGTGATTGAAGTATGGAGCTAGACAACAAAAGTAAGGGGCAAGACAGTGTTCCAGGAAATGGGTATAAGCCGACACAAAAGGGTGACCAAGCCAAGAACTGCACTGGCTGGCTGGCAGATGGGACAGGCTTGGAGGGTGTCTCAGGGGCACAGTAGTTCTGCTGAGAGAAGCAGACATTCACACAACCATGAACAGTAAAATGGTGAGTAGATGCTGATGAGAATTTGAGGAGATTGTGAGTGAACGTGAAGGGAATTTCACATGCCCTATGCATCAATTTCTGATGTCATTAATCAAGGAAAGACTGCCACTCTTCACCAAACTATTTAATTTTTGACATCAAAGTTGATCGACCTAAACCCAGTTCTTTTTATGTGCCCTCTGTGTCAGTGTATGAAAAGGAGAAATAAAATTTTTACTCACTGCTTATAGGGAAAAGAGACTGTAATATAGTGAAATACTGTAGAAGCAAAAACTAATGGTATGAATCTACCATCTCTGTACACTATTGGGATGGCTATCATTCTTTCCTTCCTTAAATATCGACAAGCTTTATTTCTCACCCATTTCGTTGTATTTGTCCAGCAAAACAAAAATAACCAGGCCTAAGAAACTTGTAACAATTCTCCTATACAAAATATGAGCATGACATGGCTCAAGAATGTACACACAGCAAAAAAACTATCGTTACAGGGGGGTCCGATGTGTTTCATACTGAACAACCTGGCTGTCTCGCTAGGGTTGGTAAGCCTGACACTGGGTGAGTTGCCAAATAGGACGAGGTAGAAATATGCATGGGAGAAGCAATGGATATAGCTTATAATAAATATGCAACAAACACAGGCAGGGATACCAATAAAGGAGGCTGTTATCAAAAACCTTTATTCGTGTGTCATTTTATATCGCGCAGAAGGTGTAACGATAGTTCTTTTGTTGTGTGTACATTCTGACCATAAACAAAAACCCTCGTTTTTTTTTTAATGCGAGGAAGAAGGAACCAAAGGCCATGAGCCCGCAGTAACAGTTCCCTCCAAGGGAAAAACAAAATACAATAGAGAGCCAAATTCAAGATCCGATCATTTTGAGATGCCTGGACACACTGCGTTTGAAAAACTGGAGATCATAGGCAGCAGGAAATACAGACAGAGGGAGACAGTTCCAGAGCTGACCTGTTGCATAAATGAAAGACTGGGAGTAACGGTTAACTCTTGCATTAGAGAGTTGGACAGAAAAGGGATGAGAGTTTGCTGCCAGACGGGTGCTAGGCGCCCGTCGTAGAGGTGGAGGAATGCAAGCAGACAGTTCAGAGGAACAGTGACCATTAACGTAGTGATAGAAAAGAGATAAAGATGCAACAGTGCGGCGAAGAGACAGAGGTTGAAGGGAGTCAGTAAGAGGAGGAGAGTTAATGAGACGAAAAGCCTTAGACTCCACCCTATTGAGAAGAGCTGTATGTGGGGAGCCTCCCCACACATGAGAGTTGTACTCCACACAGGGGCGGATAAAACCCCTGTATAGAGTCAACAATTGTGCAGGGGTAAAGAAAGAGCGGAGTCGGCTTAGCACACCCAATCTCTTGGAAGCAGATTTTACAAGAGATGAAATATGATCTTTCCAAGATAAGTCCCGAGTAAATGAAACCCCAAGCATGTTCAAGGATGATGCAGGATTAAGCTGAATATTATTAAACATTAGTAGGTATACCTGTGGAAGATTTTGTCGGGTTGATAGGTGTAAGAATTGAGTCTTAGATGCATTAAAAACAACCATATTATTTTTACCCCAGTCAGAGATACAAACCAAGTCAGACATTAGGTGTGCCATAGCCTCATCCCTTGTTTGTTGAAGTATCTGTTGAGATGGGTGTTGCGGGAACCGAATGGAAAGGTGAAGGGTGGAGTCATCAGCATATGAGTGGATAGGGTTAGATGTACAGCTTAGAAGATCATTGATGAATAAAAGGAAGAGAGTTGGTGATAGGACAGAGCCCTGAGGAACACCACTGTTGATAGATCTAGGAGAAGAACGATGGCCGTCTACAACAGCGGCTATAGAACGACCAGAAAGGAAGCTCAAGATGAAGGCACAGATAGAAGGATAGAAACCATAGGAGGGCAGTTTGGAAATTAAAGATTTATGCCAGACTCGATCGAAAGCCTTTGAGATGTCAAGTGCAATGGCAAAGCTTTCGCCAAAGTCCCGAAAAGAGGATGACCAGGAGTCTGAAAGGTAGGTGAGAAGATCGCCAGTGGAGCGTCCCTGACGGAACCCATACTGACGATCGGAAAGAAGGTTGTGATAGGAAAGATGCCTTAAAATTTTTCTATTGAGAATTGACTCGAAAACTTTTGAAATACAGGACGTTAAAGCAATTGGATGATAGTTGGAGGGTTGGGAGTGGTCACCCTTCTTTGGGACTGGCTGAATGAGAGCAAACTTCCAGCAAGAAGGAAAGGTACAAGTTGACAGACAAAGGCGAAAGAGTTTGCCTAGGCAGGGTGTAAGCACAGAAGCACAGTTCTTGAGAACAACAGGAGGGACCCCATCAGGCCCATATACCTTGTTAGTACTGAGGCCAGTGATGGCAGAAAATACATCAACTGATGAAATTTTAATGTCAACCATGAGGAAGTCAGAGGAGGGAAGTGATGGAGGAACAGCACTGGAATCGTCTAAGGTGGAATTGGAGGAGGAAGTCTGTGCGAAGAGATCTGCTTTATAAGTAGAAGAAATAGCTACAGAACCATCAGAGTAGAAAAGAGGAGGGAAGGATGATGAGGTAAAGTTGTTAGAAAGATTTTTGGCAAGGTGCCAGAAGGAGCGGGAAGAATTCGAGTTGGAGAGTTGAGAGCATTTGGTATGGATGAAATTATTTTTAGTAGAAAGAAGAATAGACTTAGCGCGATTCCGGGCAGAAACGTAAAGATGATGTGATTCAGGGGTGGGTTGGCTCTGGTACCTTTTGTAGGCCCTCTCCTTGTTGCGGACAGCATTAGAACAAGTGTGATTAAACCAAGGCTTTCTTACGTTAGTCAAAGGATATGAGAAAAGAATGTATGCTTCCATGCCCGAGAGAATAACCTCCGTAATGCGCAAGGCACACTCAGATGGCTCCCGGCCATGGAAGCAATAATCATTCCAGGGAAAATCAAAGAAGTACTGCCTGAGGGCCTCCCAGTCCGCGGCTCCAAAATGCCACAGACGACGTTTCCCTGGAGGGTCCACAGGCCGTACCGGAGCGATAGGACAGGTTAAGGTAATAAGGTTGTGATCGGAGGAGCCCAACGGAGAGAAAAGATTAACAGAGTAAGCAGAAGGATTAGTTGTGAGGAAGAGGTCAAGTATGTTGGAGCTCTCTCCAAGGCAGTCAGGGATACGGGTAGGGTGCTGTACGAGCTGCTCTAGGTCATTAAGGATAGAAAAGATGTAGGCTTGTTCACCAGGTGGATCCGTGAAAGGAGAGGAGAGCCAAAGGTGGTGGTGAACACTGAAATCTCCTAGAATGGAGATTTCAGAGAAAGGAGAAATGGATAGAATGTGTTCCATCGTAGAAGTAAGATAGTCAAAGAATTTTTGATAGTCAGTAGAATTAGGGGATAAGTAAACAGCACAGATATATTTAGTTAGAGAATGACAGGAAAGCCGAAGCCAGAGTGTAGAGAATTCAGAAGAATCGAGTTCAGGAACACGAGAGCAAGATAAGTCGTTGCGTATATATATACACAACAGCCACCTTTGGCTTTGAAATGAGTATAGAGAAAGTAGGAGGATACAGAAAAGGGTTTGCTGTCAGTTGCCTCAGACAGCTGAGTCTCCGTTAGAAAAAGAAGGTGAGGTTTAGAGGAGGAGAGGTGGTGCTCAACAGAGCGAAAGTTAGAGGAAAGGCCGCGAATGTTGCAGAAATGAAGAAGAAGAGAGTCAGACAGTGGTTCCAGGTACCTTGAGTCATCACCGGGAGAGGGGCGAATGGTGGGGGCATTTATGGTCCCACCCCCTGGGGACTCCGAGGCTTGGTATAGAGACGCCATTTTAGTTAAATTTTGAATAGGAAGTGTAGTGTGTACTGTGCATGTAGTTTGGTGTAGATAGTCAGAGAAATTTGTACTGGAGAGCATGCTGGCCTACTCTCTGTGTAACTGAGACACTGAAAAAGTTCAGCAATGGGGGATGGTCAGGAACTAGTCCTGAGGGCTGATGAAACGGGAGCTCCAGCACTCACTGTCATCAGATTTCCATCCACCTCGGGAGTACTGCCCTGCTCGACTGGTGCTACAGTCTTCTGCCCTGCTGGACCAGGGTTGCTAGGTCTTTTTTATTTTTTAGGCCAAAATTTTTAAATTAGGTTTTTTCTGAAATGGCTGTCTAAAAAATTGCAGGTTGGTTTCTTGTAATTTGGCCCTTTCTCTCTCTCTCTCTCTCTCTCTCTCTCATTTTTTTTGTTTTTTTGTTTTTTGTTTTGGGGGGTGGGGGGGGGGGGCTTTTTCCATAACACAATATGCAATATATTCTAAGTGATCCTTTCTGTTACTTTTACAACCACGAACTCTGCTGTTACAAACTAACTTTGTATCCCATAAAATGAATTAACCCGCGCCGTCCCGGCGACGTGAATTAACATCGGCACATGATATGCACTCATGTCCCAGCGACATGAATTAATGCCGCAACATTGCAAGGTCCCTAATTTGCACAATTTTCAATTTTCGCAAGTGATTTTTGGCACGTATACACGGGACACCTTCCTCTATTCCTCTACAAGATGCCAAGCAGGGACAATGCCTTAAACCGCATAACTTCCCCCCCCCCCCTGCAAGCCATTGTCTCGGCAATTCACCTGTTACCAGTGACCTGGCCAATAAAGACATTCAGGGCCAGAGTGATTCCCCAATCGATGACAATGTGGAAGACAAAGTTTACATAGCATTAGAGGAGGAAACGGTCAGAAATGATGATCAGGTAATGTGGGAAAAAAAAGGTCATGAATGGTGATGAGTTAGAGTGAAACAATGCTTATAATGCCTATATTACTGTTTGAAAACCAATATACTCTTTTACTACATACAAATTCGTACCAAGTAAATAAATAAATACTGTTTATGAGTGGATAAAATAGTTACCCTCCCATAGAACTCGTTTTCCTTGGTGCCAGCCTGTTAGAAAACCCAGTAAGGTAAGGAAGTACTTGTACCTAGATCGAGTATTTTAAACCTCAGGTGAGTGATTTCTCTATGAATTTTCGATGTTTCTCACCAAAAGCGGATGTTTGAGCTAAAAAAAAAAAAAAAAAAAAAAAAAAAAAAAAAAAAGAGGTCCAAAAATGTCGGGACTGGGGCGTACCACTGCCCAGAAAACGTCGGGATGGGGCAGGTTAAAAAAAATTAAGTCCTACAGTTTCTTTCTATCCCAAGCAGCACTTTGGAGCCATTGCCATCGTCGGATTTCATATGAAAAACTTTGCAGATTACCTTCCGCATTTTTCAAATGAAACATTGTTCTTTACGAAAACTAAAGTAAATGGGTTTCAAACCAAAGGTGCAGCTAAAGACCTGTATACATGCGATGAATGCTGTCATACCCAGTGTGCTCTTGTGGCTTCTAGTATCTGTTTTACTGCATTTACTGCACTAAAGCATAACTAGGAAATTAGTATAACTACTGAAGAATAATATCATGAAGAGCTTACAAACGGTGTATCAATAACTATCAAGGGAGAGATATTAGAAAATATGTGACTTATGGCCCCCACTGGGGCAGCCTGACTTCCACATTAAATTTGCTGGTGATCACTTGCAACCCTGAAGTCGGTCTATCTATCTATCTATCTATCTATTGCCAGACGCCTCAATCCCGTTTGGGGTGGCCACAAACAAATCGCCTCCACGTCGTCCTGTCCCCCGCCATTTCACTGCCCTGCTCCCAACTCACACTCCCCTCTCTCATATACCTCTCCACCCCATCCCTCTGTCTCATTCTCGGCCTCCCCCTCCCTCTTCCCCCCTCCACCTCACTCACATACACTCTTTGTCAGTCTTTCACCCTCGGTGATGCTAGGAATTAAATATGCCAATTAGCTTCTGCTCAATATCCAACGATAATTAGTGCTAGTCCCTGGTTGTGGGAATAATTATTGTGGTTATTTTTTTAGTAGATAAAAATTCAAGTAAATAAACAATACTCAAAAGTGAGTCATTATGTTACAATTAATGTGTTTGTAATGACAACAGTATATGTAAATGACTTAAATCTCCATGTATTGAGTAACTACTTCCATTGGTATTGTTCAAGTCATGTAACTGTCTTGTACAAAGTTAGTAATAGTAAAGCAGAACACGTATCTGTAATCTGGAACAGTTTGTGGGACAGTTTTCATTAAAGTAAGAGAGGGAATTGGGACAGAAAGGGATACAAAGTGTCACATTGTCCTAACTTTAATGTAACAGATTCTCTTTGGACTTGTTTCCACACTCGCTACTGCTATTGTTCCCATGCAACCTATTCCTGTAAGTACCAATCAGATACTGTGCTCATTAACCCATGAGCTGAGGCTATGGGTCATCAAAACATCCCCCATGGTGCAGCAAAATGGCAATTTTGGTCACTCCTACAGATTACCTTGAAATGTATATCAGTGGCTAGGAAGCTGCTTTGTGTAGCTGCCAACTGAATTTCTCTTTTGAAACTGGCATAGTTTTGGAGAAATTATTATCAGAAATTGCATTTCTGGAATGAACATGAAAATTATGCTTTGACAGGCAGGGAGAGGGGTGGAGAGAGAGAGAGAGAGAGAGAGAGAGAGAGAGAGAGAGAGAGAGAGAGAGAGCGTGGATGCATGCGTGTTTTGTGTGAGTGTGTGTGTGTGTATGTGTGTATTTACCTATTTGTAGTATACAGGTACTGAGCTAAGCTTGTGTTGTCCTGTCCCCATATCTATATTTTTAAACACATGAATGTTTTTTGTCTGGACCACCTCTTTGTCTAAGTCATTCCAAATAATTATGCCATTATTCGGGAAAATGAACCTTTTAAGATCATTAAGACATCTACTTTTCCTCAACTTCAAGTGATGACCTCTTGTTCTTCCATCATCCAACACAAAAAGATCATCTCTATCCATCCACTCTTTCCAACTCTCTTACATTTCTAAACACTGTGATTAAGTCACCTCTTTCCCTTCTCTCACGCTGTGTTGGTACCTGTAACTTCAGTCTTTCCAATCTTTCCTCATAGGTCAGTTCCCTTATGCATGGTATCACCCTCATTGCCATCTGCTGAACCAGTTTATCAATATGCTGCTGCAAATGAGGTGACCATACCACAGCTGCATACTCTAGTCTTGGTCTTATCATGGTCATTATCAACTTCCTCAGCACTTCCTCATTCATATAATTAAAAGCCACTCTCATGTTGGTCAATAATCCAAAAGTTTCTCCAATGATTCTATTTATATGCTTTTCTGGTGACAAGTCACCCTGAATAATCACTCCCAAGTCTATCTCATCTTTTCTTTTACTAATTATCTCAGTGCCCATTTTATATGTCCAGTGCGGTCTTTTTTCAAGCATTCCCATTTCTAATACATGACACGGCTTGTATTTGTAACTCGTATTTCAAACACAAAGATGCACATAAATATACAAGGTATAGAGGGAATGGAGACTGTGCTGAAAGAAGCCTGATTGATTAAGTGCTCGTAGAAAGGTCGATGATGGGAATGGTTGCTGATATGAGGGCCGTGAGAGGACTATGTGGAGGTCTGTCATATCATATGATTGTGGTATGCAAGATCAAGCTGAGAGGAGTGAGGTGGATCACGAGAGAGAGGAGCAGTCAGGGAGAAAGACTGAAAGTTGAGAAGCTGAGGATCAAAGAAATGGCAGATGATTACAGGACCAAAGCAGAGGAGGAGTTACAATCAGTGAATTGGAATGAAATGGATCTGGACAGCCTGTGGAATGCATACAGGGACTGCATAGTTAGGAATGCTCAAGCGGTGTGTGGTGTGGCAAGAGTAACAACAAAGAAGAAAGGTACGGCATGGTGGGATGAGGAGGTTAAGAGAGCAGTGGAGGAAATGAGGAACAAGTGCCTAAGTGGTTACAGGACAGGGGTTCTGTTGAAATATGAACTGAATATACTGAGAGCAAGAAGCATGTACAGAGACTAGTGAAGAGGAAAAAGAAGGAGGTAAATGATGATCTAGGAAGAAAAATGAAAGCAAACTACTCTGAAAATAGGAAATTATTCTGGAAAGAGGTGCAGAAACGTACAAGTGAAAGCAGAAAGAAATGAGATGGTGTGAAAGATATAGGTGGTAGATTATTAACTCAGGAATAAAGTAAGGACCAGATGGAAAGAATATTTTGAAAGCCTAATGATTGGGAATAGAAAAGGCAGAGTGGCTGTAAACATGATTGGTTTTGTGGGTGTGCAGAGAAGGAATGCAGTGCCAGGAGAGGGGACACTTGCACAGGTGAAGAGTGCTGTGAATGGGAAAGCAGCTGGGGTTGATGAGGTGTATGCAGAAATGCTTCAGTGTAATGGACAGAGTGGAATGAAGTGCTTGTTGGAGATATGTAAGAAGGCATGGATGAGTGAAACTGTGCCAGCAGAGTGGAAAAAGGCTGTGATTGTACCCCTGTACAAAAATAGGGACGAGCGAAGTGGGTGCAAGCATTATCGTGGCATAAGTTTATCGAGTGTGATAAGGAAGGTATGTGGAAGAATTATTATAGAGAAAGTAAGAGAGATATCAGATGCCCTTGTGAGTGGTGAACAGAGTGGCTTTAGGAGAGGCAGAGGATGTGTGGATCAAATATTTGCAGTGAGACAGATAGCTGAGAAGGCTTGTGAGAAGGACCACAAGGTGTTTATGGCATTCATGGATCTGAAAAAAACATACGACAATGTGGACAGAGAAGGATTGTGGAAAATTTTGCGCATATACAGTGTAGATGGTAAGCTGCTAGGTGCCGTCAAGAGTTTTCTTGATGGTGGTGAGGCATGTGTAAGGGTTAATGGGCATCTAAGCGAATGGTTCACGATCAGTGTGGGAGTGTGACAAGGTTGTGTGATGACCCCATGGTTGTTAAATATATGTAAAGATGGGGTGATGAGAGAAGTAAAAACACGAGTAATGGAGAAAGGGATGGCGCTGGTAATGAATGGTGATAGATGGAATATCTCAAATTTGTTGTATGCTGATGATGCAGTACTGCTTGCAAGTACCAGATAAGAACTTGGTAGACTAGGGCAGAGTTTTGCTGATGTCTGTGAGCGTCGTGCCTTAACCAGCCCCGTCCCGTCGACGTATGGGTACGCTGCAACGAATTGCATTTGCCAGTCCCGGCGACGTACCGGTGCGTCGTGCAATTGCAAAGTGCATAATTTCGACAATTTCCAAATTTCGTGCTTGATTTGCAGTACGTATCCTTGCATGACCGTCCCCTACCTGCCACCAGGCGGGGACACTCGGCAACCCTGCGCGACCCGCGCTAACCTGCCGCTCGTCCACTCACCTGGTAGCAACAGTCCTGCTCAGACATGGCTAAGAGAAGTCTCTCAGAGGGCGAAATTCAAGCCGCCCTGGATGCCTTTATAGGCGACAGTGATTCCCCACCGGACGACAAAGTTGTGGATAAAGATTATGTGCAGCCAGAGGAGGAAGAAACCACCAGCAGTGATGAAGAAGTCCCGTCTCCCAGGAAGCGGCATTACGTGACTTACCGTGCTGCTAGAGAGGGGCAGCCGGCCAAGAAACCACGTGCAACATCCTATGCCCAGCCCCAACGTGATGTGGAACCAGATTTCGATGACAAGGACGAGGACGGAGTCGTGGGACGTGCTGCCACGTGGTATGAACGTGAGATAATAACTCATTGTGGCCCAGAGCGCACACCACGTCAGACGAGCAGGTATGGGCCTAGTATTTTGTTTGGGGAGTTAGGAAGTGCCGTGGAGGGAGTGGGGAGTGAAAGGGAAAGTGCAGGGAGGAGTATGGAAAGTGAGAGTGACATGAGTGAGTCATTGCTCTCCCTAGGTAGTGTGAGGCGGAGTGTATCACGTGGGCGAGTGCGGGTGCGTTCAGTATCACGGGGGGTTGTGATGGAGGGGGAAGGTGGGGAGGAACCACTCCCAAGCACGTCTTATGCTCCTCAATATCCCCTAACACGTGGTCGAGCTAGGGTGCGTGAAAAATCACGTGGTGTTGTCATGGAGGGGGGAAGGTGGGGAGGAACCACTCCCCAGCACGTCTTATGCTCCCCAATATTCCCCTACTTCATCCCCACAGCCCCCTAATGTTCCTCAAGGCCGTAAGGGTAAGGGAAAGGGAAAGGGTAAAGGCAGAGGGAAGAGGAGTGACAGTGGGGAAGCCCTCCGCACTCCTTCTCCCCAACCTCCCCCACCAGGATCTCCTCCCCACCCAGACAAAGGCGGTGATGGGGATGATGGGGACAAGGGATTTGTGGGATGGAATTGGGAGGATGGGAGTGATTTTTCTCCCCTCATTCACCCCTTCACTGAGCAGGGGCACTCTGGCTGCATTGCTCCCGGAATTCACCGTAATTCCACCAGGTTGGATTTTTTCCACCTGTTTGTTAGTGAGGCATTTGTGGAGCAGATTGTTTACCAAACCAACCTTTTTGCAAGCACCCAGCACCTTGAGAGTGAAAGACTGGGAACAAGGAGTAGGCATTCTATCATATATGATTTTTTTTTTTTTTTTTTTTTTTTTTTTTTTTTTATGTGACCGACTCTGGGCATAGGCTTCACAGCCTGATTTCAAGGCCCAGTAGTCCTCCTACGTACCGCACACCTCTACATGTCACCACTTCGGCGCTAACACCCATCGTCCATACTGAATACATGCTAGGGCTGTCTCATATAGGACTGATGTATTGGTATTAGCGGGGGTATTTTTACGACATATCGGCGGGTCTTCTGGTAGATCAGTAAAGTCTGATTTTATGAAATTCAAATCCTTAAACTGTTCCCTGCCTCAGCGGGATTTGAACCCGGGTCCGTCAGGACTGCAGGCCAACTCTCTACTGATTGAGCTTACCCTGTCTCCCTTTCAGAAATGTTCCTATTTTTTGCCCTGGTCCTTTTGATGGGTATTATACGAAAGAACAGAATTCCGGCTTACTGGACAAGGGACCCTGTTATGTTTACCCCAATATTTGGGCAAGTGATGAGCCGTAATCGGTTTCAACAAATTCTAAGTCGCCTCCATTTCTATGATGCTCATGATCCTGCAAATGCGAATGACACAGATAAGATGAGGTGAATTAGGTTGGTCTTTGATCACCTGAGGCAAAACTTTCGTTCGTCATTTTATCCCTATAGAGACCTCGTCATAGACGAGAGTCTCGTGTTGTGGAGAGGTAATATTTCATTTAGGCAGTATATACCCAGTAAAAGGCACCGTTTTGGGTTCAAGATCTTTGTTATGTGCGACTGTAGGACTGGATATGTGCAAGACATAGTCTTGTACACTGGTGCACAGTCAGACATAATAGAAGATCGGAGTATTGGACTGTCGGAAGCAGTGGTAAAGACAATGATAGAAGACTACCTTCATCGTGGTCACGTCCTCTACTTGGACAACTGGTACACTAGTCCTCTTCTCGCTCGTTATCTTCACACGAATGAAACGGGAGTCTGTGGAACCGTGAGGGTGAACCAGCGTCACATGGCCAAGGTAGGGCGGAAACTTGCCAGGAATGAGGTTGTCTTCTTCAAAGCCAACAACATCCTTGCAACTGTGTGGAACCATAATAGAGAAGTAAGCCTCTTGTCAACAGTTCACCGCCCCTTGATGCACCGTACTGATTCCGTAGATTACCGTAGCGAGAACGGGCGTCACATTTGGAAACCTAAGTGTGTCATGGACTATAACATAAACATGTGCCTGGTGGACCAGTCAGACTCCATGATATCGACGGTAGAGTGTGCCAGGACCACGATGAAGTGGTATAAGAAACTGTTCTTTCACTTGCTAGACATCATTGCTCTGAATTGCCACCACCTTCACGCCATGACAACAGGAGTTCAGGAAACCTTTGAAGGGTTTGTGAGGGAGCTCACAAGAGAGATGTTTGCACGTTACCCTGTTGAAAGGCCCCAACATCGCACCCGCACTGCCCCTATTGCCCAAACTCCCCTGAGAATATCCGGCCGCCATTTCCCCACTCCTATCCCTCCCCAGCCAAACAGACCTAGGCCCCAACGCAGGTGTCACGTGTGTAGCAATTCCCGGGTGAGACTCACGACACAGAGGAAGGACACCCGCTATGAGTGCGTGGAGTGTGACGTGGGTCTCTGTATTCACCCATGTTTCAGCGAATATCACACGTTGATGCAATTCTGATATGGTGTGAATGCGATAGGACGCTGAAACTATGAAGTAAATGCGACAAACAGACGCTCAGTGAAATTATCAGTCATGTTGATCTCCAAATATTAGTATAAAGTGCATACGGGTATAACATAAGTGCCAAAATTGTATGTAAGTGTATAAATATTTTTTTTTTTTTTTTTTAAATAACAGAACGGAGGAAGGAAAAACAAATGGGGGAAAAAAAAAAATCCATACACCAGACTACTGGTGTTCTCCATTCATAAAATATCTGTAACAGTTAGACTTGAACAGTTGTGGGTTGAAATTTGGAGGAAAACAACTCTGGGGAAGCGAGTTCCAGAGAGATGCAGTTCGGGGAATGAAAGAATTCTGATAGGCAGAAGTTCTGCAATATGGTTGAGTGACATTCCAGTCATGAGTGCTACCAGATGCCCGTGTAGCACGAGGGAAGGCATGGAGAGGCGGCACCATGGACGCAACCTCGTCTGAGCACTTGCCAAAAAAATATCTGTAAAATAATGCAAGGGAGGCAACATTCCTTCTTATTTGCAGGGGAGGTGGTTTATATGTAATGGCAGGGTTGTTAATGATTCTAACAGCTTTATTCTGAATTTTGTCCAGTTGTCTCAATGCAACCTCTCCACAACCATTCCACAAGGGTGAGCAATATTCAAGCTGAGAGCGCACATGACTTATAAATTATAGCTAACTGCTCATCGGTGAAGAAGTTACGGACTCTGTACAATAATCCAAGTTTCTTTGAGGCGGCCTTAGCAAGTGACCTGACATGAGAGGTCCAGTTGAGGGCACTGTTAAGTGAGACACCAAGAATTTCAATACTTTTGGAGATGGGAATATTAGTAGCACTGAAGGTAATGTACGAATCTGGCGATATCTGTCTATTAGTAAACTGTATATACTGTATTTAGTTTTACTAGCATTAAAAGAGACAAGGTTGTTTTGTCCCCATTCAGTGATTGTAGCTAGATCTTGATTTATGGAGATGGCTGTACTGAGTTGAGAGGTAGAGATATTAGACTTTGTAAATGGATGTCTGAGTGTGAATGAACTATGTAGTGTCGAGTCATCTGCATATGAGTGAACGGGATTGTAACTGACAGATAAGAGATCATTAATATGAACCAGAAATAGGGTTGGCGCCAGAACTGATCCCTGTGGCACGCCGGCATTACCGTATTTCGCGGCATGTAAGACGCACTTTTTTGTCTCAAAGTTACATTAAAATATCCCCATGCGTCCTGCACGCTAGACTGAGGCAGGTTAGTTTGGCTCCATTGAGAAGAAACTCATAAAGATGATCATCTCACTGCTTAGCAACCACAGGAGTTTTCTACAGTATGCAGATTTGTTTTTATTTTTAAAAATAATATACACTAGTGTGTATATGCAGCAGATTTAAGAAACACTCGAGATCAGAAACACACAAAACTTTCGCGGGTTTGTTTACAGCTCAACGGTTAACACTGTGAAGATATTTAGCGGTTTAGCAGTTTAGCATCCACACTATTCCAGCAAGCTAACGTAAATGATCACTGGTGAACTGTCTGCTAACCTTCTGAAAGGCAATCATGACCACTTTGCTTGCCATCCATTCACTAACTAGCAAAGCAATCATACTGGAGAGATGCTGGCTAGTGAAACTGCCAAGTCATCAAAACAGACTTTCGTCACGTATGGAAATTCAGTAACCCTAATTAGGTCAGTTACTTTTGTGACATTTTGTGAGTGTATATATGCAGCAGATATTGAAACACGCAAGATCAAGAATACAAAGCATTCACTGTTTGTTTTCAGCTCAACTGGCCAATACCGTCAAGGGGTTTAGCAGTTTAGCAACTTAGCAGGTTAGCGTCTAGCGTACACCCTACTCTAGCAAGCTAGCATGCTCACTGGTGAACTGTCTGCTAACCTTCTGAAAGGCAATCATAACCACTTTGCTTGCCATCCACTTACTAACTAGCAAAGCAGTCATACTGGAGAGATGCTGGCAAGCGAACCTGACAAGTCATCAGAATTGATTTTTGTCGCATATGGAAATTCAATCACCCTCACATGGTTGGCTTCTCTTAGTGACATTTTGTTTCATGCCTGACAAGAGTATCATAAAAGTGAACAGTCTTATTATACCAATAGCGAAAAACAGGAAAAACAGTTGTAACGTTAAACAGTACTGCCTGAAGTTACAGCTTCACTTTTTCAGCCAAGTGAAGTACTTCAGCAATGTCTATGCAACTCAGGGCACACCCAATTACAGTATTTTGTTATGAAAATAGGATAAAATTCACTGAGTAGCATAACTGATACAATATCTGAAATAGAGTGCCTGACGGGCATTCATATCAGAGTCCGCAATTTCTGCTGTATTCTTAGCAGACGAAGCGATCAGAATGATTGACAACGTTCACTCTCTGCATCTCTGCTGCCTAAGCAAAGCTCTCATGATCGGCAATGGCGATCATTTAGGCCGTAACGTCCAAATTGGTTAGGTTAGGTTAGGTTGTAAAGTCGTTTGCCATTTTGGACGTTACGGCCGAAACGACCAGAATCCTAAGGTGTAGGTGAGAGTTTGGTGTGGGTGTAGTTAAGGAAGTAGGAGTGGGAAGAGTCAGGCTAGGGAACTGATAATCCGCTTATTATAATCCCTTCAGCCCAGCAATGTATTTTATAGGGTACAGTAGTTTATTCATGCTCGCCATATGATTTTATTCAGTTCAGGAAACATGTACTGAGGAGGTTAATGTGGGCTGTATCAAATTCCCCAAGTCTGAATATCGCCTGTGCTCAGTTAAAACGAGTGTCAAGTTAAAGTCGTATGAAGTGTGGTATAAGCAATTCAGTGGATGGTACTGAGGACCATTTACTGTATGAGAGTGACAGTGAAACAGTGATGATGACTTCCAGTGATGCTTCAGGACTTGGGGAAAGTAGTGATGAATTCTCAGGATTTGAAGACGAGTGAAATTTTCACCATGTCAGTAATATGAAGTGAATATAAGTTTTAGGTGATCATGACAGATGCAACCAAGGAAAATTTAGGATCAATGGTGCTGTACACCTTTAGTCTTGCACTGACGATGTTTGGATGAATAAATTGTTTGAGATGTTTCATGTCCTTAAGTGATAATATTTATATTGAACAACCAAATACATTTTGATGTGTTTGGCATATAATAAAGCCACTGGGTACTCCAAAACTGATTGATGTAAATGTTTCAGAGGCGAGCGAATGTTGCATGTGGTGTGTACATGTGTGTGTGTACCATAGTGACTAGGAGGCAGCAGTGTTAAGACCACAAATGGATGTTTTCACAGTACTCGAATGTTTTGAGATGGATGTCTGTTTTTAGCAAATTCTGATAAGAGAAATATGCATTTTTAATTGTTGATGCTGCAAGGAAAACAGCTGACAGTAAGGGAGTGATACTGGGAGAAGAGGGTAGAGACAGTTGTCTAGCGCTTGGTATGCAGCAGTGTTGCTAAGGGATAGTTTCACCATTCTCGACATGTTTTGAGATGAATGTCTGTTTTTAGTAAATTGTGATCAGTGAAGAACGTATTTTTAACTGTTGATGCTGCAAGGAAAACATCGCAGACAGTGAGGAAGTGATACTGAGAGGAAGGGGTAGAGACTGCTGTCTAGCGACTGGGAGGCAGCAGTGTTACTAAGGTGTAACAATGGATGTTTTCACCATACTTAGTATGTTTTGAAATGAATGTTAATAGTAAATTATGATCAGTGAAGCATGCATTTTTAATTGTTGATGCTGCAAGGCAAACATAGCTGACAGTGAAGGAGTGATACTGAGAGAAGAGAGTAAAAACAGCTGTCTATCCTGTTCCCAAGCAGCCTTGCTATATTGAACTTTGGTTGTGAAACATTGTAATTTGTGCATTTACTAGTGCTACCTTTTTATATTATTTGTGGAGGTAATTACAGGTTAGTTAGAGTGCATGATTAATGATGGTAGTAGTCTGATATTGTGCTTGAGTCAAGGCAATTTGAGGAAATTCCGTAACAGGTGTGGAATATGACGGGGTTCTTTTAGGATAAATGAACTGATGTGAACATTCATTGTACTTCATGTTTTCGTCAGTGAATGAAAGAATAGAGTTTATTGACTTCATTTGTGGTTTTAAATTCATAAAATATTAAAAACAGTGTTTATATCAGTTTACTGATACATATTTATCAACAAAGTTGAGATGGCCTCGTGGTTTGAAGTCACGTTTTGTTAAGACGGGGTTTTGTTTTCTTTTCTCTTTTCTTGTATAATTCTTTGTACATAAAAGAAGAAACTAAAGGATGATGAGCAGTACTGAATAGATTCTGAAAGGTGAATGTGTATCTAAGTGATAGTGGCTCATATCATTTACGTTTTGTCAAGAAGGGGCATTGTTTTCTCTTCCTGTACCATTCTTTGTATATAAAAAAAAAAGAAACCAAAGGCTGATGATCAGTAATGAATAGATTCTGAAAGGTGAGTGTGTATCTGTGTGGTAATGGCTCTTATCAAGAAACCTTACTGCAGTCTTGGTTGGGGCAAACTTTTTTTTCACAGAACTGCCCTGCCAGAATTAGGGTGCGTCTTTCACAATGCTGCGTCTTACATGCCGCGAAATACGGTAATTGAGTGGAAATTCGAATATATATCATCTACTTTTACTCTTATTTTCCTGTCACTAAGATAAGAAGAAATCAAAGGAACAAAAGACGTTAGTCCATAGCAAGGGAGTTTGGACAGCAGGGAACGATGCCATACTCAGTCGAAAGCTTTAGAGATATCAAGAGCTACTGCATGAGTTTCTCCAAAAAGATCAATTGATTGATGGATGGTATGAGTTAAGAGATTGAGTATGTCAATGGCGGATCTTTCGTGGCGAAAACCGTATTGTCTATCACTAATTAAGTTGTTGGATTCAAGATGTTTAACAATATGCCGTAAGTGGAAACATACATAGCGAGGGTTTTATGATGCGATATTCTGTCGCTCAGTGCAATAAATATGGCCTGTAAATATGTAATTATTATTATTGGAAATGCTAACGGATATAATATAAGTTCAAATTATTATAAGTGCTGAAATATATTCTAAGTCAAAATATTCATAGTGTGTGTATAGGGATGCGATATCCTGATGCTCAGTTGAATGAATAAGGCCCATAATAATGAAAATAGAAGTCAACAAGTGGGAAAGTGTGTAATATATGTGAAGAATTAGTATATAAGTGTTTGAGTATTATGTTGGTCGAAACATTCATTGCGAGGGTATTTTCATGCGATATTCTGACGCTCACTTGAATAAATAATGCCAGTAAGTGTGTACAGTGCAGTATAGGGGTGTAAACGTGTGTAATGTAAGTGGGAAAGTATAATTGGAGTGAATACATAAAGTAGAAGATGAAACACGAGTGTTTGAGATTGTGCTTGCTACGTGAATGTGCGCTACCATATCGCTAAATGCCCTCGTAATGAATGTAAATAATTGAAAACATTTACAGTGGTGGAGGAAAGGTTCCATGTAAAGGGAAAAATAATAGGAAAGTGATAAAACAATGGCATCCCTACGTGTCAAGTGGGGTTGGTGGAGGATTAGTGCCCCTCCCTGTAAAACAAATAACTCTAAGCCCTTGGCCACCCCGTGTGGGATACGTGGCGTCTGGCAATGAATGAATGATAAAACAATTGGGTATGTTGAAATAAGAATTATAGTGAGTGCGCTTAGTAAGCCGATGTGCGCTAAACTTATGCTGCATGTCATCATAATGAATGAAAACATCTGAAAACATTTACAAACAGTAGAAATTGGTAAAATGTCATTGAAACAGAAGTATACAAGTAGAAAAAATGATATGTTGACTGATACAAGAAACTTAGCATATAGCACGTTACAACTCAGACCTAACTCGCTATGCTCGCGCGATGGTACAATGCTTATTTTTCATATATATGTGTCTGAAATCCATTATATTGCTACTGTTATTGTTTATTAGTTCAAATTCAATAAATATAGAGGTGTTGTGTGTTGTTTCTCCCAATATTCCTTACCATAGAAAACATGAGCGCCTGACACGTCAATGATAGAATACGATACCTGGCGCAGGGGACCTCACCTGTTCCAATCACTTATAGACCACGGTAAGCCCTTTCTTGGTGATTTTCCTTCGTTTCTCAACCAAAGCGGAAGTTTTAGCCCAAAAAAAATTTTTCCAAAAAGGCTCGGGACTGGGGGATGTCGGAGGTGCGGAAAACCTCGGGACGTGACGGGTTAAGAGTAAATGTGGAAAAAAGCAAAGTGATGGTTACTGAGAGAGAACGTGACTCCCAGTGCGATGTTACAGTGAGTGGAGAGAGACTGGAATTGGTGAGAGAGTTCAAATACCTGGGTACAGTGATAAAAAAGAGAGGAAAATGTGCAAAAGAAGTTGAAAGCAGAGTGACACAAGGAAGAAAAGTAGCTGGTGCAATGACGGCCTTGATAAGAAACAGAGGCTTGAGTGTTGCAGCTGCACGAGGCTTACATGAAGGAGTGTTGGTGCCAACTTTAACATATGGATGTGAGACTATGGTGTGGCATGAAAATGAAAAGTCAAGAGCAAAAGCAGTGGAAATGGGACTGCTGAGGAATGTATGTGGAGTACAGAGGGTGGATAGGATGTGAAATAATGTGATTCGTGAAAGATGTGGAGTGAGGAACTCGGTGGACACCAGAATCGAAGAGAGTGTACTGAGATGGTATGGTCATGTGGAGAGAATGGATAACAACAGAGTGGTGAAAAGGTATATCTGAGCGAATCTGAAGAAGGGAGGAGGCGAGGTAGGTCAAGGAGAAGGTGGAGAGATATGTTGGATGAGTGTGTGTGTTGGAAGTCAGTATGGTTAAGGAACTGACAAGAGATCAAGCTGGCTGGATGAATGTTGCGAGAAGTGCATGATCAGGGATTTGACACCCTTTTTTAACGTGGCAGTGTCCGGATTGACTCAATCGGATACACTTATGTGAAGCTACAGATCATGTGAATGTTTCTGGCGTACCCGATAGAGCCAGGTTTCCGGGGGCTTGAATGACGAGTGAATGGAAGCGTGGCCCTTTGGACCGGGCAAATTTGGGCAGTCTGGACATTGCTACTCCTCACCCGGCCCTAGGGTGGGAAAGAAGGGCCAGATGATGATGATGATGATGATGATGATGATGATGATTCTCTTATCTATATACAGTACAATTCCTGCTATCCGGTATCCAGACAAACGGAATACTCAGAAAAACGGGAAAATTCAAGGGCTGGTAAAAATGTCAGTAAGTTATAACTGTGCGCCATTTTGAATGGAGCGCCAAACCGCCGTTTTATCATATTACGCGAGGCTGGGTGAAGTTGGACTAAGCGAGGTGAAGGCATTTCTGGCTAATGTAAATCCCTAGTAAATCCTCTTAACCAGCCCTCCTCCTCCCTTTTTCCCCTACTTGAATTCAGTCATCCGCCACACCCTCCACAATTTCCACAAATCACCAGTCTGCTTTTTACCACCAGACAGTAAACAATCTCTTGCTGTTGTGTTGCTCTGATGGACAGTAATTTCAACATTCCAAAATGCCTAAAGAGCAAACTAAACATAAGCGTGTCGTGCCTACCTTGAAACAGAAGCTGGACATATGCAATAGACTTGAAAAAGGCAAACATTATAAAACACTGATGACCGAATATAATGTAGGAAATCCAACGATTTATATAAAGACCCAAGCATCCAAGCTCAATGAATTTTTCATGAAAAGCGAGACAAGTAAGTCCATTGAAAAAAGGCATACTCTTCATCGTTCAAGTGGTTTTGCTTAGAAAGATCTAGGGGAGCACCTATTTCTGGTCCTCTTATCCAAGAAAAAGCAAGAGAGTTTCACAATAAGATGAATACAGAAGTCGAATGTGATTTCAGTGTTGGATGGTTAAATCGTTTCAAAGACAGGCAAGGAATTTGTAAGCCAGACATCTCGGGAGAGAGCAAATCAGCAAATGCCGGTGTTTTTCTTCCTCACGGACCGACTCTAACTTGCACCACATAAATTCATCTTAGAATGCATGTGTGCTGGCAGAGATGAAAAAAAAAAAAATGTTAATAGGAATGAAGGTTTACTTTGTTGGAAGAAAAAAATATATATATGCTTGCACTTCATAAGTACATCATGTATTTTATTTTGTGCAAAACAGCTGATTGGCACCAGGTGAAGGGTGGAATGATGGAGGTCAGTCGGGGCCGGGACCGTAAACAAAGCTTGTGTGGGGGCACAGGTGTGATAATTCTACAGTACAGTCTTAACATCAGTTCACCAATAAATGTTCAAGATTTTATTTATTTATTTTTCCACTTTTATGAGTACAGTAGATACAACGAATACTTCGGTAGTTAACAGAATGGTGCAAAACAGTGGCGGAATGGTGGCGGTCAGTTGGGGCCGGGATCGTAAACAAAGCTGATGTGGGGGCACAGGTGTCGTGATAATTTACATATAAATATTCAGGATTTTATTTCTTTAGTTTTCCACATGAGTGCAGTACATACAAGAAATTATTCGATAGTTAACAGAATGGACTTGTGCATTTTGCAGTACCGGTACTGCAAGGCATTGCATGCATGTGCATTATGACCATGGTGTGTGTTTACGAGGCAATTTTTCAGGTGGAATCTCTTAGTGTGCCCCCTGATGTGAGTGGTGAGTAACTGAATTGTATTTACTGCTGTGATAATGATCGCCTTTGTATAGATTTGAATATCAGAACTACGGGAAAAATCTGTAACCGGGAAGGTGAATTCCCCAAGCTGCCCGGTTAACTGGGATTGTACTGTATTGTATTCCTCAAAGCTTAGGGTGTTATTTGATATCCTTGGAATTAATTCTGTGTGTGTGTGTGTGTGTGTGTGTGTGTGTATTTACCTATTTTTGCCTATTTGTAGTATACAGGAATTGAGCAATGCTCGTGTTGTCCTGTCTCCATATCCACATTTATCAAGTCTACCTTTACACACATGAATGTTTTTCTCATGCACCACCTCTTTGTCTAAGTCGTTCCAAATATTTAAGAATATACCTAATTGTGATATACACGGAATGTACTATGCTCGTGGGTCTCCGTCGCTGTTTCTCAGTAAGTCGAATTTAACTTTAAACTCGTTTAAGTTTTTAGACTGGACGATCTCTTTGTCCAGGCTATTCCATAAGTCTATACTTCTGTAAGGAAAGCTATATTTCTTGATATCCTTCAAGCAGCTTGACTTTTTCAATTTCATTCCATGTCCTCTTGTTGCTCTCTTATCCCATACAAACAGATCTTCTTTGTCAATTTTATCTACTCCCACCATGGTCCTGAACACCGTAATCATGTCTCCCCTCTTTCTCCTTTCCTCTAACGAAGGCAAATCCAGTTTTTCCAGCCTCTCTCTGTATGACAGGTCTGTCAGACTGGGGACCATCTTGGTTGCTGTTCTTTGTATTCTCTCAATCTTGTTTATATCTTTCTTTTTGTGTGGGGACCACACTACCGCTGCATATTCTAACCTGGGGCGGATCATGGCCACTATCAATTTTTTCATCATTTCCTCATCCATATAATGAAATGCTACTCTTATGTTAGTCAAGAGCTTATAAGTCTCTCCAACTATCTTGTTAATGTGCTTTTCTGGTGACAAACTATCTTGGACCAGCACTCCCAAATCTTTCTCTTCTCTCCTTTTTGTGATTAATTCATTACCCAAAATAATTCAGTGATGGTCTCCTGGTACTTTTACCCATTTCCAATAGTTTACATTTCTTTATATTAAATTTCATTTCCCACGTCCGGCTCCAATTGTGTATCCTATCCAAATCCTCCTGCAGTATTTTACAATCCTCCTCAACCTCTATCTTCCTCAAGATCTTTACATCATCAGCAAACAGACTCGCATAACTGTTCACTCCATCTACCATATCATTTACGTAAATCAGGAACATTACTGGCGCCAACACTGAGCCTTGAGGGACTCCACTTGTTACTTCCCTCCATCCAGACATCTTTTCCTTTATTACTGTCCTCATTTGTCTGTCTCTCAAAAAGTCTCTCATCCATTCCAGAAGTTTCCCCTTTAGTCCTCCTATATATTCTAGTTTCCACATTAGTCTCTTATGAGGTACCTTGTCAAAGGCCTTCTCTAAGTCTAAGTACACACAATCCACCCAACCATCTCTCTCCTGTACCACATCAATCGCTCTTGAGTAAAAGCTCAACAAGTTTGAAACACATGACCTTCCACTTCTGAATCCAAACTGACATTCAGCCAAAATATTCATCTCTTCCAGATATTTTATCCATCTGTCTTTTCAGGATTCTCTCACACAATTTTGCGACCATGCTGGTTAGAGACACTGGTCTATAATTCAGGGGTTCTTCCCTGTTTCCTCCCTTGTAAATTGGTACCACATTTGCCCTCTTCCATTCTTTTGGCACTTTCCCCTCTTCCAGTGAGCATACAATTAAGCTGTGAATTTTATCCGCCAGTTGTTCTCTGCATTCCTTCAGTACCCAATTAGAAATTCCATCAGGTCCTGGGGCTTTCCTTACATCTTGAGTTTCCAGTAATTTATACACTTCCTGCACCTCCACTTTTATATCTTTCATCACCGGAACATTTCTAATCACTCCCTCCCCTTCCACAAGCTCCTTTTCTTTAGTGAAAACTGACTGGAAACGTTTGTTCATTATTTCTGCTTGCATTGCCGCATCCTTAAAGACCTCTCCATCTACTTTCAGCTTGGTGATTCCTTCCTTTTGTTTCAGTTTGCCATTAACAAATCTATAAAACAGTTTGGGTTCATCCTTGCATTTGTCAATTATACCTTTTTCAAAATTCCTTTCTTCTTCCCTAAGTATTCTTGTGTATTCGTTTCTTGTTCTTTTATATTCTTCCTTTGATCTGTCGTTACCTCTCTTTCTCCAATTGTTCCACGCCTTATCTCTCTCTTTTTTGGCTATAATACACCTTCTATTAAACCACTCCTTTTTCCTGTTATCTTTCCCTCTTACTCTTGGTACAAATTTTTCCACTCCCAAATTATAGAGGTCTAGAAAGATATCCCACTTCCTCTGTATCTCTCTTGTTTCTCTGAATTTTCTCCAATCCGCATTTTCAAAAAAGTTTCTCAATCCTGTAAAATTTGCTTTGCCAAAGTTGTATCTTCCCTGTCTATGAAGCTTGTCTCTTGGCTCGACGTTTCCTATTAACATCTGGAACTCAATGACCACGTGATCACTTTTTCCCAAAGGACAGAGATATTCCAATGATTCTATTACATCGGGTTCTTTGGTGAACAGTAAATCTAACCTTGCTGGTGTGTGTGTGTGTGTGTGTGTGTATTTACCTATTTGTACCTATTTGTAGTATACAGGAATTGAGCAATGCTCGTGTTGTCCTGTCTCCATATCCACATTTATCAAGTCTACCTTTACACACATGGATGTTTTTCTCATGCACCACCTCTTTGTCTAAGTCGTTTCAAATATTTAAGAATATACCTAATTGAGTACACCGCTTCCCATCCGATCAGCGAAGTTAAGCAACGTTGGGTCTGGTTAGTACTTGGATGGGTGACCGCCTAGGAACACCAGATGCTGTTGGCATCCCTACGTGTCAAGTGGGGTTGGTGGAGGATTAGTGCCCCTCCCTGTAAAACAATTAACTCTCAAGCCCTTGGCCACCCCATTTGGGATACATGGCGTCTGGCAATGGATGGATGGTGATATACAAGGAATGTACTATGCTCGTGGGTTTCCGTCGCTGTTTCTCAATAAGTCGAATTTAACTTTAAACTCGTTTAAGTTTTTAGACTGGACGATCTCTTTGTCCAGGCTATTCCATAAGTCTATACTTCTGTAAGGAAAGCTATATTTCTTGATATCCTTCAAGCAGCTTGACTTTTTCAATTTCATTCCATGTCCTCTTGTTGCTCTCTTATCCCATACAAACAGATCTTCTTTGTCAATTTTATCTACTCCCACCATGGTCCTGAACACCACAATCATGTCTCCCCTCTTTCTCCTTTCCTCTAACGAAGGCAAATCCAGTTTTTCCAGCCTCTCTCTGTATGACAGGTCTGTCAGACTGGGGACCATCTTGGTTGCTGTTCTTTGTATTCTCTCAATCTTGTTTATATCTTTCTTGTTGTGTGGGGACCACACTACCGCTGCATATTCTAACCTGGGGCGGATCATGGCCACTATCAATTTTTTCATCATTTCCTCATCCATATAATGAAATGCTACTCTTATGTTAGTCAAGAGCTTATAAGTCTCTCCAACTATCTTGTTAATGTGCTTTTCTGGTGACAAACTATCTTGGACCAGCACTCCCAAATCTTTCTCTTCTCTCCTTTTTGTGATTAATTCATTACCCAAAAAATAATTCAGTGATGGTCTCCTGGTACTTTTACCCATTTCCAATAGTTTACATTTCTTTACATTAAATTTCATTTCCCACGTCCGGCTCCAATTGTGTATCCTATCCAAATCCTCCTGCAGTATTTTACAATCCTCCTCAACCTCTATCTTCCTCAAGATCTTTACATCATCAGCAAACAGACTCGCATAACTGTTCACTCCATCTACCATATCATTTACGTAAATCAGGAACATTACTGGCGCCAACACTGAGCCTTGAGGGACTCCACTTGTTACTTCCCTCCATCCAGACATCTTTTCCTTTATTACTGTCCTCATTTGTCTGTCTCTCAAAAAGTCTCTCATCCATTCCAGAAGTTTCCCCTTTAGTCCTCCTATATATTCTAGTTTCCACATTAGTCTCTTATGAGGTACCTTGTCAAAGGCCTTCTCTAAGTCTAAGTACACACAATCCACCCAACCATCTCTCTCCTGTACCACATCAATCGCTCTTGAGTAAAAAGCTCAACAAGTTTGAAACACATGACCTTCCACTTCTGAATCCAAACTGACATTCAGCCAAAATATTCATCTCTTCCAGATATTTTATCCATCTATCTTTCAGGATTCTCTCACACAATTTTGCGACCATGCTGGTTAGAGACACTGGTCTATAATTCAGGGGTTCTTCCCTGTTTCCTCCTTTGTAAATTGGTACCACATTTGCCCTCTTCCATTCTTTTGGCACTTTCCCCTCTTCCAGTGAGCATACAATTAAGCTGTGAATTTTATCCGCCAGTTGTTCTCTGCATTCCTTCAGTACCCAATTAGAAATTCCATCAGGTCCTGGGGCTTTCCTTACATCTTGAGTTTCCAGTAATTTATACACTTCCTGCACCTCCACTTTTATATCTTTCATCACCGGAACATTTCTAATCACTCCCCCTTCCACAAGCTCCTTTTCTTTAGTGAAAACTGACTGGAAACGTTTGTTCATTATTTCTGCTTGCATTGCCGCATCCTTAAAGACCTCTCCATCTACTTTCAGCTTGGTGATTCCTTCCTTTTGTTTCAGTTTGCCATTAACAAATCTATAAAACAGTTTGGGTTCATCCTTGCATTTGTCAATTATACCTTTCTCAAAATTCCTTTCTTCTTCCCTACGTATTCTTGTGTATTCGTTTCTTGTTCTTTTATATTCTTCCTTTGTTCTGTCGTTACCTCTCTTTCTCCAATTGTTCCACGCCTTATCTCTCTCTTTTTTGGCTATCATACACCTTCTATTAAACCACTCCTTTTTCCTGTTTTCTTTCCCTCTTACTCTTGGTACAAATTTTTCCACTCCCAAATTATAGAGGTCTAGAAAGATATCCCACTTCCTCTGTATCTCTCTTGTTTCTCTGAATTTTCTCCAATCCGCATTTTCAAAAAAGTTTCTCAATCCTGTAAAATTTGCTTTGCCAAAGTTGTATCTTCCCTGTCTATGAAGCTCGTCTCTTGGCTCGACGTTTCCTATTAACATCTGGAACTCAATGACCACGTGATCACTTTTTCCCAAAGGACAGAGATATTCCAATGATTCTATTACATCGGGTTCTTTGGTGAACAGTAAATCTAACCTTGCTGGTGTGTCCTCACCTCGAAACCGTGTCTCTTCTTTGACCCACTGCGTCATCACATTATTCATTATTATATTTAATAACATAGTACCCCACGAATCCTCGCCGCCTCCCGAGTACCATTCCTCCCAGTTCACCTCTTTACAATTAAAGTCACCCACCAAAATTATATTATTGCTTTTCTCAATTATTTTTTGCAAGTAGTTAGCCATATCTGAGAACATCTCATGGTATTCGTCATCCTTCCATGCTCTCGTCTTTGGGGGAACATACACTACCGCCATCTCTCTCTTAACATTCTCTCCAGTTTCTAATTTCATATATATCACTTCAGCCCTGCCTTCTCCCGTTTCCACAGTATCTACATTTATGTTGTTCTTCACTGCTATCATCACTCCTCCTCCCTTTTTTTCTTTCCTGTCTTTTCTCCACAGTTTGTGTGTGTTCAATACTGAATATCCTCCTTACTATGTACTAAGTCAGGTCCTTCCAGACATGAAGTGTATAGTAAATTTATCTTTAAACTGATATTATGAACAATATTTCATATGCCCTCCCCACTTTTTTTTTTTTTTCCCCTTACTTTAGATCAATATCATAGGATTTTCAGCCTATGATTAACAATACTGTATTTAAAACTTAATAACTTTTTTTTAAGATTTAGAAGAAAAATTAAAAACTGGACATTACGGTATAAGGGACTATGTACGGGGATGTGTGCGGGAGTGGGAGAGAATGAGAGGTCAAAAGGAGTGTGTACTGTTGTGTGCAAGAAATGGAAGGAAAAGATAAGAGAATACGGATCAGTTGGCTCAAGGACTATGTGGGTATGACTGAAAGTTGGACTACCAATGTGGGCAATTGTGTGTGTATATGAACCAACGCAAGACTGCACAAGTAGAGTGAAAGAAGAGTTCTGTACAAAAGTGGAAGCATGCATAGAAAAGCCTGAAAGGAATGAGAGAGTGTCTTTGATGGGAGATATGAATGGAAAAGTGGGGAATGTGAAGGCAGATGGAGTAGTTGGTGAGTGGGGTGTGCCTGCAGAAGTGGATGAGAATGGCAGTGCTCTAGTGGACATTCATGCAGGGAGGGGGTTGGTGATACCCAATATCCTCTTTAGACACAAAATGATCCACACATATACGAGGCGAGTGATGAGAAGGGGTGGGTGGTGAGCTGAATGAATGGAAGGCAATGATGGATTATGTGTGTGTGGATGAGAGAATGAAAGGTGTGTAACAGATGCAGGAGCATACTTAGGTTGAGGGCGTGGACTTTCTGACCACCACTTGGTGGTGGTGAATGTCAATGGCCAAATGAAATGGAGGAACACAAGAGGGGAAGGACAGGAGGAAGTAGTTCATACAAAGAGAGTAGAAAGGTTCAAGGAGGATACAGAAAAGGCAGAATATGAGAGAGAAATGGAGAAATGATTGGATAAATATGATCAGGAGCACATGGGGAAGGTGGAAGGTGTGTGCAAGATATTCACAGAAGAAATCTGTGCTGCATGTATGGTGATGTGTGGGGTGGAGAGAAGACAAAAGGGGGTGCAAGGATCAGCATGGTGGAATGAAGAGGTGAGAAAGGCTGTGGCACAAAAGAAGAAAGCATATACTGTAGAGAATGGATGAGAGACAGGGGCATGGAGGAAGTTGAGAGACAGAAGAGAGTGTCATATAGAGAGGAAGAAAGAGGTGGAAAGATTAATGAGAGAGAGTAAGAAGAAGTTAGATGAGGAATTTGGAAGGATTTTTAATGTAAAGTGGAGGGACTGTAAGAAAATGTTCTGGAAAGAGGTAAAGAGAGTTAGGCAGGATGTTAAAGGAGTTAGTCAGAGAGTGAAAGATAAAAATGGTTTATTGATAGTGAAGAAGGGAGAAAAAGTGTGCAGATGGGGAAAACACTTTAAGGAATTGTTGAACATAAAGGATGAAAGCAATGCAAGTATAAGTGGCTGGGGAATGGCTGGGAACAGGAGGGATGTGAGAAGAGAGGAAGATATTAGTAGGATGGAAGTTGAGGAAGCAATGAATCAACATGGGGAAAGCCCCAGGAACTGATGGAGTGTGTGGTGAAGTGCTGAAGCATGAGGGAGATATGGTGGTAGAATGAATGTGGAAGATGTGCAGACAGGCCTGTGAGGAAGGTAGAGTCCCAGAGGCTTGGAAGTCAGGTACTGTTTAATTATTCCCCTATATAAAGGAAAAGAGGAAAAAGAAGTGTGTGGTAATCATAGAGGCATTTGTCTTCTTGGTGTAATGGGAAAAGCATATGGTAGGATACTTATTGTGTCATCATCATCATCATCCGGACCTCCTTTCCCACCCAAGGGCAGGGTGAGGAGTAGCAATGTCCAGACAGCCCAAAATTGCCCAATCCAACGGGCCATGCTTCCATTCACTCATCATTCAAACCCCCGGAATCCTGGCTCTATCGGATACGCCAAAAACATTCACCACGTTCTATAGTTTCACATAATCGTATCCGACAGTATTGAGACAGTAAGGAAATAACAGAGGAATTAGTTGGTGAAGAACAGATGTTTTAGGAAAGGAAAAGGCTGTGCAGATCAGATATACATTCTTAGGTCTTTAATGGAAAAGTTTCTGGAGAAGGGAAAGAAGTGGTATGTGGCCTTCATGGATTTGGAGAAAGCATATTGTAGGTGGGGGTGCACACCATCCACGCACTCGATGTAGTGCTGATCTCGGGTGTCTGCCCTTTCCTCTCCTACCTTATTTACTTCCTTCTTCTTTCTTTACATCATTCATTCCTCATCCTTCTGCCAACAGGTGACTTTACACTCCCTCTTCTGCTTTCTCTCCTTCATTCTTTCCTCTTCCTTCTGCCCATGGGTGACTCTACACTGAGTGACAAGCCAAATGGTTTCCTGTACACCAGGAAACCATTTACTATGTTGGGTGGTAACCAAATTATGGTGCCTGGTGGTTTAGTGAGTAATTACGGTGCTCCAGTCGGATTGAGTGGGTGAAGGTTTATATCCAAGGGGTGGTTGAGGTTTATTGCTCATGTTATGCCACTCAAGGATGAGTGAGGCTGGTCACTCTCATCTTAAATGTCAGGACCAATTTGCCTAGCCCCGGGCTCCTAAGCTTCTCATGGGTCAATGTAGGATTGGATGATGGACGGATGGATATGACACGGTGGATAGACAAGGAATATGGAAAGTATTAAGAATATACAGAGTAAATGGGAAGTTGCTGAATGCCGCAAAGAATATGTATGAGGGTGCTAAGGCTGCAGTGCGTAGGGACAGTGAACTGAGTTAATTTTTCCATCTGAATGTTGGATTGAACAGGGATGTGTCATGTCTCCATGGTTGTTCAATCTGTATACGGATGGGGTTATAAAAGAGATACAATGTAGGGCAGTGGATGCTGAAGCGGCCCTAATGAGAGAAGGCAGTGTCTGGAGGCTCCCTGTACTGTACTGTTGTTTGCAGATGATACTGTGTTGTTAAGTGAAGACAAAGGGGAGCTACAAGGCTTGGTGAAAGAGTTTGGGAGAGTGTGTAAGAAACAGAATCTGAAGGCAAATGTAGGGAAGGGTGAAGTCATGGTCTTCGAGAGAAATGGAGTCACTGAATGTACAGTGAGGTCGAAGGAGGAGGATATAGAAAAAGTGAGTGTGTTTAAGTACTTGGGTAGTTTGATGAGTAAGAATGAAAGTAAAGAGGGTGAAAGTGCTTGAAAGGGTACAACATGGAAGAAAGGTTGTTGGTTCTTTGAAAGCAGTGATAAGAAACAGGGAAGTGAGCATGGACGTAAAAATATCGCTGCATGACAGTATTGTGATACCAGTTCTAAAGTATGACAATGAAGCTTCAACCTTGTTGGAGGGACACAAGTCAAGAGTGAGAGCAGTGGAAATGAGTTATCTGAGAGAAGCATGTGGAGTTACAGGAAGAGACACTGACAAATGAGGAATTGAAGAGGCTTTGTGGTGTGAATGTGGATGTGACAGAAAGTGTTATGAGTAATACACTGAGGTGTTCTGGCCATACGGAGAACTGTGAGTGAGATACTGATGAGGAGAGTGTACGTAAGTGAGGTGGAGGGGGGGAGAAGAAAGGGGAGGCCAAGGATGAGTTGGAGGGATGGAGTGGAGAGGTATTTGAGAGAGAGAACTGTGAGCTGGGAGTAGCGCTGTGAAATGACGGAGGAAAGGCCGACATGGAAGCAATTTGTTTGCGGCCACCCTTTATGGGATCAAGGCATCTGGTAATAGACAGATGGACATTATGTGGGAGGCCATCTGATACATATAAAGGCGATAAAGCCAAGTGGCCCATACTCAGCAACTCCTGCCTAGGATCTGATGACTACAAAAACAAGATATGGAAACAAGTTATTCACGAAACTGAACCTTCCCGAGGGCTTAAGGAGTGTATACCCTGCAAACATTGATGTACTGGTGTACAGTATTCTCTGCATACTAGCCCCAGATATAAAGCAAGTGTTGTATTACTCTACATTCATATTGATACATTATGTACAATAATGAAACTACAAGTAAAGAACAGCTGACCTGTAGTATGGCAAGAGGAAAGGAAGACATCTGGGTGGAACCGTAGATGGCATATGCAAGGGAAGTGTCCGATTCATCCAGGAATTCTGAGGGTCAAGGATCATAATTACTTCTCTCTTATAACAGTTTGCTGCTTCATATAAACTCTGTCTTATTTGCAAAATCCAGGAGTGCTGATTATTCTTCAATGTTCGAGAATTAAAACCGAGCATAAACCTTTGATGTTATGAAACACAAAATCCTTAAAGTGAAAAAAATGACAATTACAAAGTTACATCATCATAATTCCAACCCTTATTTCCAATAAAATACAGGCTGAGGATCCAGAAACTGATTCCTTCTGGCTCCTTTCTAATTAAAATCCAACAATATAAAATGTGAATACTGTACATCAATTTTAAGATATAAAGGGAATAATACAAGATGTCATACTTCAGAGTATATGTCTGTATACAGCACCTTAATTCATTTAATACTACAGCACCTTTATTCAACGTCAGAGTATATGTCTGTATGTACAGTTGTGGCCAGGTTTTCCTTCCCACCCTTGTATCTCTAACCTGTAACTAAGGCACTGTCACACACAATTTCAGAACATAATGTCGACATAATATGACTGCACAGCATCTGCTAGCAGCCAGTACTGCATACATTTATGGAATGTGTACAACAATGTCATACCTACAGGCTTGATATAGCAGGGTGGGAAGGAATACCTGGCCACAATTGTACCTTTATTGATTTCGTATAGTGCATGAACATACCAGTAATTGGGTTCAATTTAGACCAATAAGCACCATTTTCTTTTTTCCCCAGTCTTTGCTAATGTAACTATATGCACAGATACACAACAAACCTTCAATCACATATGTCTTGAGATCAATTTCATAGAACTTTTCAGCACCAACTATAAGGGAGGCCTGTGTGAAATGTAAGCAGGTACATGGTTCTTGAGTACCATACTGTCGCACCACAATCAGCTGCTCCTCACTCTCCTTCCACACCAGGATGCTGCAACATTATAGCTGCTATTACAAAATATAGGGACAGCACACAGGCAACTTAGTTTATATCAACCCATCCTCCTTTTCCTACATCAAGGAAGATATATTGTCATCATCATCATCCCCCAGACCATTTTTCACCTAAGAATGGGGTTAGGGTCACAACAACAGTATTTGGTGCAATTAATGCCAGGTGCTTTTTTCTGGTAGGTGGGGGCACCCATCATCCACCCACTTAGTGTAGTGATACCCTGTTTTGGGGGTAGCTCTACACTAAGTGGCAGGCGAAATGATTTCCTGTAAACCAAGAAAGCATTTACAACGCTGAGTGGTAACCTTATAACCAACCAACACGTGTTCCCGATGTGACAACAAGTGGGTTGGCGGAGGGTTAGTGCCCCTCCCCAGAAAACAGCTACCTAAAAATACGAGCAAGAAGCCTCAGACCAGGACTGACCAAAAGTTGACGACTAAGGACCGAACAAAGGATTTAGTACGGATAGTGACATGGAATGTAAGGGGTACACATGATGAGGTCCAGGTGCTTGGGGGTGCGAAAGTGGATGTATGTGGATTAACTGAAACTATATGGAGAGGTGAGAGTGTGAGAGAATGGCAGTAAGGATGGGGTATATGTGTAGGAGTAGGTGAGAATGAGAGGGCAAATGAAGGAGTGTGTATTGTTGTGAGTAACAGATGGAAGGAGGAAATAAGAGAGTATTGATCAGTTGGCTCAAGGATTGTGTGGGTAAAAGTGAAAGTTGGACTACAAACGTGGGCGATTGTGTGCGTGTATGCACCAACGCAAGATCATGACAGTGAGAGAAGAGTTCTGGACAAATTTGGAAGCTTGCTTGGAAAAGTTTGAAAGGAATGAGAGTGTTTTTGGTTGGAGATATGAATGGAAAAGTAGGGAATGTGGAGGTGGATGAAGTAGTTGGTGAGTGGGGTGTGCTTGCAGAGGTGGATGAGAATGGCAGTGCTTTAGTGGACATTTGCACCGGGAGGGGGTTGGTGACAGCTAATACCCTCTTCAGGCACAAAATGATCTACAGGTATATGTGGCGAGTGATGAGAAGGGTGGATGGTGAACTGAATGAACAGAAGGTAACGACTGATTATGTGTGTGTGGATGAAAGGATGAGGTGTGTAATGGATGCAAAAGCTTATAGAGGTTGGGGGAATGGACTTTCGGAGCACCACTTGGTGGTGGTCAGAATGAAAGTCCAAACAAAATGGAGAAATAGAAGAAGGAAATGACAACAGGAAAGAGTTCTTACAAGGAGAGTAGAAAAGTTACAAGAGGATGGAAAAAAGGCAGAATATAAGAGGGAAGTGGAGGAGCGATTAGGTAAATATAGATTGAAGCAGATGGGGGATGTGGAAGGTGTGTGCAAGATATTTGCAGAAGAAATCTGTGCAGCATGTGAGGTGGTGTGTGGGGTGAAGAGAAGACAATAGGGGATGCAGGGAACAGCATAGTGGACTAAAGAGATGAGAGAGGCTGTGGCACAAAAGAAGAAAGCATATAGTGAATGGATGAGAAACAGGGGCGTCTTCTGGAAAGAGGTAAAGAGAGTTAGACAGGGTGCCAAAGAAGTTAGTTGGGGAGTGAAAGATAAAAATGGTATTTTACTAGTGGAGAAGGGAGAAAAAGTGAGCAGATGGAGAGAACACTAACCGCGGGCATTGTTTTGCCTCGACTGGCCTCTCCCGAGGGGGTTCCAGCCAAAATGTAAACAAACTTTAAACCTTTATAACTCTGCACAGAATAAATCTAGAGCGAAAAATAAGGTACCATTAGAAAGTACTAACCTTCAGTTTTGTAATGATGTAGGTTTCATGATTTCGTTGACTATCACTGGATGGGCAAAGCCATTAGAAGTGAGCGATCTAAAATCACTATTTTTCGCTCACACACCATTACCTTTGCTCACACACCATTACCAAATGCCAACCTCATTCTGGTAATAATACTATAAACATATATGAACACTGCACATACGATAAACACCCACTCTGTGTTCAATGAGGCAGGTAAAAGGCACTGTAATTGCCCGCACTTCACTGCCACATCAGCGGTGTTGTAATCACTATTTTTCGCTCAAACACCATTACCAAATGCCAACCTCATTCTGATAATAATACTATAAACATATATGAACACTGCACATACGATAAACATCCACTCTGTGTTCACTGAGGCAGGTAAAAGGCACTGTAATTGCTCGCACTTCACTGCCACATCAGCAGTGTTGTCACTCACACAGCTGGACAGATACTGATGCGTGTTTGGTCAGGGGTGGGGTGGGGGGCCCAGGGGGTGGGAGGAGGGGGTCGGCTGGAGTGAAAGAACTTAATAGCTACTCTCCTTTGAAACAACTGGCGCACGGAAAAAACGTGCGGTATTCAAAATATTCACAAACATTCGAGAATGACACCCGCGGTTTGGTCCAGTTTTTGCAATGTCATTCTGGGATGACACCCGCGGTTAAAGGGTTAAGGAACTGTTGAACACAGAGAATGAAAGTAATGCAAGTATAAGGAGGAATGTGAGAAGAGAGAAAGAAATCAGTAGGATGGAAGTTGTGGAAGCAATGAAGAAAGTTAAAATGGGGAATCCCCCTGGAATTGATGAAATGTGCGGTGAAATGCTGAAGCATATGGGAGAGATAGTAATTGAATGGATGTGGCAGATGTGCAGATTGGCCTGGGAGGAAGGTAGAGTCCCGGAGGATTGGAAGTCAGGTATAATTATTCCCCTGTACAAAGGAAAAGGAGAAAAAGAAGTGTTTGGTACTCATAGGGGCATTTGCCTTCTTAGTGTAACAGGAAATATATATGGCAGAATACTTACTGACAGAGTTAGGGAAATAACAGAGGAATTAGTTGGAGAAGAACAGGGAGGCTTTAGGAAGGGAAGAGGTTGAGTAGATCAGATATTGATGCTTAGATCCTTAGTGGAAAAGTTTCTGGAGAAGGGAAAGAAGTTGTATGCAGCCTTCATGGATTTGGAGAAAGCGTATGACAGGGTGGATAGATGTGGATTGTGGAAAGTATTATGAATATATGGAGTAGACGGCAAGTTGCTGAAGGCTGTGAAGAGTATGTATTGTGGTGCTAAGGCTGCAATGAGTGTGGATAGTGAACTGAGTGAATTTTTCGATTTGAAGGTTGGATTGAAACAAGGATGTGCCATGTCTCCATGGCTGTTCAATCTGTATATGGATGGGGTTATAAAAGAGATACAGGGTAGGGCAGTGGATACTAGAGTGGCCCTAGTGAGATAGGGTAATGTTTGGAAACTCCCTGTACTGTTGTTTGCAGATGGTACTGTGTTGTTAAGTGATGATTAAGGGGAGCTGCAAGGCTTGGTGGATGAGTTTGGGAGAGCATGTACGAAACGGAATCTAAAGGTGAATGTAGGGAAGAGTAAAGTGATGGTCTTCGAGAAAAGTGAAGTCAGTGAATGTACAGTGAGACTGGATGGGGAGGAAATGGAGAATGCGAGTGCAATTAAGTACTTGGGTTGTGTGATGAGTAAGGATGGAAGTTTAGAGGGTGAAGTGCATGAAAGAGTGCGGCAGGGAAGAAAGGTTGCTGGTTTCTTGAAAGCAATGATGAGAAACAGGGAAGTGAGCATGGAAGTGAAAAAACTAGTACATGACAGTATTGCGATATCAATCCTAACATGTGGTAGTGAAGCTTGGACCTTGTTGGAGGGAGAGAAGTCAAGAGTGAGAGCAGAGGAATGAGTTATCATAAGAGAAACATGTGGATTCACATGGAGAGACAGACTGACAAATGAGGAAGTGAAGGAGTGTTGTGGTGTGGATGCGATAGGAAGCGTTAGGAGAAACACATTAAGGTGGTTTGGCCATGTGGAGAGAATGGAGAGTGAGAGACTGACAAGGAGAGTATATGTGAGTGAGGTGGAGGTGAGGAGATGGAGGGGGAGGCCAAAGATGAGATGGAGGGATGGAGTAGAGAGGTATATGAGGGAGGGGGGTGTGAGCTGGGGTCAGGGTAGTGAAATGGCGGGGGACAGAGCAACATGGAGGCAATTTGTTTGTGGCCAGCCCTTATGAGATTAAGGCGTCTGGCAATACACGGAGAGATAGATACTTTTAATCAGTTAAGAGTGAGTATAGGAGTAAAATGCGATTCTAATTAGCATCAGATAATTTCGTTTAGCTGAGAATGAGTCATACAGGTCTCCCTCGCTATCCGACTGGGTTACATTCCTGAATATGCAATCATATAGCGAGCAATCGTATATTGAACTTAAAGGTTTAATGGGAATAATAGGGATGCGTTCCTAGACTCATATTTATGTCCCCTTAAACTGTAGTGTACCACATATTTTATAAATAAAAGATGGTTAATGTGCTGCACTTTAATGATAACAATGGCTAAGCTATGAAAAACTCACATCCAACTTAGAATTTGGAACATTATTCATAAACATCGTTTTCGTTTTTAAAGGCTCCAACATGTTTGCATGTGTCGGCCTTGGTCACCTAATGGCGGCTCTCCAAGCTGCACGATCCATTGCAGCCTCCCTTTTCAGACCCTTAACCCTGAGGTCACACTTAATGATCTCGTCCCATGTCTTTCTCGGTCTACCCCTCATAACCCCACTCCCAATATTAACATTTCTCATCTTCCTCACCCAACTATCATCCCCCATCCTCTCCACATGTCCAAACCATCTCAATCTACCTCTCCTCATCACAACACCAATACACTCCAGTCCCATCCTACCTCTCAACTCTTCCATCGTAAACCCAGCCCCTCCAGGCCTTGGACGCAGGGACGCACTGCACATCCACCTAATCATTGTCATTTCTGTACGTCTGAGCCGGTGAATATCTTCCTCCTTCACTGCCCAGGTCTCACTACCATACAGCATCACACTTCTAACACATGTTGCATACAAAGACCCCCCAGCACGTAGGGACAGTCCTCTCAATGTCAGAAGAGGCAAGAGCTCCCTGAACTTCTTCCAACTACTTCTCACCTTAGCCACAGAGCTAGCTCCAGCCCCACCTCCAGCACACAACATGTCTCCCAAATAATAAAACTCCTCCACATACTCAAGAGACCCACCAGCAAGTTCAATCCTCTCACGTCTGACAATCTCCACCTGCTCACCCCAACACGCCGTACACATAAAATCAGCATTATCTCGCAGTCCACCTCCGACACGACTACAATGACTTATAAAACTTACATGTCACACAAACTCGTCCCAGCACCGTAAACACTCACTCCTAACTCCCTCTCCACCCAGAACACTTAACCCCTTAACCGCGGGGCGTCACTTTCGTGACGCTTGGGAGCAAGGGATCATACCGCGGGGCGTCGCTTTTGTGATTCTGTGTTATTTTGAATTCACCCGGGCTTTCAAGTGGGGGCTTGTATCATCTATCAGTACTGACAATGTCCAACACTAGTCAGCACTCCTAATCTCATCTGTACTCCCATCCATTGTTGACAATTTAGCCATTTCTCCCCGTTCTTGACTCCCCTCCCTACCCCCCCTCCATTACCCTATCCTCTCGCCTGCCCGGCCATGCTACGCTAAGTAAATCTTCCCTGGAATTTTTCACTGATTTCATCCATTGAAATAAGCCCTATGTCGTATTCTTATACCAAATAATATATACAAGAAAGAAATCAGGTAAGTGAGAGTGCCATACACCTGGAATTGGCTAATTATCACCTGACAACACCTCACGTGCACTCGTTCGCTAATTTTCGCTGTTTTTTTCCCCTTGAAATATGCCGTATAATCTATTTTCATAACAAATATACATGTAAGGAGAGAAGGGAGAAGCCTAAGTGATATTTACATTCACCTGGAACTACCTAATTTATAATGTATTGTCTAGATTTCCTGCCAATCATATCAGTGCTACACAAAGCTGTTTCAAGATTTAACATTGGTAGCTCTGATTATATATCTCCTAAGTAGGCCTCTAATCTATTTTCGTAATAAATATACATGTAAGAAGGGAAGGGAGAAGCCTAAATGATATTTACATTCACCTGGAACTACCAAATTTATAATGTATTCTCTAGATTTCCTGCCAATCATATCAGTGCTAGACTTAGCTGTTTCAAGAAGTAATATTGGTAACTCTGAATAACCCCTAAAGCAGGCCTCTAGGCTGCCTGGCCTGGCCCCTGCGTTAGCAGTGTAGTGTCATCTTCCGAAGTGAGAGGACGTATGTTTCATCTTGCTGACTTCAAGGCCTTTTTTTCACCCCCATGCAAATGGCTCTGTGACCTTTACCCCCTACTAAACCTCGTGTGGAAAGAGGTAAAGGGCTGACAATTGATAAAAGAGTGACTACGATCTTTCTATTGAGTAAAACAGTGCAAGTGGAATTGTAAATAATGTGTAAACAGCAAGTGAAAGTAATGAATGTAAATATACGTGAACAATGGAAAATAGTTTTATAAGTTATTTCAAGTGACAGTGCACAACACAGTGTAAATAAAATAGAAATGTAAATAACGTAAATAAAATAGAGAACGTAAATAGAAATGTAAATGAGTAGTATTATAAGAATACGAGTATATACCCTAGGAGTAATGAAAGTGAAAGTTTCACTCTAGCATGTCTGAATGCTATGAGTTATGAGAGTGAAGATGAAAGTGACATTCACTCTCAATGCCAGCATACAGGACAATAAAGTGAATGCTACGTATTTTACTGAAAGAAATTGAATCCCTACAGTGACAATAAACTAATACTACTGAGGGAAACTTATGGATAAAGACTGTAGATATATATAAGTGTTATATAGTAATAGAAATATAAAGTGTGAGGGGTTTTATGAATAATAAATGACAGACTACCATGAGCGAACTAGTGCCAGTGCGACAATCAGATGCGCTCGTAATTTCCATTGCTTTCACAGTGTTTTTTTTTTTGAGTATGGATCCCAAACTACTTGAAAATTGTAGAATAGTGTTTATAGTGTTTGTATCTGGCTGTGGTAATCATATTACGGGTTGTCGGGAAGTGTAAAGTGGAGACTTCGTTACCCTACTTCAGAGGTCTCCACAAGTCCTACGGTAACCGATGAAGGCTCAACAATCATTCCAGGAGAAAGCTGAAGGTATGTGCCATAAGCATATGTAATTTTATTATTCTAGGACTAATAACTGATTTTTGGCAAATATTTTTTGAGAGTCTGTCGGAGCCCAAATAACCCCGCGGCACACGCAAGTTATTGGTAAACAAGCCCGCGGTGTAGGGGTTAATCGACGTAAGGTTTGATAAGGGAAGGGACAAATAAAAGATGTCTTATGTGCTGAACTTTAATGATAACAATGGCAAAGCTATGAAAAACACACATCCAACTTAGAATTTGGAACATTTTTATAAACACTGACTTATAAAACTTATGTGTCACACAAACTCGTCCTGGCACCGTAAACCCTCACTCCTCGCTCCCTCTTCACCCAAAACATTTAACAATCGATGGAAGGTTTGACAAGGGAGGATGGGCTTGATGGTGGTGAAGAGCTGGCAGGGACAGTAGGGGTGGATGTTGCAGAGGTTGATTGATTGATTGATTGAAAATAATTACAATCTGGCGGCGCAACTGCCAGGGTCATATGCCGCCGGATGACAAAGTAGAAGGCACGGCAAATAAAAAGTGTCTATTCAAAATATAGTTAATATCTGTTAGTAGGAATAAAACACTAAAAATAATAAAAGAATAATTTATAAAATAATTGCTTATAAAAGTGGAAGGAGGCCCGCCTCCTGAAGAAAACTAAAAACATCAGTAAAATCGTTAGAGGCCTCACCAAGCATCGAGGATAAACAGTAGGCACCATCTGCTCCCCCATGCCTATGAAGGAACCTCTGACGCAGGCCCCCCAGACTCGGACACTCGACCAGCAAGTGACGGACAGTAAGGGGAACGAGGCAGTCAACACAGTACGGTTGAGTTTCACCACACATGAGGAACCCATGTGTAAGCCGAGAATGCCCAATGCGAAGCCTAGCAAGAGCCACCTCCAGTCGCCGAGACATAGAGGGAAGAACCCTTGGCACAACCACTCTCTGAAAGATTTCTTTTAGTTTATTTTGAGACACACCATCCCAGTGTCTCTGCCAACATGTACGAATTGCATACCACAAGTAAGGTGTTACATCAGAAACAGGTAGTGAGCAGTCTGCTGGGGGCTGTTGAGAAGACGCAGCTTTAGCTAAAGTATCTGCCCTCTCATTGCCCACCACACCAACATGTGCAGGAACCCAACAGAAGTCTACACGGCGGCCAAGAAGAAAAAGCCACTCTAAAATTGATAAAACCAATGGATGGGATGCATTAAAAGACTCCAGTGCAGACAAAGCACTACGTGAGTCACTATAAATCACAAAAACGGATTGGCGGAGAGTAAAAATGATTTTAAGAGCATACAAAATTGCAGTCAGTTCTGCTGTATACACTGAAGTAACGCCAGGAAGGCTACCGCCCCCACTAAAGGAAGGGAAGACAACACCAAATCCTACTCCAGTATCAGTCTTAGACCCGTCAGTATAGACGGGGACAGAACCCTCATGAATGGAGGTATGTTCTAAAAAGAGAGAGAGGGACACCTGAGAGGGAAGCGAGCCCTTTTTTCCAACAACGGACATACAGAATGTCACGCGAGGGAGTAGCCAAGAACCCACCCTTGGGATCCGATGTGGACAAATTGCCAGTCTCGGGAAAGAGAGGGCTAGCATAACAGACCGGACCCTGTAACCAAATGGCTTTGGGAAATTGGGACGGGTCTCAAAAACAGAAGATCGGGAATCCTGTGAGACAATGGCACAAGAAATTGAGTCTGGAATGCTGTGAAGACGATACCAACACCTCATCATTAGCAACTGGCGCCGCAAGTCCAAGGGGAGTACACCAGCATCTACCAACAAACTTGGAATTGGGGATGATTTGAATGCCCCGGTTGCCAGACGAACACCAGCATGATGCACAGAATTTAACAACCGGAGGCGGGCACCTGTTGCAGAGGAGTAGACCTCACACCCATATTCAACTTTAGGAAGAATAAGAGACCTATGCAAGAGGAGGAGGGTCTGACGGTCAGCACCCCAAGAGGTATGAGCTAAAACCCTCAAAAGACTCAAAGCTTTAAGACAAGCCACCTTAACAGAACGAATATGAGGAACCCAGGTTAATCTTCTATCAAACAGAAGACCCAGAAACCGCGTCTCTTCCACACAGGATATTCTGCTACCATAGAGATACAAGTCAGGGTCTGGGTGAAACCCTCGAAGACGACAAAAATGTATAGCCACTGTCTTTGCTGCAGAAAAATGGAAACCGCATGCTTCTGCCCAGTCAGAAATTCTATTGAGAGCCAGCTGCAACTTCCTCTCTATCAGAGACATTCTAGACGCAGTGAAGGAAATCGAGAGGTCATCAACATATAGTGATCCTCGTACACCATCAGGAAGTACACTGATGACGCAGTTAATGGCTACAGCAAACAGAGTAACACTAAGGATACTCCCCTGTGGTACTCCATCTTCTAGTGCTCGGGCATTAGAAAGCACTCCTCCCACTCGCACCCTTAAAATTCGGTTAGATAAAAACTGTTGAATAAAAACAGGTAAGTGCCCACGAAGACCAAACTCATGAAGAGAGAGTAAAATACCATGACGCCATGCAGTGTCATATGCCTTTTCCAGATCAAAGAAGACCGTGACCTGGTGTTGGTTAGTGGAAAAAGCCTCACAGACAGAAGATTCCAAGGACAGTAATGCATCAGAGGTAGATCGCATTTTTCGAAAACCATACTGGGCAGGGGATAAGAAGTCACCTCTCTCTAAAAACCACACAAGCCTAACATTGACCATCTTTTCCAAAACTTTACATATACAAGACGTCAAAGAAATAGGCCGATAATTCGTCGCCTGTAGGTGATCCTTACCTGGTTTGGGGATGGGGATAACTACAGCAACACCCGAACAAGCCGGAAACTCCCCAGAACACCAGATCTTATTAAACAGTGAAAGCAAAAACAACAGGGACTCATCAGACAGGTGGCGTAAAAAGGCATAAAGAATATCATCAAAACCAGGAGAGGAATCATGGCACTGCGACAGACCTGACTGAAGTTCAAAAATTGAAAATGGAACATTGTAAGGCTCTCCCCCGACAGAGGCAAAACTGAGACCACGAGATTCTAGGCGCCGACGGCGGCAAGCCAAAGGTGTATCTGCATCCTTCTTTGACACACTGGCAAAATGGTCAGCAAGCAATTCTGCAACAGCAAATGGATCAGCCACAGTTCCACCTGGTGCAGATAAAACAGGAGGGGATGGAACAGTAAATTTACCTGAAATTTTCTTTACCCGGTTCCACACCTGGGTGATGGAAGCCCTCGAATTGATGGAGGAAACATAACCCTTCCAGGACGAATGCCTAGCCTCCTTTAAGACCCGCCTCATATGAGCTCGTGCCCTCTGATACGCCACCAAATACTGAGGATCCCCACGGTGACGACGAAGTCGTGAGAAGGCGATTCGTTTGGCTCTCACTGCGGAACTACACTCCGAGTTCCACCAAGGAACTGGACGTTTAGGAAACTGACCCTTTGTTTTTGGAATAGATAATAGGGCTGCTGAGTGCAGCATGGTATTGAAATATGACACAGCCTCCGTAAGACAGCCAAACTCATTGACAGAAAGGGAAGTGGAACTTAATTCCCTGAAATATGGCCAGTCAGCCTTATCCAGAAATTAGCGAGGAAGACGTGGCTGAGGTCCACCTGCACTAGCAGTTACGAGTAACGGAAAATGGTCGCTGCCATACAGGTCTGGCAACACATCCCAGTTAAAATCTAAAAGAGCATCAGCTGAACATAAGGACAAATCAATGGCAGTAAAAGTTCCTGTCTGGCTATGGAAATAAGTCATTATATTGGAGTTTAAAATGCCTAACTCCTCATCTTCCACTAAAGAGGCCAGCATAACACCCCGAGGGTTGGCCTCACTGTTTCCCCATAGTGGATGGTGACCATTCATATCGCCTAGTAACAGAAAGGGAGAAGGAAGGCCATGAATAAGGCGTTCCAGATCCGCCCTTTCAACAGTTGCACTAGGAGGTAGATAAAGACTGCAAACTGTATAATGCCGACATAAAAACATCCGGACAGCAACTGCCTGCAAGGGACTGGAAATATCCAGATGACTACATGGAATATCCTGGCGAAGGAAGATAGCAGCACCTCCATGACGACCTTGGCCCAGCACAGGATCAGAATAAAAAGCATTGTAGCCAGAAGGACCAGCAGGAGCAGTATCACCAACCATGGTCTCCCGGATACACATGCATAGCGGAGTAAATTGAGAAACTAGATGACACAGTTCCTCATAGTTAGCACGTAAACCCCGACAATTCCACTGGATGATAGAACCCATAGTGGAAGGGAAAATGATTAAGTGCATGACTGTACACCTCCTGACATGCGAGCGGGCTTGGAATGATGCTTAGGAAGGCCCTTGGTAAGAGACTGTCCAGCACCAGGAACCCGCGCTTTATGTCGAACATCCGTAGGCAAACGTGAGGACGTGGAAGAGGAAAGTTTTACAACACTCTTCCTTTGAGGTGGAATAACATTCGGTTTGGATAGATGCTTGGAGGCCGCCTTGGGTAATGTGGGACGGCCAGTGCTACCATTTGAAGCTCCAGAAGTGGAAACAGAGTTGACAGGATTAGAACCCTGCAAGGTTGACATTGTACTTTTCAGAACGGACGCATCAGCAGTCTGTCCAACACCATCCCCAGGTGGGGACCTGACTACAGGTGAACCACCAGCAGCAGCTTCCATTTGGCTAGACCTCTCAGCCTCTGAGGCAGAGGGAACAGTAGAGAGGTTGATACAAGGTTCGACAACAGAAACCTTAGGTGGCCGGCTTTCAGGCTCTGAGGACTCTGACGAATTACGATGACGTTTGCCAGATACAGAAGAAGCCTCATTCATACTGGACAAGGGGGGATGAGTCTCGTCAGTGTGTACATCTGCCACCACCACAGAAAAACGCGAACCGTCAGCCACTGAGGTGGAGGCAGAGACAGTTGGAGCAGTGGGTGGATGAGCATCAGTCACACACTTATCAGTAATTCCAGGGTTAACAACATCCGTCAAATCAGTAGTTGGGGAAGTGGTCACTGTAAAGGGTCGTGGCAACTTCTGGGACACAGAACGACGTACAGGTGCCCCAGAAAGGACAGAAGCATAAGTAACTCCAGGCCGAAAGAAGAGAGTCTGGGCCCTCCTCTTTGCTTCTGGAAAGGAAACCTTCTCACGTGCACGAATGCTCAAAACTTCCTTTTCAAGGCAGTAGCGAGAACAGTTTTTGGAAAATACAACATGAGGACCCCCACAGTGATAGCATTTAAGGGGTCCTGGACAATCACTGGTATGACTCATATCGCCACAGGAAACACAAACACCAGGAAGGCCAGCCAGTGCACGTCGGCAAAATTTACTAACATGCCCATACCCCTGACAGTGAAAACAACGCTTTGGGTTTGGAACATAAGGCTTCACAGGCAGAGAGAGCCAGGCAAGTTTCACGGAAGCAGGCAACATCAAGCGGTCAACGGTCAGAAACAGCGTCGGAGTCGGGGTCAGAACACCATCGATATTCTTCTGTACCCGGTCAACCTTTATAACACCATAAGAGCGTAGTTCTTCTAACAACTGTGACTCAGGGTACCGCAGGAGGTCTCGAGAGTAAATAGCCCCCTTACTTTGGTTGAAGGTGCCATGGGGTACACAGGACATACTATTGCCAGCTATGGAGGTCAAATTCCGGAGACGGGAGCTTTCTGCTGGAGAGGACACCTCAATAAGTAGGCTACCATCCCCCTGGGTTGAGATCGCCGGTTCACGGCCACAAGCAGAAACAATGGCTCGGTGTAGTTCAAAAATATCTATATCCAGCACGGAACCACCAGCAGAGGGTTTCAGTACTAGATACTTATTGAAGGTCTCAGGCTCACTCTCTTCCGGATTGAACCCCGGAGCCAAACCAACCCGACGTGACCTCCTCCTATTCCCAGTTGAACGCTGGGTCAGAGGAGGATAGTCCTTTGGGGCTAACGTGGCAATCGAAGAGGTTGCTTCCGCAGAATTACCAGGGACAGATGATGTGTCGTCAACAGTATTTTTAGGTAAATTATCCATTAATGTACAACAGAAACTTCATTCCCCCACCCCTCCACCCACCATGGAGCCCAACAAAGGGAGGTCATATCCCAGGGATAACACCACTGGCGACCCCAGAGGTGGCAGGAGAGTATACGCGGGTAACCACCAGGGGGCCTGGGCAAGGGTGACTCCAGGACGATAGGAGCCACCAGGCCCCCCAGTGCCCACTTGACCCTAGCCAACGCATGACCAGCCGATTGACCTCGTCGGGCCCAACCAGGCCACCCGTCTAGCCAGAATAAGGGACCAAAGAGGTGTATTGCTAGCTGCAGGGCGCATCGTGCAGGATCGCTCAACCTCCAGGACTCCCGTCTCCCAGCATTACGGGACGCCACGCACGGCAAACACGTGGGGAGGCAAGAGTCCCGCCCTAGATGGCAAAAGGGCAGGGAATAACATCACCAGCAGGCCTCCTCCACCAGTGATGTAGGGGGTGCTTCGTCCACGTGACTGACATATGCCGAACCCTACAAAGGTAGGCATGCCTCCAAGGTAGGTGGCACCACCAACCACGCTTCAAGCCCCGCCACCACGTCAAGGTGACCCCCCCTCAGCGGGGGGATGTTGCAGAGGAAGAGGTGGGTGAGTTAGAGGTTGAAGGTTTGGCTACACGTTGGAAGAAGCCAGCAATTGTGGTGGACTTAGCAGAGGTGGATGGCTCAGCAGGGGCAGAGGTGGATGGCTCAGCAGGGACAGAGGTAGATGAGTAACCATTTGTAATATGTAGTATGTAAATAATGCAGGTAAGTGTATTGTAAGTGTGTTCTAAGTAGGGCACCATGACCATAAATCTCTTACTAAGGTCTGGCCTGATTCAAATTTTGCTGATGCTCTCAGTTTATAGGAGTGCACCGGCTCCATAGCCAGTTGGAAACAGCGTGGGGATGAGTGAGGGTGGAGGTTAAACAGTGGTGCTCAAGGCCTGATTTACACACCCCGTTTTGGTTCTGACGGGCAGTCCGCCTGCTTGACGCCGTCAAAATGTTGTGTATTCACATGATGCGTTCCTATTCGTTCAGCATCGTCATTCAGTGTGTGCTCATTGTTGCATGAGGATCATGGCCGGTCGGTCTCTAAGGACTTTGGTGGCAATTGCTTTACTATTAGAAGATGAGGAGGAAGAAAAAGTTTGTGGAAAGAGGAAAAGGTTATGGGTACACCAGTTACTGAAAAAGAGAAAGTTCGAGGGAGAAGTCTGATCCCTGTATAAAGAACTGGCAGATGTTGATGTAAAATTTTTCAATAGTCCTGCTGGAGCAGTACCCTGGGAGTGATATAGCATATCTTGTATTAAGGCAAGAAAAACAGTGAATTTTACCTGCAAAGATTATGAGTTATAATTTCATGTATAATAAACTATTGACACTCACCTGGTTTGTTTACTTCCTCACCAATTGCTTTCAATATCTTATCTTTAAGCAGATTATCACTGTACTTCTTGGTAGCCATATCAAATAACTCTTAATAAGAATGCACAAGTTCGATCAGCCTTTCGTTCATGATGCCAAATAATGAACTGTATGTGTTATGTACATGGACAAGGCAGTAACAGCGAGTCATGGAATGCACGGGTACGCTATGTATCCTCCTTCACATGAGCCATCACCAATCCCTCATTTCGGTGTCAAGTCGCTAGCTAGCCGGCCAGGATTTCTCAAGAAGATATCCGTGACGTGTCGGTCGGCTGACAGACAGGTGCCGCTGTCAGCTTGATGGGTCATGTGAACTGTTACATTGGAATGCATGTAAGAAATCTCGACGGCATCTAGCCGCCAGACTGCGTGTCAGAACCAAAATGGGTCGTGTAAATCGGCCTTAATACATTATCAGAAAACCACTCCCGGACTTTGAATTCACCTACAACTGACATCTAGGGAGTTTAACATGAGTCAGAGGTCAACGAGCTGGCTGAACTTTTGAAGAAGCTGTTGATTGTGGTTTGTTTTGCCAGCTTTTTCTTCGACTCACAGATTTCTTTGTACACTTTGAGGGCTTGGGAAATACCATGGGCAGCTGTCCCACTCCTGGCTGGGTTAGGGTCCCGTTCCTTGAGAAGGTCAATGATGTGTTTGATGCCACTGAACACCTCACAGAGTGTCTTCAAGTCAAGGCCTCGTTGTGGCTCCTTCTCCTCATGGTTGTCTTCAGTGAAGGCCCTCTCCAGCTCCAGCTGCATAAGGTCCTCTTTCGACAGTGGCTGATCACGAGACTCCGGCATCTCCTGAATGTCTGCTTCATCCACCTTATTAAACCCAGCCTGGTGTGAGAGCCTCACAATGTCCCTGCGAACTGCAAACATGTCGGTAAACCCAGGGAAGTCAATGACACATTCCTCTCAGGGCTTCTTCCAACATGCATTCATTGTCTTCTCTGTGACTTCCTTCCAGGACTCGTCAATGTTCTCAATGGCCTTCTTAATATTATATTTCCCCCAGAATTCTTTGATAGTGGGACTGTCAGAGGTGTCAGTGCCTTCCACAAGTTGTTTCATGGTGCGACGTTGGTAAAAAGCCTTAAAAGCAGCAATCACACCTTGGTCCATCGGCTGAATAAAGGCTGTAGTGTTTGGGGGCAGGAACATCACTTTTATATTATCAACCTAACCTAACTTAACCTAACCATGTTTTGGGGGTGGCTAGAGGCATGGTCTAGAATCAGCAAGAAACGGTTTGCAAGACTGTTTTCTGCTGCATAGTCACGAAGCCTTAGGGACAAATAGCTACATACATAGCTCTGGATGAGTAAAGTCGTCATCCACCCCATTTTGTTGGCCATCCAAAACACAGGGAGGTAATCTTTAATGATTTCCTTAAGGGCCCTGGGGTTCTCAGAGTGCTAAATTAACATCGGCTTCAGTTTCAGATCCCCAGCTGCATTGCCCCCCAGCAGCAGGGTTAGGCGATCCTTTGAAGCCTTAAAACCAGGTGCTGTCTTCCCTTCCTTTGCAATGAATGTCATTGATGACATTTTTTTCCAATATAAGCCAGTCTCATCAAAGTTAATTACCTGTTTGGCTGAATATCCATCTTCCTTTATCCTCTTCTGGAGCACAGGCTTGAAGGCATCAGCAGCAGGCTGGTCTGAACCAGCTGCCTCTCCAGTCAACTTAACGTTATGTAGGATGGCCCGGTTCTTAAATCGATTGAACCAGCCCTTACTAGCATTAAATGTTGTGCCCTCTTTGATGGTGTAGTCCTTCTTCAGGAGGTCATCCCAAATGGATAAGGCCTTGGTTGTCACGAGGGAGGTTGATAGGGGCAAGCTGCCCCGAGTTTGATTGTCAATCCAAATTTTTAGAAGCTGCTCCATTTCATCTATTATAGACTCTCGTTGCCGCGTCGTCGTCTTGGCCATACGAGTGGAGCTCGTTTCACCGGCCTTCTTAATGTTGGCAGCATTCTTAATCACTGTTGATACCGTAGACTGGGTCAGACCAAGGGCATGAGCAATGGAGTTTACTCCTTCACCTCCCTCATGGCGCCTAATGATGTTGAGCTTGGACTCCAAATTTAAGCTCTCCCTGGCTCTCTTAGGCTTGAGATCGGAGGCACTAGAGTTTGCAGGCTGCTTAGAAGACATCACGGAAGTTGTACTTGAGGTTAGGTGAGAAATAATAGTGAAAATCATGTCACTAATGCACAAGAATACAAAGCAAGTGAATCAAATGGGAGTGCGGAAAAGACTAGGCTGAGCTTTGATGGGTGGCCGCACCATCATCCTTGGTGCAGTGATCGCAATTCCAAACAAATGCCTATCGACTTGCGCTGAGGAACACTGGACCAACCGCGCTCGTGCGATCGTAAGTGTGAGCCAAAGCAATCATATAACGAACCAAGGGTACTAAAGAAGATCGATCGTATATGTGAAATATCGTACAGAGAGTGCATCAGATAGCGAGGGATTACGGTACATGTACAGTACAAGAAAGTTAAAATGTTTCTGAGGCTGGGAAGAAGCTAGATTCTGGTTTCTACTTATGTATCCTTCATTTTTACATCTTTCACTTTTCTTTTGTTCTCTGCTAAGAATTTCTCTCCATATGATGACCAAAAAAATGTCTTCCAACTTTTATCTTTGCACATCACTCATGTTCTCTAAACTATTCATCCTTTGCCAATTTGTTTCCTATGGAGCTAGGAAGCTTACTCTATTAGCTTTTCTCCTAACTTACTTTCACAATCACTTTAAAACAGATATGTACAACCCTCCACCTATCCATACACTTTCATCCCCAACCTGTCAAACTCTCCAATGCAAAAAAGATAAATGACATTTTCTGTCTTCCATGTACACAACAGATGAACCCTTTAGGGGCCTTCTTCAGTCTACACTTCCCCCTTGCTTGTAACCTTCCATAATTCAAACACAATATACAGTATTAAGGCATACATATTAAGATAAACACATCTCAATTTGGCCATTATCAAAGTTTCTTTGAAAGGGATAAATTTCACACGTCTCAAGCTCTTGGTTCCTTCATTCTACATTAATAATACAGTTACAACAACAATTTTCAGGCACCCATGGTTCCAGAGCCTTGCCAGATGAACTGTTTTGCCAGAATAACCTAGGCCACATGTCACACATGATAATTCAACAGGGACCACTGGAGGTCCCGTATAATAATTCAACAATACACCTATGACCCACACTATCCTTCAGTGTAATCATACTCATCTTCCAATTTAAGTTCTTTATGGAACAACCGAGCCTGGTTCATTATCAAGCTACTTGACAAGTCTACTTCATCTGCCACTATCAAAACCATTCCATCATCACTTGATCCTGCTCAGTACTCTTACCATCTTTCACAATTTTTCCAGTGTTCATTTGCTTCACTGAATCACTGTCTGCATAGAATTTCAGTACTTTTTCCCTTTGCTTCTTTATATAATAAGCAGTTGAACCAATACCATATGTATCACACAACTTCCACAAGGGAACACAACGTTCCAGTTCTTCAACAGTTCTACTTTATCCGTTTTCAGCTGATAGATGGCAGGTGAGGGATGCTAAAGTTGTAAGGAGCGAAGAGTTTGTAAAGAAATACAAATAAATGATATGTGACATGGTGATTAAGGAGCAGGTGGATAAGAAGAGGATCTATGCACCCATGAGGAAAACATGGAAATTGAAAAACCACGCAGTTAGGGAGGCCTACTATAACAAGATGAGTCAAATCGTGGCTGAACAGGGAGCTGTTAACAGAATTGTTCATAAACAGTACAGAGTTCTCAAAAAACAATCTCCTGAGAGTTACTGATTGTGTGTTTGGATGGACAAAGAACCCTCCAAGACATAAGGTAACATGCTGCTGGGATGAGAGTAGAAGCTGCAGTTAAGGAGAAAAAAAAAGCTTTTCCAGGAATGAGAAAGGGGTAGTTACAGGGAGAAATACTTAGCTGCCCAGCATATGGCTAGAAAGGGCAAAATCTGAGTCCAATAAAAGTCTCTGAGTGTCAGAGATTTTTACTGGATAACATAAATAACACTGAAAGAAAGAATATGGTACCGGGTATTTAAGATGGCAAATCAGATGAGAAAGGGAAACACAGATATCCTAGGTAAACAGTGTGCAAAAAGCTGAGGGAAAGGTAGTGGTGGACAATGAGGATATTAAAGACACATGGAGAGAGCATTCACACTAGTTACTGAACAAAGAGTTTGGCTGGAACAGGGAAGGTTTGTCAGTGGATCCAGTGTTTAGCCTTTGGGCTTTGCTGATGTTGCTATTGAGACCTGGGCAACAGACAGGATGCAGCTGGGAAAGATGGCAGGTGTGTCCGGATCGACTGTTGAAATGCTGAAGGCCTCAGGAGACTTAGGAGTGGGTTTAGTTACTGAGTGATAAATACAATTATACATGAGTGTGCTGTCTACAGATATATATGACTGTGCTGTCCCAGATTATTGGCTGAAGAGTGTGATGGTAAATGTATACAAGGGGAAGTGTCATGCCTTGGAAAGAGAAAATTAAGGTATATAGACATAAAACTTTTTGACCAGATAATGAAGGTCATTCAGAGAGTCCTACAGGACATGATTAGAGAAACAGTGAATACTGATGAGATGCAGTTTGGGTTTATGCCAGACAAAGGGACTATTGATGCCATATTCACTATCCACCAGCTTATGAAAAAATATCTATCTATATATCTATTGCCAGACGCCTCAATACGATTCGGGGTGGCCACAAACAAATCGCCTCCACGTCACCCTGTCACCCGCCATTTCACTGCCCTGCTCTCAACTCACATCCCCCTCTCTCATATACTTCTCCACCCCATCCCTCCATCTCATCCTCGGTCTCTCTTCGTCAGTCTTTCACCCTCCATCCTCTACACATGGCCAAACCACCTCAGTGTATTCCTCCTAACGCTTCCTATCACATCCACATCCACACCACAATGCTCCTTTATATCCTCATTTGTCAGTCTGTCTCTCCATGTGACTTCACAGGCTCCACTTAAATAACTCATTTCCACTGCTCTCACTCTTGCCTTGTGTCCTTCCAACAACATCCAAGCTTCACTTCCATACGTTAGAGCTGGTATCACAATACTGTCATGTGGTAACTTTTTCACTTCCATGCTTCTTATCACTGCTTTCAAGGAACCAGCAACCTTTCTTCCCTGCTGTACCCTTTCAAGTGCTTCACCCTCCAAACATCCATCCTTACTCATCACACTACCCAAGTACTTAAACGTACTCACATTTTCCAATTCCTCACCATCCAACCTCACTGTACATTCACTGACTTCACCGCTCTCAAAGACCATCACTTTACTCTTCCCTACATTCACTTTTAGATTCCGTTTCTTACACACTCAAACTCATCCACCAAGCCTTGCAGCTCCCCTTCGTCTTCACTCAACAACACAGTATCATCTGCAAACAACAGTACAGGGAGTTTCAAAACACTACCCTCTCTCACCAGGGCCACTCCAACATCCACTACCTTACCTTGTACCTCTTTTAGTACCCCATCCATGTACAGATTGAGCAACCATGGAGACATGACACATCCCTGTTTTAACCCAACCTTCAAAGAGAAAAATTCACTCAGTTCACCATCCGCATGCACTACAGTCTTAGCACCATCATACATACTCTTCACAGCATTCAACAACGTCCCATCTACTCCATATATTCTTAATACTTTCCACAATCCTTGTCTATCCACCCTGTCATATGCTTTCTCCAAATCCATGAAAGCTGCATACATCTTCTTTCCCTTCTCTAGAAACTTTTCCACTAAAGATCTAAGAATGAATATCTGATCTACACAACCTCTTCCCTTCCTAAAGCCTCCCTGTTCTTCTCCAACTAATTCCTCTGTTCTTTCTCTAACTCTGTCAATAAGTATCCTACCATACACTTTTCCTATTATACTAAGAAGACAAATGCCCCTATGATTACCACACACTTCTTTTTCCCCTTTTCCTTTGTACAAGGGAATAATTATACCTGACTTCCAATCCTCCGGGACTCTACCTTCCTCCCAGGCCAATCTGCACATCTTCCACATCCATTCTACTACTATCTCTCCCCCATGCTTCAGCATTTCACCTAACACTCCATCAATTCCTGGGGCTTTCCCCAATTTAACTTTCTTCATTGCTTCCACAACTTCTATCCTACTGATTTCTTCCTGTCTTCTCACCTCCCTCTTTCTCCCAGCCATTCCCCAGCCAATTATACTCGCATAACTTCCATCCTCTATGTTCAACAAATCCTTGAAGTGTTCTCTTCATCTGCTCACTTTTTCTCCCTTCTCCACTAATAATCTGCCATTTTTATCATTCACTCCCCTGCTAACTTCACTTCCACCCTGTCTTACTCTCTTCACCTCTTTCCAGAACATTTTCTTAAAGTCCCTCCACTTTACACTCAAATTCCTTCCAAAGTCCTCATCCACTCTCTTCTTACTCTCTCTTACTAATCTTTTCACCTCTCTCTTCCTTTCTACATATAACTTTCTCTTCCGCCTCTCAACTTCTTCCACGCCCCAATTTCTCATCCATTCATTGTATGCTTTCCTCTTTTGTACCATGCCTGTCTCACCTCTTCATTCCACCACACTGTTCCTTGCACCCCCTTCCATCTTCTCTTCATCCCGCACACCACATCACATGCTGCACATACTTCTTCTATGAATATCCTGCACACACCCACCACGTCCCCCATCTGCTCCAATTCACATTTGCCCAATCGTTCCTCCACTTCTCTCTTATATTCTGATGTACTTTGTTTTTCTTGATTTGGAGAAAAATTTTCACAGAGTCCATAGGCAGGTGGTCAGGTGAGTGATGAAAAAGCTTGTATCCAGGAGTGGCTAGTTAGAGTGGTTATGGCTATGTATGTGGGCACTCGTACTCAAGTGAGAGTGAATTTGGATTTGCGAGGTGAGTTTTTTGTGAATGTTGGCTTGCATCGGGGTTAGTCTTGAGCCCCTTGTTTTCTGTTACAGTGCCTGAAAATCTCTCACGTGACTTCAGAAATGGATTCCCATGAGAGATATTGTACAGTGTTGATAGCAGTGAATGGAAGGGAGGCTGAGGAGAAATTTAGGAAGTGGAGTGGCAGAATGGGGAACAAAGGCTTGAGAGAAAATGTGGATAAAACAAAGTGATGATACCCAGGGCTGATGGTGGTACTGCCAAAGCAGAGGGAGAGTGGCCATATGGAGCTTGCCAGAAGGATGTGGGAAGTAACTCCATCTTGTGCAGTATTTATGATAAGTGGAAGCATAAAGGTTGTAGTGGTATTAGAGGTTGACTGCAAGATAATGCTGATTTCATGTGTGCAGTGCACCAAGGAAAGCATGTAGAAACTGTCAGGTGCAAAAAGATTGATCTTCCTGATGTTTCTTGATTGGACAAGATTTGCTATAATGGGGGATATGTTATGTACTGGAAGTGAGGCTGGAGCTAGGGTAAGGATTGGTTGGAGAAAGTTCAGGAAGCTGTTGCCTCTCCTGACATTTAAAAGGTTCTCTCTCCATACTATGAGATTTTTGTATGTGGCATGAGTTTGAAGTGTAATACTGTATGTTAGCAAGACCTGGGCAGAACAGGATGAGGATATTCATAGGCTCAAATGTACAGAAATGACAATGATTAGATGGATGTGTAGTTCATCCTTGAATGCAAGGCCTGGGGGACTAGCTTTATGATCAAAGAGCTGAATGGAAAGATAGGACTGGAGAGTATTGGAGTCGTGATGAGGAGGAGCAGATTGAGATGGTTTCGGCATGTGGAGAGGATGGAGGATGACAACTGGGTGCACATAGTGAGAAGTGTGAATGTCGAGGGTAAGGCTGCAAGAGGCAGATCAAATTAGACCTGGAACATGGTCGAGGAGTATGACCTCAGGGATAATGGACTGAATAGGGAGGCTGCCAGTGACTGAGCAGCGTGGAGTTGCCATTAGGTGACCAATGCCAAAGTATGCAAGCATGTCAGAGCCTTTATAAACAATACAATACGACATGATACCAGTATATTTAATACATCATTTAATCCTGTGTTGCTTCATGAGGGGCGTAGAAGCCTGGAGCTAGGCAAGTTGGTCCTGATATTTAAGATAAGAGTGACCAGCCTCACTCATCCCTGAGTGACATTACGTGGGCAATAACTGCCACCACCCCTCGGATATAAACCTACACAGGCTCAATCCGACTACAGTGCCCACCATCCGCCCCTCTCCTGGTGATGACTCTATGAGCTGCTTGGAACCACTGTCTGACTCATTTCTTCATTTCTGCAGTTTTCCTGGCCTTTCCTCTAACTTTCTCTCTGCTGCACACCACCTCTCCTCCTCTAAACCTCACCTTCTCTTCATTACCGAGACTCAGCTGTCTGAGGCAACTGACAGCAAACCCTTTTCTGTATCCTCCTACTTTCTCTATACTCATTTCAAAGCCAAAGGAGGCTGTTGTGTATAAGTACGCAACGACCTATCTTTCTCTCGTGTTCCTGAACTTGATTCTTCTGAATTCTCTATTCTCTGGCTTCGGCTCTCCTCTCATCCTTTGAGTATCGCTGTTTACTTATCTCCTAATTCTGCTATCAAAAATTCTTCAACTATCTTACTTCTACGATGGATCATATTCTATCCATTTCTCCTTTCTCTGAAATCTCCATTCTAGGGGATTTCAATGTTCACCATCACCTTCAGCTCTCCTCTCCTTGCAGTGATCCACCTGGCGAACAAGCCTACATCTTTTCTATCCTTAATGACCTAGAGCAGCTTGTACAGCACCCCACCCGTATCACTCATCGCCTTGGAAAAAGTTCCCACATACTTGACTTCTTCCTTACAATTAATCCTTCTGCTTACACTGTTAATCTTTTCTCTCCATTGGGTTCCTCCAATCATAACCTTATCATCTTAACCTGTCCTATCGCTTCGGTACGGCCTGTGGACCCTCCAAAGAAAAGTCGTCTGTGGCACTTTGGAACTGCGGATTGGGAGGCCCTCAGGTAGTACTTCTTTGATTTTCCCTGGAATGATTATTGCTTCCATGACCAGGAGCCATCTGAGTGTGCCTTGCACATTATGGACGTTATTCTCTCGGGCATGAAAGCATTCATTCCTTTCTCATATCCTTTGACTAATGCAAGAAAGCCTTGGATTAATCACGCTTGTTCTAATGCTGTCCACAACAAGGAGAGGGCCTATAAAAGGTACAGGGGCCAACCCACCCCTGAAGCACATCTTGTTTATGTTTCTGCCTGGAATCGTGCAAAGTTTGTTCTTCACTCTGCTAAATATAACTTCATCTGTACTAAATGCTCTCAACTCTCCAACTCGAATTCTTCCCACTCCTTCTGGCACCTTGCCAAAAACGTTTCTAACAACTTTACATCATCATCCTTCCCTCCTCTTCTCTACTCTGATGCTCTGTAGCTATTTCTTCTACTGATAAAGCAGATCTCTTCGCTCAGACTTTCTCCTCCAATTCCACCTTTGACGATTCCGGTGCTGCTCCTCCATCAGTTCCCGCCTCTGACTTCCTCATGGCTGACATTAAAATTTCTTCAGCGGATGTATTTTCTGCCATCACTGGCCTCAATACTAACAAGGCTTATGGGCCTGATGGAGTCCCTCCTGTTGTCCTCCAGAACTGTGCTTCTGTGCTTACACTTTACCAAGGTAAACTCTTTCGCCTTTGTCTTTCAACTTGTACCTTTCCTTCTTGCTGGAAGTTTGCTCACATTCAGCCAGTCCCAAAGATGGGTGACCATTCCCATCCCTCTAACTATCATCCAATTGTGTCTCAAAAGTTTTCGACTCTAATCTTAATATAAAAATTTTAAAGCATCTTTCCTATCACAACCTTCTTTCTGATCGTCAGTATGGTTTCCGTCAGGGACGTCCCACTGGTGATCTTCTCACCTACCTTTCAGACTCTCCTTTCGGGACTATGGTGAAAGCTTTGCCATCGCACTTGACATCTCTAAGGTTATCGATCGAGTCTGGCATAAATCTTTAATTTCCAAACTGCCCTCTTACGGTTTCTATCCTTCTATCTGTGCCATCATCTATAGGTTCCTTTCTGGTTATTCTATAGCTGCTATTGTAGATGGCCATCGTTCTTCTCCTAGATCTATCAACAGTGATGTTCCTCAGGGCTCTATCCTATCACCAACTCTATCTATCTATCTATTGCCAGACGCCTCAATCCCGTTTGGGGTGGCCACAAACAAATCGCCTCCAAGTCGCCCTGTCCCCCGCCATTTCACTCCCCTGCTCCCAACTCACCCCCCCCTCTCTCATGTACCTTTCCACCCCATCCCTCCATCTCATCCTCGGCCTCCCCCTCCCTCTTTCCCCCTCCACCTCACTCACATACACTCTCCTCGTCAGCCTTTCACCCTCCATCCTCTCCACATGGCCAAACCACCTCAGTGTGTTCCTCATAACGCTTCCTATCACATCCACACCAACACCACAACGCTCCTTCTCATCCTCATTCGTTAGCCTGTCTCTCCATGTGACTCCACAGGCTCCTCTTAGATAACTCATTTCCACTGCTCTCACTCTTGACTTGTGTCCTTCCAACAACGTCCAAGCTTCACTTCCATACGTTAGAGTTGGTATCACAATACTGTCATGTAGTAACTTTTTCACTTCCATGCTCACTTCCCTGTTTCTTATCACTGCTTTCAAAGAACCAGCAACCTTTCTTCCCTGCTGTACCCTTTCAAGCACTTCACCCTCCAAACCTCCATCCTTACTCATCACACTACCCAAGTACTTAAACGTACATGTACTCACATTTTCCAATTCCTCACCATCCAACCTCGCTGTACATTCACTGACTTCACCTCTCTCAAAGACCATCACTTTACTCTTCCCTACATTCACCTTTAGATTCCGTTTTTTACACACTCTCTCAAACTCATCCACCAAGCCTTGCAGCTCCCCTTCGTCTTCACTCAACAACACAGTATCATCTGCAAACAACAGTACAGGGAGTTTCCAAACACTATCCTCTCTCACCAGGGCCACTTCAACATCCACTACCCTACCTTGTACCTCTTTTATTACCCCATCCATGTACAGATTGAACAATTCTCTTACTTTTATTTATCAATGATCTTCTAAGCTGTACATCTAACCCTATCCACTCGTACGTTGATGACTCCACCCTTCACCTTTCCATTTGGTTTCCATGACATCCATCTCAGCAGTTACTTCAACACACAAGAGATAAGGCTATGGCACACCTAATGTCTGACTTGGCTCATATCTCTGACTGGGGTAAAAATAATCTTGTTTTTAATGCATCAAAAACTCAGTTTTTACACCTATCAACTCGTCAAAATCTTCCACAGGAGTACCAACTATTGTTTAATAATATCCAGCTCAATCCTGCATCATCCTTGAACATGCTTGGGGTTTCATTCACTCAGGACTTACCTTGGAAAGATCATATTACATCTCTTGTAAAATCTGCTACCAAGAGAGTAGGTGTGCTAAGCCAACTCCATTCTTTCTTTACCCCTGCACAGTTGTTGACTTTATACACGGGTGTTATTCGCGCCTGTTTAGAGTACAACTTTCGTGCATGGGGAGGCTCCCCACATACAGCTCTTCTCAATAGGGTGGAGTCTAAGACTATTCATCTCATCAACTCTCCTCCTCTTACTGGCTCCCTTCAACCTCTGTCTCTTTGCTGCACTATTGCATCTTTATCTCTTTTCTGTTGCTACTTCAATGGTCAATGCTCTTCTGAATTGACTGCTTGCATCCCTCCACCTCTACGACATCTAGCAACAAACTCTCATCCCTTTTCTGTCCAACTCTCTAATGCAAGAGTTAACCGTTACTCCCGGTCCTTCATTTATGCAACAGGTTAACTCTGGAATTGTCTCCCTCTGTCTGTGTTTCCTACTTCCTATGATCTCCAGTCTTTCAAATGCAGTGTGTCCAGGCATCTCAAAATGAATGGATCTTGAATTTGGCTCTCTTTTGTATTGTTTTTGTTTTTTTTCTTGGAAGAAACTGTTTTTTGGGCTCAGCCTTTTGTTCCTTCTTCCTTGCATTAAAAAAAAAAAAATATAATAATAATAATGACCCACTAAACCATGAGGTGCCATAATTTGGTTACATGGTTACCACTCAGCAAGGTAAATGGTTTCCTGGTGTACAGGAAACCATTTGGCTTGTCACTCAGTGTAGAACTGCCCATATACAGGAGGAGGAGGAAAGAATGAAGGAAGGAAAGACAGAAGAGGAAGGAAGGAAAGATGGAAGTATGAGAGGAAAGGGCAGTCACCCATAATCAGCCCTATATTGAGTGAATGGATGGTGAGCACCCCCACCTACCAACGAAATGATACAATAATAAAAATATCTTCCTGTGCTGAATCCCCCAGACAGCTGTTAATACACCGTTCTGACCAGACTGGCAGGTGAAAATTTACATGACAGTACAAGCAGCCATTGCAAAAGGTCACTGGGTACTACGTTTTGGTTACTATGGTAACAACGTGCTTCATTGCAAATGGCTTCTACACACAAGCAACCCCAAAACATAATCATGCTTTTTGCACTCCACACTCACTGTAATCTTCACATGGTAACATAACTGATACGCTCAGTAAAGCACACATCCTTGCCAAAAATTCTTCCTTGGAGGAAGTCAGCCAGAACGTCCCTGTACTAGAACTTGACTCTCCCGAAATTGCTCCGCTGAAGATACTGACCAGATACGTAAAATCTATCCTAGACAATTTACCAACCAACAGAGCTTCAGGTCCAGATGGAATTCCTCTGATTGTTTTAAAAGTGTTCCCAGAACTTACTCCTGATCTAGCTAAATTATTTAGACTATTCATACGTATTTCTTCTTTCCCTAATTCTTGGAAAGAAGCCAATATCCACCTAATTCCGAAGAAAGGAAGTTCACCTGACCCCTCTGATTACAGACCAATTGCTATCACATCTTCTCTTGGTAAAGTGTTTGGTATTGAAATTAATAAGCACATGGTTAAAACATCCTGAATCTAACAAATAGTGATGGACAATAGGTCTTTGCCACAAATGATCCACTGATGATATACTCAATCTCCTGACTCATACTATCCATCAGTTAACTGATTAACACTGAAAAACTCATTCAGTTGCCCTTGATATTCTAAGGCTTTTAACAGAGTGTGGCACCATTCCTTGCAATCTAAATTCCCTTGCTATGACCTATCATCTTTTGTTCATCTGATTTCCTCATTTCTCTGCAACAGGAAGATAAAAGTAGAGGACGTATATTCCAATTTCCAGCTGATTAATGCCAGGGTGCCAGAAAGATCAGTTCTGGCTCCAACCCTATTTCTAATTCATATTAATGATACATGTCACCCATAATTCCATCCATTCATATGCAGATGACTTAAGACTTCACAGTTCATTCACACTTAAACACCCAGTCACAACTCAGTACAGCAATCTCCATAAATCAAGACTCATCTAACATAACTGAATGGGGGCAATGTAACACTCTCATTTAACGCTAGGAAAACCAAGTATATATAATTTACTAATAGACATATCACCTGATTCCTTATACTGTATTACCTTCAATGTTACTAATATTCCTTTCTCTAAAAGTATTGACATTCTTGGCATTTCACTTAATAATACCCACAACTGGACCTCTCATGTTGGATCAATTGCTAAAACTGCCTCAAAGAAACTTGGATTATTGTGCAGAGTCTGTAACTTCTTCACTGACGAGCAGTTAGCCATAAATTAAAACAGTCATGTGTGCTCTCTGCTGGAATATTGCTCACCCTTGTGGAATGTATGTGGAGAGGTTTCACTGAAACAACTAGGCAAAATTCAGAACAAAGCTGTTAGAATTAATAACTCTATTACTACAAATGAACTACCTCCCCTACAAATGTTGCTTCCCTTGCATTATTTTACAGATACTTTTATGTCAAATGCTCAGACGAAGTTGCATCCATTGTGCTGCCTCTCCATGCTTTCCCCAGCACTATATGGACATCTGGTAATGTTCATGACTGGACTGTCGCACTGCCATATTGCAGAACTTCTACTTATCAGAATTCTTTTAATCCCTGAACTGCATCTCTTTGGAACTTTCTTGCCCAGAGTGGCTCCTCCCCAAACTTCAACCTACAGCTGTTCAAGTCCAAGTGCTACAGATTTTTAATGAATGGAAGACACCTATGATCTGGTGTACAGATCATTTTTTTTTTTTTTATTTACTTGTTTATCCTTCCTCTGTTCTGTTATTTAAGAAAAAAAAAATTATCAGGTGTTTCAGTAGATACCAGTGATACCTTCTGATATGACTGTGGTAGTAATTACAAATAAACTGAAGTGGTGACATAATATTTGAGGGTAAACTTAACTAAACGAACAAGAAATCTGAGAAGTGTCATATGCACAAGAACCGGAATTGATGGTTAGGAATGGTTACTTGTGAGAATTTCATACTCACAGAAAAAACACAATGATAACAATGTTGGCTCACAGAGTTAATCAGGAGAAATATGAGAGAAAAGGATCATCTGGTTCATGATCTAGAGTACCACAGTTGGTGTAAACAATGCTGACCCAGATCCTCCAGTCTTTTTAGGGGTTATTCCAATTTTCAGCAAAAAAGTGAGTGTAAACTTGTGGGCCCTGAATCAATTAATATTTATTTCCATTTATTGCTTTATTTGTTCATTGAGAGGTTTCATCTTTGCAGTAGTTTTGTGAAACAGTTAACCATGATCAAGGAAATGTGAGTGTATTGGAATAGACTGATGTTTACACTTGACACCACCAATGACACTAGCATCTTTCTTAGAAACCATAGCAAGGGTTAAATGTAAGTAAAATGAGCCAAAAATCAGGCAAAATACAGGGATCACCACCAAGACATGCAGTGTAAGCAATCCAGGTGATGATACGCAACGCTCAACACTATCCATGGCCCCATGGTAAACTAATCTGGTGGGTGTGGGAATTTCAAGTGCCCTCACGTAATTCTGTCCAGAGTAAAAGTGGTGCTGGACCATCTGATGCCTGAAAATTGGTATAGTACCTATATGATAGACTCCGTTTCATCACGAATATTTCTGCTTGTGTACCTGATACGATCTGACGCAGCAGCACACACAAAGGTTTGGCTGGCCTTTGTGGTGCCTGCGGCCAAAAGGTGGCAGCCCTGCAGAGGTTCAACGCGGGTGGCAGTCAAACTTGGTCGGGTCAGCTGTAGAGCCTCACAGGTCACACACAGAGTGCCCAGGTCATGCACAAACACTAGGTTGTCTTTTCCTGCGAAATACAAGAGAGGGATACAAAATATATCTTTTGGGTCACAAGTCATGACAGATCATACAGATGCACTATGCTCAAACGACAGTACTGTATGTTACTGTATTTATTTAGTATGTGTCCATAACTTAACCCTCTCAAGGTTTTCACACCCGTTTTATGAGTGTGATCTACTTATCCTCCTCACGGTTTTCACAAGCAATTAGACGCGTATGAACCTATCTCTATCTATCTATTGCCAGATGCCTCAATCCTGTTCGGGGTGGCCACAAACAAATTGCCTCCACGTCGCCCTGTCCCCCACCATTTCACTCCCCCGCTCCCAACTCACATCCCCCTCTCTCATATACCTCTCCACCCCATCCCTCCATCTCATACTCGGCCTCCCCCTCCCTCTCCCCCCCTCCACCGCACTCACATACACTCTCTTCGTCAGTCTTTCACCCTCCATCCTCTCCACATGGCCAAACCACCTCAGTGTATTCCTTCTAAAGCTTCCTATCACATCCACATCCACACCACAACGCTCCTTTATATCCTCATTTGTCAGCCTGTCTCTCCATGTGACTCCACAGGCTCCTATTAAATAACTCATTTCCACTACTCTCACTCTTGCCTTGTGTCCTTTCAGTAACGTCCAAGCTTCACTTCCATATGTTAGAGTTGGTATCACAATACTGTCATGTAGTAACTTTTTCACTTCCATGCTCACTTCCCTGCTTCTTATTACTGCTTCAAGGAACCTGCAACCTTTCTTCCCTGCTGTACCCATAAGTCACTTATTCTTATTTCTTCATTCATTCATTGCCAGACGCCATGTATCCCAAACAGGGTGGCCAAGGGCTTAGAGTTAATTGTTTTACAGGGAGGGGCACTAATCCTCCACCAACCCCACTTGACACGTAGGGAGTTATGCCAACAGCATCTGGTGTTCCCAGGCGGTCACTCATCCAAGTACTAACCAGACCCAACGTTTCTTAACTTCGCTGACTGGACGGGAAGCGGTGTACTCAACGTGGTATGGCCGTTATGAAAATCAAATAAGAACAGTCACTTATTTTCTATCCATGCTAAATTTACTACAGTACTGTACTGAAGAAAGCAGTTACTTTTCTAGAGATGCTTTGAGTCATGTCTCACTATACGATGAGGTTATGTCTAGTGAAAACACATCGCAAAGCCATTTATTGTATAGCAAGATTGACAGAACATTGGTTCAGTGGTGACAGTGAGGGGGGCCTATGACCACATAAGAAGAAGAAGAAAAAAAGAAAAACTTGTAGGCTTCCCCCAAATACCCTTAGTAGTAATGTACCACGCATTCCACTAGAGGTACAGTGCAGCCTCATTATTTAACACCCCGTTATGTGATGAATCGCTACAACGATAATTAAAAAGTTATAAATCTTGGCACAACGTTAAAATATTAATTGCAATTTCACTACAATGATAATTTTGACGGCTGCTTCTGAGAATCTCACGTGGACAGGGTGATGCTTGCAAGCCAAAATGGCCGCCCAGCATTTACATTAGCTGTGATCGTTGCCCTTTGTTCTAGTTTGTGCATGAAAGGCCAATGAACAACCACTGTTTTTGCCAGATAACAGTGGAAGGACTTAATAAATAATGCAGTGTGCAATATTAAGTGAGGTGACACTTTTATGTGTGTGAAATACTGAAACTTGTGAACTGGAAATTGTGTAAACCTAACATAGCCATCATCTCGCTTTTGGGCTTCTATTCTTGCATGAAAGGCCACTGAAATACTTGTGATTGCAAGTGCTTAACAAATACAGTGTAGCGTGCAATATTAAGTGAAGTGATACTTTGTTGTATGTGAAATGCTGAAACTTGTGACTTGGAAATCGAGTCAACCTTGCGTAACCACCACCCCTGTTTTAGGCCTCCACACAGCTGACTGAGTCAAGATGCTCGCTCAGTGTATACACTGACCGTGACCATTGATTTTCATTTTACTTTGTGTGCGAAAGGGCACTGAAACACCACTGCTCTCGCCAAATAACAGTGCAAGTACCTAATAAATAAATAATGTAGTGTGTGATATTAAGCAAAGTGATACCGTATCTTTTTGTGAAGTGGTTGTCCAGGCCCTCCAACTGTCCCCCATCCTTGAGGGCAGGGGACCCTTGGTGATGACTTGTATCGGCAAAAGACAAACTTTAGGTGTGTGGCAAAGGCTTTTTAGGTCATTTTAGGATGCACAGTCAAGGTCATCCTCCCTAACCCCACTGAACCCATGTTATATCAACCTCATTCTACGATAATTTGTTATGCAATAGGTCTTCACTTGATGCAACCCTATCACATAATGAGGCTGCACTGTACTGTAATATCCTTGCCAGACAAAGTTCGCAAGCATAAGTTTCAGTATTTTGCAAAAAAAATAGTTATTACTTCACTCAATATTTTGCAATGCACTATTTGTTACGCACCTGCACTGTTATTTGGCGATAAAAATCGTGTTCCAATGGCCTTGCAAGCAAGAAATGGAACGAAAGGAAGATGATCACAGCAAATGTAAACACTGGGCAGCCATCTTGGCTCAAACAGTTAACTGTTGGCTTGAGCAGGAGGCACTGTGTATGCACAGGAGAGAGAATTTCCCTGTCACAAATTTCAGCATTTCACACAAAAAGTTATCACTTTACTTAACCCTTAGACTTAACAATGACGACCTGGGTCATCATGCATTTGTCAACCTCTGGCGTCAGTATGACGACTTTGACCGTCACCCGATGTAATCTCTAAAGAAATATATACGGAGTTGTCATTTTTGTTGGATGATGGGCTAAAGTGGGCGGAGCTAAGCCTGCCACAGCTGAGGAGTACGTGTGGAGTGACGCGTATGGATCGAGTGCGAAATGATGAAGTGCGAAGGAGAACTGGAGTTGTTTGGGAGATGGCTGGTAGAGTTGAGCAGAGGGTGTTGCGATGGTTTGGGCATATGAAGAGAATGGATAATGAGTGATTGGTGAAAAAGATAACTAGACCTAATGTGAGAGGTGTAAGGCTGAGAGGAAGACCACAAATAGGATGGATGGACGGTGTGAAGAGAGCACTAGATGCGAGAGGGATGTCTGTTGAGCAAGGAAGAGTGGCTGTGCGTGACAGAAATAAATGGAGAGAAATTGTGAATGAATAAGTGATGACGCAGCCCTGAGGAGATATTCTCCCGCATTTGGTCTGATCAGTTAGTCAGGTCAGGTGCGGGTAAGGGGATGGGTCTGTTATGATGTGGCAGGGGTAAACCAGCTCTGTTGTCGGGCCCTGCTGCGGATGTCACTGATTGCATTGCGCAGTTGACCCTTGTGCGGTGTGGTGCGGTGAGGATCTGTCCGTTCTCCCCTTGGGGCTAAGATGCGAATGAATGTGTTTGAATGGATGAATAAATGGGGAGTGCGTCGTCCTGTCTCGGCTACCTCCCTTTCCTTGGGGGAAGCAGCCTAGGTATATTGATAGATAGACCTATTGAAGCAAAAAATATTATTACTTCTTGAATATTTTTTTTTTTGGCAAATATTTTTTTAAAGGCCAGTGTAAAACTTTAGCACGTCAGCTATCTACTCACTTTTTTTGTATTTTATTTTGTATATATTGTCTTTTTGAACAATGTATGACAGAGCAAAACTCTTCATCTTCAAAATGAGACCAAAGTGGCCTTTCTATGATGAATAGTAACTTTCCTATGAGCGTTAGAAGTAAAATGTCTCTACGCAACTGATCTGAAAGCACTCAAGTGAGAGTTACGCGCACAGCCAGCATTTACGTTCCTCCCTTTACGGGAAAGGGTTAACATCGCATACTGCATTGACTGTTATGCACTGAACTGTTATCTGGCAATACCAATGGTGTTTGAGTGACTATGAACACACAAAATGAAACAAAAGGGAGATGATCATAGCAAATGAAAACACTGGGTAGCCATCTTGGATAATACAGTTGACTGTCAGCTTGCACAAGAGCACTGTGTATGCACAAGATTGTCATATGAAGCCACCAGAATTACTGTTCTAGTGAATTCACAATACTTTCACCATCATTATAACAAAAACTGGGTATCTTTTAGTTTATCGTTCTAGTGATTTATCACACAGTGAAGAAATACTGTATACAGAATTACCCCTGGGGGTAGGGGGGTTTTCAAGAATACTCCCCCAGTATCCCTGCTTGTCGTAAAAGGCGACTAAAAGGGTTGGCGGAGGGTTAGTGCCCCTCCCCAGAAAACAACTAACTAAAAAAACAAACAAGAAGCCTCGGACAAGGACTGACCAAACGATGACGACCCAGGACTGGACAAAGGACTTGGTAATGAGTACATGGAATGTAAGAGGAGTGAATGATGAGGTGAAAGAGAGAGAGATTGTCCAGGTGCTTGAGGGTGCGAAAGTGGATGTATGTGGAATAACTGAAACAAAATGGGGAGGAGAAAGTGTGAGAGAATGGGAGTATGGATGGGGTATATGTGCAGGAGTAGGTGAGAATGAGAGGGCAAAGGAAGGAGTATGTATAGCTGTGAGTTAAAGATGGAAGAAGAGCATAAGACAGTATGGATCAGTTGGGTCAAGGATTGTGTGGGTAAAGTTGAAAGTTGGAATACAAATGTGGGCGATTGTGTGTGTGTATGCGCCAACGCAAGATCATGCTAGAAGAGTGAGAGAAGAGTTCTGGACAAATGTGGAAGTGTGCATGGAAAAGTTTGGAAGGAATGAGAGAGTGTTTTTGATTGGTGATATGAATGGTAAAGTTGGTAATGTGAAGGTGGATGGAATAGTTGGTGAGTGGGGTGTGCCTGCTGAGATAGATGAGAATGGGAGTGCATTAGTGGACATTTGTGCTGGGAGGGGGTTGGTGATAGCCAATACCCTCTTCAGGCATAAAATGACCCACAGGTATACATGGCGAGTGATGAGAAGGGTGGGTGGTGAACTGAATGAAAGGAAGGCAATGACTGATTATGTGTGTGTGGATGAAAAGATGTGAAGATGTGTAAAGGATGCAAGAGTGTATAGGGGTTGGGGGAGTGGACTTTCTGACCACTACTTGGTGGTGGCCAGAATTAGGATGCAAGTAAGATGGAGGAATAGAGAAGGGAAAGACGAGAGGAAGGAGTAGTTGCAAGGAGAGTGGAAAGGTTACAAGAGGATGAGAAAAAGGCAGAGTATAAGAGAGAAGTGGAGGAACGATTGGGCAAATATGAATTGGAGCAGATGGGAGACGTGGAAGGTGTGTGTAAGACATTTACAGAAGAAATATGTGCAGCATGTGATGTGGTGTGTGGAAGGAAGAGAAGATGGAGGGGGATGCAAGGAACAGCGTGGTGGACTGAAGAGGTGAAACAGGCCGTGGCACAAAAGAAGAAAGCATACAAAGAATGGATGAGAAATAGGGGCGTGGAAGAAGTTGAGAGGCGGAAGAGAGAGTTATATGTGGAAAGAAAGAGAGAGGTGAAAAGATTAGTAAGAGAGAGTAAGAAGAGAGTGGATGAGGACTTTGGAAGGAATTTGATTGTAAAGTGGAGGGACTGTAAGAAAATGTTCTGGAGAGAAGTGAAAAGAGTAAGACAGGGTGGAAGTGAAGTTAGCAGGGGAAAGATAAAAATGGTAGATTACTAGTGGAGAAGGGAGAAAAAGTGAGCAGATGGAGAGAACACTTCAAGGATTTGTTGAACGTAGAGGATGGAAGTAATGTGAGTATAAGTGGCTGGGGAATGGCTGGGAGAAGGAGGGAGGTGAGAAGACAGGAAGAAATCAGTAGGATAGAAGTTGTGGAAGCAATGAAGAAAGTTAAATTGAGGAAAGCCCCAGGAATTGATGGAGTGTGTGGTGAAATGCTGAAGCATGGGGGAGAGATAGTAGTAGAATGGATGTGGAAGATGTGCAGATTGGCCTGGGAGGAAGGTAGAGTCCCGGAGGATTGGAAGTCAGGTATAATTATTCCCTTGTACAAAGGAAAAGGGGAAAAAGAAGTGTGTGGTAATCATAGGGGCATTTGTCTTCTTAGTATAATAGGAAAAGTGTATGGTAGGATACTTATAGACAGAGTTAGAGAAAGAACAGAGAAATTAGTTGGAGAACAACAGGGAAGCTTTAGGAAGGGAAGAGGTTGTGTAGATCAGATATTCATTCTTAGATCTTTAGTGGAAAAGTTTCTAGAGAAGGGAAAGAAGTTGTATGCGGCTTTCATGGATTTGGAGAAAGCATATGACAGGGTGGATAGACAAGGATTGTGGAAAGTTTTAAGAATATATGGAGTAGATGGGAAGTTGTTGAATGCTGTGAAGAGTATGTACGATGGTGCGAAGGCTGCAGTGTGTGTGGATGGTGAACTAAGTGAATTTTTCCCTTTGAAAGTTGGTTTGAAACAGGGATGTGTCATGTCTCCATGGTTGTTCAATCTGTATATGGATGGGGAAATAAAAGAGGGTACAAGGTAGGGTAGTGGATGTTGGAGTGGCCCTGGCGAGAGAGGATAGTGTTTGGAAACTCCCTGTACTGTTGTTTGCAGATGATACTGTGTTGTTGAGTGAAGACGAAGGGGAGCTGCAAGGCTTGGTGGATGAGTTTGAGAGAGTGTGTAAGAAACGGAACCTAAAGGTGAATGTAGGGAAGAGTAAAGTGATGGTCTTTGAGAGAGGTGAAGTTAGTGAATGTACAGCGAGGTTGGATGGTGAGGAATTGGAAAATGTGAGTACGTTTAAGTATTTGGTTAGTGTGATGAGTAAGGATGGAGGTTTGGAGGGTGAAGTGCTTGAAAGGGTACAGCAGGGAAGAAAGGTTGCTGGTTCTTTGAAAGCAGTGATAAGAAACAGGGAAGTGAGCATGGAAGTGAAAAAGTTACTACATGACAGTATTGTGATACCAACTCTAACGTACGGAAGTGAAGCTTGGACATTGTTGGAAGGACACAAGTCAAGAGTGAGAGCAGTGGAAATGAGTTATTTAAGAGGAGCCTGTGGAGTCACGTGGAGAGACAGGCTGACGAATGAGGATATAGAGGAGCGTTGTGGTGTGGATGCGGATGTGATAGGAAGTGTTATGAGGAACACACTGAGGTGGTTTGGCCATGTGGAGAGGAGGGAGGGTGAAAGACTGACGAAGGGAGTGTATGTGAGTGAGGTGGAGGGGGGAAGAGGGAGGGGGAGGCCGAGGATGAGATGGAGGGATGGGGTGGAGAGGTATATGAGAGAGGGGAGTGTGAGTTGGGAGCAGGGCAGTGAAATGGCGGGGGACAGGGCGACTTGGAGGCGATTTGTTTGTGGCCACCCCAAACGGGATTGAGGCGCCTGGCAATAGATAGATAGATAGACAGAATGACCTGACTGTATATCCAAGCCTTTATTCTAGAAATAACCAGTTACAGTTACAATATACATGTTACTTTTAAAATATGTAAAGTACACTTCAGAGCAGCACATTATTTCAGCTTTGCGCAGTGGCAGTATCGTAACCAATGAGGTCTTGCCTAAGTGACGTATTTGCTACAGCAATAAAGCTTGAATTGGGAAAAGTTGTTAATATCATCTCAGCACTTTTGTGGCACCTCGGTTTGGGTTACCTTTCCTTGAAGGGTAAAGTCGTACCCCATCTGCGTGTGGTGACCTCACAGACACCATGTTTTCTTTCCATTTCTGTTCTTTGTGTTTTTTTTTTCGGTTTTCTTTTTTCCTCCTAAATTAGGGTGACACAAACGGGGGCGGTGCTACCCAGGTTTATCCCAGGTAGCATTGTATATACTTCTTGCTGCTGTTGTTGTCATTTTGTTTTCTTTTTTATTCTCCTTTACCATGGGCAAACAACACCAGTGCCCTCGATGCAGTAGGTCTGTAGCAAAAAGTGCACAAGCACTGAAGTGCGCGTACTGCAGTGAGTGGGTTCATATAGCTTGTGAAAATTTGGACGCAGGCGACTATCCATTTATGAAGAAGAGCCACCAGCTGGGCTTACACTGGCTGTGTAGCCAATGTGTTGCACCAGTGGACGAGGTCTTGGCTGGTGGAGGAAGTAGTATCAAGAAGGAGTTTGAAGATAACGTTATTGGGCCAATCTTTCAGATAATTGAGAGACGTTTCAAACAGACTGGAGGCACTAGAGACCAAGGTCTCATCACCCATGGCAGTCACACAAGATCAGGCCAAGTCATTTGCGGATGCTGTTCGCAGGTCTCTCGTGGGGGAAGGGAAGGATCACCCTGGGGGCGTGATTGAGATCAGTGCTCATGGCCAGAAAAAAGCCATTCACAGTCAGCATGTACTGATTGTGAAACCAAAGAGTGGTGCTGATGCCCTGACAAATCAGATGGGACCAGAAGACATCACAGGTGTACTTAAGTCGGTGCCGGTTGATAGCTGTCTTAAGACCAGGGCTGGTGGGTTGGTAATGAAGTTTCCGTCAGCTGAGGCCAAAGGTGAGGCAACTGGGGTGCTGAGTGATCATTTTGGCTCTGAGGGCACTTTTTGCATAAGAAAATGTTGCCTAAAATGACCGTGACAGGCCTTTCCTCTTCCTTGGGTGACTCTGACATCATCCCAAACATTCTGAGAAAAAACAATAAAATTAAGATGCTCATTGATCGAGGTTATACCCTCAACCTTCTCTTCACAAGAACAAGGAATGACACCAAAACTGCTGTCTTGAAGATGTCGCCAAAGGTAAGATCCTCCACTGTAGAACAGGGCAATTACATCTATGTGGATCTTACAAGATGCCGCACTTTCGATAGATTCTGGGTTACACAGTGTCATCACTGTCAAGGCTTTGGTCATACATTTGAGAGATGTTCTAGAAAAAATTATGAACCTAAATGCATCTTTTGTGCTGGAACCCATAAATCTAAGGATTGTAGTAACACAAATTCTCCCAAATGCATCAACTGCTCATCTTTAAGACATCAAGATGCTAATTCAAATTCACAGTTGGTTGCCCATTTTGCATCAAGTAGAGACTCCAATTACGATTTCTCATAGGAATAGACTGATTGAAAACACCAATTCTGACCATTAAAAAACTGACTACGTCCCTCTTGAACCGGTTAAGGATGGGTCTTTTAAATATTCGTTCTATCCTTAATAAGATAGACTATATTAATGAAACTCTAAATCAGCACGAGCTTGACATTTTGTGCTTGACTGAAACCTGGTTGTATGAGCCTGATATCAATATTACTCATAATGCTTTGTCTAAGCCACATTCTATTATTAGTATTCCCAGGCCTGCTGCTGACTATCCGGGAGGAGGCATAGCACTCATCTACTCGGCAGCACTTGCAAACGTTTCTTTCATTGACTCAGACCTGACCCCATCTTCATTTGAATTTATGGAAGTATTAATAAATTTCCATCAGAATACCATTAGACTTGCAACTGTCTATCGACCAGGTCATCAGGGCAGAGATCGAGGTTTTATGGAGGAGTCTGGGCAGTTTCTTGAAGGGTTTTCTCTTAAACCTGGAGGACTTCTTGTTTGTGGTGATTTAAATTATTGGGTTGACAGTCCAAAGTCAAAACCATTTTCTTCAGAATTCCTTGAGTTGATCACCCAGAACAATTTTTTCAATCATGTGAGTAATCCAACTCATGTCTCAGGACATGTCCTTGACTTGATCTTGTCCCCTGTTGGTTGCAGGCGCGTATCAGATGTGGAGGTTGACTCATTTGACCCCCTCATCTCTGATCATGCTCTGATCACTCTTAGTTTTGATGTCCCAAAATCCCCTTCACATAAAAAGGTCATCAGGTTCAGAAATTACAGGAATGTTGACTGCCAGTTGATGTGTCTTGAAACTGATCAACGTTTAAACTCCATTGATTCTTCCTGTCTTTCTTGTGATGAATTGGCTGATATTTACAACAACGAGCTCAGGTCAATTTTTGACCATTATTGTCCTGAGGTAGTAAAAACAATCACTGTACGTGATGATTCTCCGTGGTATGGTCCATCCATTAATTCTTTGTGTAGACAACACAGAAGGGCAGAACTTGAGTGGCACTTGCAGTGGACCGAAGTAACTCGTTTGCGTTACGTTTTTGCGAGAAGAGCAGTCGTTCACACTGTAAAAGCCCAAAAAGCTAGGTACAGTATTATCAAAATAAAATTGATTATATGAGGTGGTGATAAAAAAAAAATGTTTGCAGTTGTGAACAATTTGGTTGGTTAGAGGAATGTAATTGTTAAACCAACTTCTGTATCTGATACCCAATTGGCTTCTGATTTTGCTTCATTTTTTACAAGTAAGATATCTCGCATAAGAAGTGATTTAGACAGCAGTTCTCCTAATGAAGCGTACTCAGTTGACTTCCAGCCATGGTGCACCGGGGATCATTTGCTTTCAACATTTCATCCGCTGGATGTAAACAAAGTCAAATGTTATATGAGAGAACTTAATAAAACATTTTGCTCACTCGATCCATGTAACATGTCACAACTACCTGATGTATATTAGCACGCTGCAGGCTTTATCTGCAACATAATAAATAGATGCTTCTTAGATGGTAATTTTGTGCAATCTGAGAAACGTGCTTTGCTTAGGCCCCTAATTAAGAAACCTGGCCTTGATGTCGAGAGCATGACAAATTATCGTCCCGTCTCTAACCTGTCTTTTTTATCCAAGATTATTGAGCGGGCCATACTCGATCACCTCGTACCACTACTGGAACACAAGAGAGTTGTTTCTGTTACTGAATCAGTATACAGAAAATACCATTCAACTGAAACTGCACTAACAAGGATTCAGAGTGGCTTGGTGGCAAACACATGTAGTGGGATGTCCTCTCTCCTAGTTCTGTTGGATCTGTCTGCAGCTTTTGATACAGTAGATCATAAACTATTGTTGGACAATCTGTATTTTTATGGCGTTTGTGATAGTGCCCTTTTGCTCCTTAAGTCGTATCTGTCGGACAGATCTCAGAGAGTGGTTGTTGATTACGCTAGCCCTGATTCTGCTCCCATTCTATTTGGAGTTCCTCAAGGATCAGTTTTGGGTCCAATTCTATTTACTATCTACACAAGTAGTTTATTATCTCTACTTGATGCTCATGATGTGCCCTATCATATATATGCTGATGACACCCAGGTCTATGTTAAGATGTCAAATATCAAAGATACTAAGACAAAGTTTGAATCTCTAATGTCTGATATTAAGATTTAGATGGCTAAGAGGAAACTTAAACTGAATGATGGTAAAACTGAGATCATCATCATCAGAGGAAACAGAAGCGGTGATGACACTGACAATCCCCTGGCTTTGAACATTGGCGTGCCACAGCTTCATCCAGTCAGTTCTGTTCAAAATCTGGGTGTTTATTTTAATTCTAAATTAAACTACAAAGAACATATTAATCAGGTTGTAAGAGGGTGTAAGTTGCAGATCAGAAATCTGTACTCTGTGAGAAAATTCCTGAATAGACGGTGCCTCTTAACATTGGTTCATGCAGTGGTCTTGTCTCATGTTGATTACTGTAATTCACTGTGGGTTGGTCTTCCAAATAATACACTAACAAAAGTTCAGTCCGTGTTGAACAGGGCAGCACGGCTTATCTTTGGTCTCCCCCCAAGAACCACAACTACCCCATTTATGACTGAGTTGCATTGGTTACCAGTAAAGGCTAGAATTAAATTTAAACTGTGTCTACAAGCATGGGTGATTGTATGTGTGTATGCCCCGACAGAGGATCGAGTGGCAAGAGTGAAAGATGAGTTTTGGGCGAGAGTAGAAGCGTGTATGGACAAGTTTGAGAGAAGCGAGAGAGTGCTGTTGATTGGAGGCATGAATGGCAAAGCTGGGAATGTACAAGTGGATGGAGTGGTTGGTCAGTAGGGTGTGCCAGCTGACGTAGATGGGAATGGAAGTGCTTTGGCGGACATCTGTGCTTGTAAGGGGTTGGCAATAGCCAACACCTACTTTCGACATAAAATGATCCACCAGTATACATGGAGAGTAATCAGGAGGATGGATGGTGAACTTGTTGAACGAAAGGCAATGATAGACTATGTGTGTGTGGATGAGCGAATGAGAAGACAAGTGTTGGATGCAAGAGTGTGGAGAGGGTGGGGGAATGGAGTCTCGGACCATCACTTAGTGATGGCCAAGGTAGAGCTGCAAAGAAAGTGGTTGAGGAGACGAAGGGGAAGACAGGAGGAAGCAGCCCCTGTGAGAAGAGTGGAGAAATTGCATGATAGTGAGAAAATGATAGAGTATAAGAGCATAGTGGAAGAAAGATTGGGAAGGTATGAGCTAGAGCAGATGGAAGGGGTGGAAGACGTATGTAAGATATTCACGGACAAGATAGGCGTTGCGTGTGAGGCGGTTTGTGGAGTGAGGAGGAGATGCAAGGGTGTGCAAGGGACAGCATGGTGGAATGATGAGGTGAAACATGCTGTAGAACAAAAGAAGAAGGCATATAGTGAATGGTTAGTGAGTAGAGGTAGGGGAGAAGATGAGAGAGAGAAGACAGAGGTATATGTGAGCAGGAGAAGAGAGGTTAAGAGACTGGTGAAGGAGAGTAAGAAGAAAGTGGATGAAGAGTTTGGGAGGAATCTGAGTGTGACATGGAGGGAGAGTCAAAAATTGTTTTGGAAGGAGGTAAAGAAAGTAAGGCAGTGTGAAAGGGGAAATAGTAGGGGAGTGAAAGATAGGAATAATAGATTGTTGGTGGAGAAGAGAGAGAAATTGAGGAGATGGAAGGAGCACTTTGAGGATTTGTTGAATGTAGAGAGTGAGAGCAGTGCGAGTATAAGTGGTTGGGGAATGGCTGGGAGAAGAAGAGATGAGAAGAGGGAGGAAGAGATCAGTAGGGTGGAAGTAGTGGAAGCGATGAAGAAGATTAAGTTGGGAAAGGCCCCAGGAATTGATGGAGTGTGTGGTGAAATGCTTAGGTATGGGGGTGAGATTGTTGTGGACTGGATATGGAAGTTGTGTAGATTGGCTTGGGAAGAGGGAAGGGTTCCAGAGGAATGGAAATCAGGTATAATTGTTCCTTTATACAAAGGAAAAGGGGAGAGAGAAGTATGTGGTAACCAAAGGAGTATTTGCCTTCTTAGTGTGACTGGTAAAATATATGGTAGAATACTCATTGATAGGGTTAGGCATATGACAGAGGAGCTAGTTGCAGAGGAACAAGGGGGATTTAGGAAGGGAAAAGGGTGTGTAGATCAGATATTTGTTCTAAGATGTTTAGTGGAGAAGTATCTAGAGAAGGGAAGGAAAGTGTATGCTGCCTTCATGGACTTGGTGAAAGCTTATGACAGAACAGATAGGCAAGGTATGTGGAAAGTATTAAGAATATATGGAGTGGAGGGGAAACTGTTGAGTGCTGTGAAGAGTATGTACGAGGGAGCTAGGGCTGCGGTGCGAGTGGATGGTGAGCTGAGTGAGTTCTTTTATCTCAATGTGGGACTGAAACAGGGTTGTGTGATGTCTCCATGGCTGTTTAATATATACATGGATGGGGTTGTAAAGGAGGTGCAGGGTAGGGCAGTGGATGTGGGGGTGGCTCTAATGAATAAGGGTGAGATTTGGAAGCTTCCGGTGTTGCTGTTTGCTGATGATACAGTACTGTTGAGTGAAGATGAATGGGAGTTGCAAGGTTTGGTGAATGAATTTGGGACAGCGTGTAGGAGGAGGAATCTGAAAGTTAATGTAAACAAAAGTAAAGTTATGGTGTTTGAGAGGAATGAAGTCACAGAGTGTGCAGTGAGGTTGGATGGTGAGGATATGGAGAATGTGAGTGCATTCAAGTACTGTACTTGGGTAGTGTGATGACTAAGGATGGAACTTTGGGGGATGAAGTGCGTGAAAGGGTACAGCAGTGAAGGAAGGTTGTTGGTACACTGAAAGCAGTGATGAGAAATAAGGAGGTGAGTATGGAAGTTAAGAAGTCACTGCATGATAGTATTGTGATCCCTACCCAGACGTATGGAAGCGAGGCATGGACCTTGGAAGAGGGGAACAAGTCAAGAGTGAGAGCAGTGGAAATGAGTTACTTGAGAGGAACATGTCGAGTGACGTGGAGGGACAGGTTGACGAATGAAGAAGTGAAGGAACGCTGTGGAGTGGATGTGGGTGTGGTTGAGAAGATTAGGAGAAATACACTGAGGTGGTTTGGACATGTGAAAAGAATGGAGTATGAAAGATGGACTAAGAGGGTGTATGTAGGTGAGGTGGAGGGAGGGAGAGGGAGAGGTAGACCGAGGATGAGGTGGACGGATGGAGTTGAGGGAGGGGGGGGTGAGTTGGGGGGAGGGTAGTCAAATGGTGGGTGACAGAACGACTTGGAGCCGTTTTGTCTGCGGCCACCCTTTGCGGGATTAGGATGTCAGGCTATAGATAGATAGATAGTCTTATTACATTCAAGGTTCTTAAGTTTGGTGAACCGAATTATCTTGCTGAATTGTTAAAACTTCCATCGGCACGCCCGGGTGTGATGTTACGCACTGAAGATGATTCCTTGCGTCTTGATGAGCCAGGAGCCATTCAACAGTCATCTTTCTCTGATCGTTCTTTTGCGAACAGAACCCCTAGATTATATAACAGATTGCCATTGTCCATAAGACAACTCTCTACTGTTGAATCCTTTAAAAGACAGCTGAAAGCCTTTCTTTTTTCAAAATGCTATGACCTGGAGAGAGGTACTATGACAGATGATTATAGGCTTTAATTATTGCCACTTTCATGTATATATGACGTAGCTTGTATTATATACAAGAAATGTCACAATTCTTGTAACTGTAAAAATAATGTATGGGTGTTGAACGCTAGTGAATTCCCAAAGGAAAAACTGGCGCTTCTGAGAAACAAAAGGCCAGATTATTATTATTATTATTATTATACTCACTTGATGCAGTGCTACCTACTTCTTCCTTAGCCTTTATCATTCTTTTTCTGTGCCTGCCCTCCTCTCTTCCTATTTCTCCCATCTTTCCTGTCACTACTTATTGCTTTTCTTTCCATTACAGGTGGCTTTACATTGAGTGACAAGCCAAATGGTTTCCTGTAAGCCAAGAAACCATTTACAACACTGGGTGGTAACCATATAACCAAACCACACGTGCTCCCTACGTGTCAAGTGGGTTGGTGGAGGGATAGTGCCCCTCCCTGTGAAACAAATAACTCAGAGTCAAATGTCCACCCCGTAAGGGATTATGGCATCTGGCGATAGATAGATTATTATTATTATTAAACCATCAAGAAGAACACAATATCATAACAGAATGGCAGTTCGGTTTTAGACAGGGAAAATCATGTGTTACTAATCTATTAAGCTACTATGATAGAGCTGCAGAAATATTACAGAGAAAGATGGGTGGACAGTATCTATCTAGATTTCAAGAATGCATTTGACAGAGTACTGCACCAAAGAATTTTATGGAAACTGTACCATAAGGAAGGAATCCAAGGCAACCTGTACAGTTCGATGCAAGATTTTCTCAGAAAAAGGGAATTGAGAACAGTACTAAGGGGTAATTATTCATCATTCATCATGGACGGCAGTGACTAGCAGAATTCCACAGGGCTCAGTGCTGGCACCAATTATGTTTTCAGTATATATAAATAACATGGACAGTGACACTGACAATGGAAGCTATCTAAATATGTTTGCTGATGATGCAAAAATACAAAGGAGAACTACTAACACAGACTCGTGCAGAGAGCTACAAGAAGAATTAAAGAAACTTCATGAATGGTGCAATAATTGGCAAATGGAATTCAATGTGGACAAGTGTCATGTAATTAAGTTTGGTAAAAGTGGAAAAAGACCAGATTGGGATTATAAGTTAGGAAGCTCAACCCTATACATATCAGAAAGAGAGAAGGACCTAGGAGTGATTATCAATAATACATTAGCTCTGGTTGACCACATCAATGCGAGGATACGGAACGTGTATACAATGCTTGCTAATATGAGAATAGCATTCACATACATAAATGAAGACATGCTGAGAAAGATAATAACATCATTCATCAGACCAACCCTGGAGTATGCATCAGTAGTCTGGAATCTTCATCTCAAAAAACACATAGATAAGATTGAAAAGTACAAAGGGTTGCTGTAAGATGGGTCCCAAGTTTAAGGGATCTAAGCTACAAAGAAACACTAAAGAAACACTAGAAGCTGAATCTACTGACAATACAGGAGAGAAGGAAAAGAGGAGACACGATTATGCTATATAAATGCTTCCTGGGGAAAGTGAAAATAGACACTACTTAGTATATAACCTACTGGGAAGCATCAGCATGAGGACACTGCAAAAAACTGCATAAAAAGAGAGGTGATAAAGGCATTAGGAAATTCAGTTTCCCAAATAGGGCAACTGATCAGTGGAATGCACTACCAAATGAAATAGTGTGTGCCAAAACAATTCATAAATTTAAGGATATGTATGATAAAAATGGGTTAATACACAGAACATGACAAGCTTGACTCATTCCTGTAAAAATACAAGTAGGTAAGAAACACACACACACACACACACACACACAATTTTACTGTTATGGTAAAACCTCCGTCAATAGTAGACACCTTTGTATGTTACTTATATCTCTGATAACAGAATACACAACTTACATACGAAAGAATACAGTACAGCATTAATATGACATATCTAGTAATCAAACTTGATAGAAGAGGTGCCACAGAGCCTCCTAAGCAGACAAGAAAACAGTCCCACGACCAAGGACCCACCAGCAATGAAGAGTGCTAGACCAGCTTCCTCCACCAGAAGAATCTGATGAATTTCCAGCAGGCCCTCAATCCGTGCACGGGGCTTCCATTTTTCGCTCGGCTCAACTTCGAATGAGTACAGGCCTTCCGTCGCTCCAACTAGAGCTGTCTGTAATTATTTCAAACGTTTGAAGACTGTTTTATCTTCTCTAACTATCACCAGACATAACACTTCTTCCCATCACATCAAGCCTCTTTATCACCACTGATCACCCTTCCTTTCTACCACTCAAAGCCTCTCTGTCACAGCAATTACCCTCGCTTCCCACTCCAACCTACCCAATTTCATGCACTCTTTTACATCATCAATTCTATGGTAAACAATGCATAATGCATACTCAAAGGAGATACATGTAAGCAACAGTCTTGGGACGAACAACGAACAACTGTACTTCCAGTGGGTATGATAAAGGTATGAGCAAAGAGATTGAGATGGATGGCCTAAAATAAAGATTGATTACTCACAGTATGCGAGATGTAGGCAAAAAGATTGGGATGGAGGACCTAAAACAGAGTATGGTACTCACAGTTGGCGTGATGTGGACAACAGTGTTGGGGTGAAGGTTAGTATCCACGCTGAGGACACAAGAGGTCTGGACATGATCATCTGGGCTGCCACCATCATCATTACCATGAGGCATCTGTTGGGAAAGAGTCACAACAGCACATATAAACTAATTCTTCACTTAATGTTTACACTGTTAGCACACTCACCTGTATATGCCATATTCAGCCTTACAAAGGGTTCATCAAGGCTGTTTCTAACGATTTGTCAGGCAGGTCTCAGGTGTCCCTTAGCAGAATAAAACAGTCTCTGACAGTAACCATAATAATAATAATAACTCTTACCGCATCTAACGCGATAAAGAGAGAGAGAGGGAGAGAGAGAAAGAGAGAGAGACAGAGAAAGAGAGAGTGTAGGAGAGAGAGAGAGGCACAAGGATGCTGACACGGTGTTTATATGTATGTATGGTCGCATAAGCATAACATCCATTTGCCTAGCGATAATGAACACCAAGCCTTAGAATAGACGCTATGGGCGAGTGTGAGGGCAGTGCGTGGGAAGTCAGGGATGAGTGAGGGACAAGGTGACGTCAGTCCTTGGATTTACTAGACGGAGACTCAAAAGGGTGGAGTTCAAGCGATGTGTGACTCCACGTCCATCCCGTGAAAGTGTTACTGCTGTGAGAATATTACGCCCGTGAGGGACTAGTATTGTGTACTTCACACCCCTACCCACACACTGATACTGCAAGACGAAAATTGGACCCGCCACAAGTGAGCTGCCCTTGCTTACTTTAAGAATGCTTATTGATCTGCACGTGGTTGATGTCACGACATAATCCAATTACAGTAGAAATGTAGGAAAGTAAGGATGAGAATTAAAGCGATATGTGTATACGGAGTAAACTTTGGTAGGTTGTAATTATGTGTATGACCAAGTGTTATAACAATGACGAGTGATGCCATTATATCATACTGAGGAAGTAAAATTGCAATTCCAGATATGACCGAATAAATAGTCGAGTTCAGCTGGGTGGGTTTCATTACCCCGTTTCCCTCTCCAAGAGTGCAGGCAGTTACAATAACAATAATAATAGTACAGTAGTAGTAGTAGTTGTTAAAACCCGACATCCATTTGAACAAGAACCCAGTGGACTGCAGTCTGAAGTTGCTCTCCTCCTGCAGCCCACCATTCCCCTTTTAGGGGACGGAATATCATTTGAGGTTAAAATTGTGTTGCTTATCTACTTTCGACTACAGCACACCCCCAGTGGTGTTGCATTACAGAAAAAGGTCCAGATAACAGTTTATCGGATACTAGGACAATTATAACGAGTTCAATGGGGGTTATGTTTGAGGCCGAAGGGTACTCACTCAAAACTGATTAAAAAATAATAATAATAATAATAATAATAAAAAATCAATCCTATCCCCTGGACTAGTTCCCAGACCTCTAATGTTTCAACTGATTACTTGCATTCACTGCATCACCTATGGGTATGACAAAAAGTAATAAGAGAGGTAGTACAGAAGTAGGAGAGTTCACTCAAGTCTCCCTTCCACACTTGATCTTCATGTGAAGTACTGTTTATCATGGCTCATCCATTTGGACTGGCCCATATATGGGGTCCCTGGCCTTTCCCCAACCTGTCCCGCCCCACGTCCATGCTGGATGCTCACACAGGGCTCCTGGTCCTCCTTTATGGCAGCCCATGGTGATGCCTGGGCTTTGTCTGGAAGGCCCTTAGATGACTGTGTGGTGGCCTTTACTTCCTCTGTGGTTATAGCCGGTGAGACGATCTTCTGCAGGTCCTTGGCACATCCCCAAGGCATTGCTACAGTTCCTTGGAGGTCGGGGGACTGCACCAGGGTCATCTAGGCTAGGCAGTCTTCCTGGAATACCTGGCAGAGGTGTCCCTGTCCTAGTTACTGGGACCTCATCACCATAAGGGATATGGAATGCAAGTGAACTCTTAATAATGCATGATGTGCTGAGTAGTCTGCCTTCTGTTCGACTCTCTTACTTCCAGCTCACCATCCTGGACTTGGTCCTTTATTCAGGCAATGAAGGGTTGCCCTACCAACCCCTCATATCTCCCTGGTGAAGGAGAGTAACCTTCTGGCAGGCTTCCAGGACAAGGCTGCCATTTGGGCCATCTTCTTTGGGTCCCAGTTTGGTACCCCTTCTCCACTTTCAGGTTTCCGGTGGTTACTTGGAGTTACTCAAACTGGTATTCCCCCCCCCCCCATCCCACCCAATCCCCAGATGATTTACAGCTATATTTTCGAAAATACTGTAATTCTTTCCCTAAACTCTCCCTTCCCTTTGGTATGCTTAAAGATTTCCTTGGAATGAAAGGAACATTTTTCCGAGTGTTAGCCTTGTTAAGCTAAAAAGATCCAGCATGCCGATATTTGGTACGGTGGAGCATTAGATCCACAAACTACTGCTTCAAAGCACACATCTCTTATACTGGATAATGAAAGCACAACACATTTGAGATGTGGGACGTCGCCATCACATCCATACTGTTGGTTTGTATTCAGCCATAAATGCCATCCATACTGTTGGATTGTATTCAGCCATAAATGCCATTCTAGCCAACATCACAGTGGTGTTCGCTCCTAAAGACATAATATTTTGGTGGGGGCGTCCACCATCCACTCACTCGATATAGTACTGCTCTGGGGTGAGTGCCCATTCCTCTCTTCCTTCCTTCTTTCCTTCCTTTCTCTTTTGTCTTTCTTTCCTTCATTCTTTCCTCTTCCTTCTGTTTACAGGTGACTGGTTTCCTGTACACTAGGAAACCATTTACTATGCTGGGTGGTAACCATATAGCCAGATTATGATGCCTAGTGGTCTGATGGGTAATTATGGCGCTCCAGCCAGATTGAGCCTGTCCAGGTTAATATCTAAAGGGTGGTTGGGGTTTATTGCCCATATAATGCCACTCAGGGATGAGTGAGGCTGGTCACTCTCATCTTAAATGTCACGACCATCTTGCCTAGACCTGGGTTCCTAGGCTCCTCATGGGGCAACACTGGGTTAGATGATGATGATGATGATGAATTATACTGGAGAAATGTCATCATCTTCAATTTTGTTATTCATAATTATAAGAATCACCTGTTTTATCATCCGTCTTACATACTAACAAGGCAGCACTCATTTCTTTTTTTCCAGCTGGAAGACATAAGCCGAACCTCTTGTGTAACCTTGATGGCAGTTTCTCCTTTCTGGGCAAATTACCAAGCAAAACGTTTCTTGGAAAAAAATCCTCATGTGGCCATGGACTTAATGAAGATTTGTCAGTATCAGATCATATATGACCAGATGAATCTCGCGTCATCTGCTCTGTTTATGCCTGGCTAAACAACTCAGCCAACATGGGTAACACTTTTAAAGAGATACACATACAGCGTAAACATTAGTTTGGTAATGTATATTGCATTATTAAAATTATATAATGACTTCCTTCAACAATCATAATATACACCCATACCCCGTTATCCGGCACATCAATTACCAGCACTTCACTAGACTCAACACAAGAAATAAGGGAACAGTCTCACAATCCAAACAATCTCAATGTCCGTTCCCTAACCTCTTCCTACGTTTGAAATGAAGCTCTCCCTGTCCTCCCATTCTCCCTCCATCCCCTCTCTTCTCCCCCCCATCCATCCTCTTCCCCCCCCATCCCTCCTCCATCTCTCACCAAACTCAACACTACCAGGCATGTCTCCCTCCATCCCCTTGCCCTCTCCCATCCCTGGTTGTATCCCTCTCCATCCCCCTACTTTCCCCCATTTCTGCTTGTTTCACATGTGAGTGTGTGTGTGTGTGTGTGTGTGTGTGTGTGTGTGTGTGTTCTTACCTAAATATCTTTAGAAGAATGAGTCAAGCTCGTACTGTCCCGTGCATTAAACCATTTTTACCACACACATACATGTGTATGTGTTCTTCTATCTATCTATCTATTGCCAGACGCCTCAATCCCGTTTGGGGTGGCCACAAACAAATCGCCACCAAGTCACCCTGTCCCCCGCCATTTCACTGCCCGGCTCCCAACTCACACCCCCCTCTCTCATATACCTCTCCACCCCATCCCTCCATCTCATCCTCGGCCTCTCCCTTCCCTCTTCCCCCCTCCACCTCACTCACATACACTCTCTTCGTCAGTCTCCCACCCTCCATCCTCTCCACATGGCCAAACCACCTCAGTGTATTCCTCCTAACACTTCCTATCACATCCACATCCGCACCACAATGCTCCTTTATATCCTCATTTGTCAGCCTGTCTCTCCATGTGACTCCACAGGCTCCTCTTAAATAACTCATTTCCACTGCTCTCACTCTTGCCTTGAGTCCTTCCAACAACATCCAAGCTTCACTTCCATACGTTAGAGCTGGTATCACAATACTGTCATGTAGTAACCTTTTCAATTCCATGCTCACTTCCCTGCTTCTTACCACTGCTTTCAAGGAACCAGCAACCTTTCTTCCCTGCTGCACCCTTTCAAGCACTTCACCCTCCAAACCTCCATCCTTACTCATCACACTACCCAAGTACTTAAACGTACTCACATTTTCCAATTCCTCACCATCCAACCTCACTGTACATTCACTGACTTCACCTCTCTCAAAGACCATCACTTTACTCTTCCCTACATTCACCTTTAGATTCAATTTCTTACACACTCTCTCAAACTCATCCACCAAGCCTTGCAACTCTCCTTCGTCTTCACTCAACAACACAGTATCATCTGCAAACAACAGTACAGGGAGTTTCCAAACACTATCCTCTCTCACCAGGGCTGCTCCAACATCCACTACTCTATCTTGTATCTCTTTTATTACCCCATCCATGTACAGATTGAACAACCATGGAGACATGACACATCCCTGTTTCAACCAAACCTTCAAAGAGAAAAATTCACTCAGTTCACCATCCACATGCACTGCAGCCTTAGCACCATCATACATACTCTTCACAGCATTCAACAACTTCCCATCTACTCCATATATTCTTAATACTTTCCACAATCCTTGTCTATCCACCCTGTCATATGCTTTCTCCAAATCCATGAAAGCTGCATACAACTTATTTCCCTTCTCTAGAAACTTTTCCACTGAAGATCTAAGAATGAATATCTGATCTACACAACCTCTTCCCTTCCTAAAGCTTCCCTGTTCTTCTCCAACTAATTCCTCTGTTCTTTCTCTAACTCAATAAGTATCCTACCATACACGTTTCCTATTATACTAAGAAGACAAATGCCCCTATGATTACCACACACTTCTTTTTCCCCTTTTCCTTTGTGCAAGGGAATAATTATACCTGACTTCCAATCCTCCAGGACTCTACCTTCCTCCCAGGCACAATCTGTATGTTTTCCACATCCATTCTACTACTATCTCTCCCCCATGCTTCAGCATTTCACCACACACTCCATCAATTCCTGGGGCTTTCCTCAATTTAACTTTCTTCATTGCTTCCACAACTTCTATCCTACTGATTTCTTCCTGTCTTCTCACCTCCCTCCTGCTCCTAGCCATTCCCCAGTCACTTATACTCGCATTACTTCCATCCTCTATGTTCAACAATTCCTTGAAGTGTTCTCTCCATTTGCTCACTTTTTCTCCCTTCTCCACTAGTAATCTACCATTGTTATCTTTCACTCCCCTGCTAACTTCACTTCCACCCTGTCTTACTCTTTTCACCTCTTTCCAGAACATTTTCTTACAGTCCCTCCACTTTACACTCAAGTTCCTTCCAAATTCCTCATCCGCTCTCTTCTTACTCTCTCTTACTAATCTTTTCACCTCTCTCTTTCTTTCTACATATAACTCTCCCTTCCACCTCTCAACTTCTTCCAAGCCCCTATTTCTCATCCATTCATTGTATGCTTTCTTCTTTTGTGCCACAGCCTGTCTCACCTGTTCATTCCACCATGCTGTTCCTTGCACACCCCTCCATCTTCTCTTCATCCCACACACCACATCACATGCTGCACATATTTCTTCTGTGAATATCCTGCACACACCTTCCACGTCCCCCATCTGCTCCAATTCGTATTTGCCCAATCGTTCCTCCACTTCTCCCTTATACTCTGCTTTTTTCTTACCCTCTTGTAATCCTTCCACTCTCCTTACAAATACTCCTTCCCGTACTTCCCTTCTTCTATTTCTCCATCTTAATTGGATCTTGATTCTGACCACCACCAAGTAGTGGTCAGAAAGTCCACTCCCCCAACCTCTATAAGCTCTTGTATCCATTACACATTTTTGCATCCTTTCATCCACACACACATAATCAATCATTGCCTTCCTTTCATTCAGTTCACCACCCACCGTTCTCATCACTCGCCATGTATACCTGTGGATCATTTTGTGCCTGAAGAGGGTATTGGCTATCACTAACCCCCTCCCAGCACAAATGTCCACTAACGCACTGCCATTCTCATCTATCTCAGCAGGCACACCCCACTCACCAACTATTCCTTCCACCTTGACATTCCCTACTTTACCATTCATATCACCGATCAAAAACACTCTCTCATTCCTTCCAAACTTTTCCATGCACACTTCCACATTTTTCCAGAACTCTTCCCTCACTCTGCTTGCACGATCTTGCGTTGGGGCATACACACACACAATCGCCCACATTTGTATTCCAACTTTCAATCTTACCCACACAATCCTTGACCCAACTGATTCATACTCTCTTATGCTCTTCTTCCATCTTTTACTCACACCTACACATACTTCTTCTTTTGCCCACTCATTCTCATCTACTCCTGCACATATACCCCATCCATACTCCCATTCTCTCACACTCTCACCTCTCCATTTAGTTTCAGTTATTCCGCATACATCAACTTTCGCACCTTGAAGCACCTGGACAATCTCTCTCTCTTTCACCTCATCATTCACTCCCCTTACATTCCATGTTCCGATAACCATGTCCTTTGTCCGGTCCTTGGTGTGTTCTTACCTTACCTAATTGTTCTTATCTAATTGTATCTTTTCAGGAATGAGTCAAGCTTGTACTGTCTCATGTCTTAAACCATTTTCATCATACATCTCCTTAAATTTATTAATTGTTTTGGCACACAATATTTCATTCAGTAGTGCATTCCACTGATTAATTGCCTTATTTGGGAAACCAAAATTCCTTATGTCTTTATTGCCTCACTTTTTATGCAGTTTTTTGCAGTGTCCTCTTGCTGATGCTTCCCATAGGTTATATATTCATTTATGTCTATTTTCTCCTTCCCTGATATGCATTTATATAGCATAATCATGTCTCCTCTTTTTCTTCTCTCCTCTACTGTTGCCAGATTCAGTTTTTCTAGTCTTTCTTCATAGCTTAGATCCCTTAAGCCTGGTATCCATCTTGTAGTGGTCCTTTGAACTTTTTCAATCTTATCTATGTGTTTCTTGAGATGAGGATTCCAGACTACTGATGTATATTCCAGGGTTGGTCTGATGAAAGATATTATTACCTCTCTAAGCATGTCTTCATTTCTGTATGTGAATGCTGTTCTCATATTTGCAAGTGGGGTGTACATATTCCATACCTTCTCACTTATGTGGTCAGCCGGAGATAGTTTGTTACTGATAATCACACCAATGTCCTTCTCTCTTTCTGATATGCCCAGAGTCGAACACACACACACACACACACACAAAATCTAATCTGGTCTTTTCCCACTTTTACCAAACTTGATTACATGACACTTGTCCACACTGAATTCCATTTGTCATGTATTACTCCATTCATGAAGTTTATTTAATTTTTCTTGTAGCTCTTTACAAAAGTCTGTGTTAGTAAGTCTCCATTGTATTTTTGTATCATCAGCAAACATATTTAAATAGCTTTCATTCCCAATATTACTATCTATGCCATTTAAATACACTAAAAACACAATTGGTGCCAACACTGAGCCCTGTGGAACTCCGCCAGTCACTTTCCTCCATGATGAGCAATTTCCCCTTAATACTGTTTTCATTTCCCTTTTTCTGAGAAAATCTTGCATCCAACAGTACAGTATGCCTCGGATTCCTCCTTGATGGTACAGTTTCCATAAAAGTCTTTTTGGTGTGGTACTCTCTCAAATGCTTTCTTGAAATCTATATAGATACTGTCCACCCATCCTTCTCTTTTCTATAATGTTTCTGCAGCTCTATCATAGTACCTTAATAGATTAGTAACACATGATTTTCCCTTTCTGAAACCAAATTGCCTCTCTGTTATCATATTGTGTTCTTCTAGATGGTTCACCCAAACTTTTCTTATCAGCTTTTCCAGTATCTTACTTACAACACTGGTTAGTGAAACTGGTCAGTAGTTTAGTGGATTTTGTCTATACCCTTTCTTGAATAAGGGAACAATGTTTGCTTTGTTCCAAATATTAGGTAGTTTACCTTGACCCAAGGATTCCTTGAATATTTAAGATAATGGTCTATTTAACCTCTTTGTACATTCATGTAGCATCCAACATGAAATTTTGTCTGGATCATTTGCTTTTCCTTTGTCTAATTTACTTAACTCCTCCTGTATTTCTTTTTCTGATATTTGTATATCTGGTAATATGTTTGGGCATGCATGTTCCATATCATCCCTCTCAAAATGATTTTCTCCTGTAAAAACTGATTGGAAATTCTTATTTAGTGCTTCACAAATATCTTTCTCTTGTGTATAGAGGATCCCTTCATCCGTAATAGATTGTATTTTATCTTTTACTTTAGTTTTCTTCGGATGTAGCTGTAAAATAGCTTCAGTTGATCACTACTTTTGATTATGATGTCCTCCTCAAACTGTTCTTGGGCTTCTCTCCTTATTCTTGTGTATTCGTTTCTTGCCTGTGTATAGTTGTTATATGCCCTCTCACTATTGTGTCTTCTGTATCTATTCCACAACAAGTCTCTTTTTTCTTTAGAATTTTTACATTCTTTATTAAACCATTTCTTTATTTTCGTTTCTGTTTCTTTGTGCCGAGAGATGTAATTCTGAACTCCTATTTCATAAAGTTCACAGAATTTTCTATATATAACATTAAAATCTTGTCCTCTAAGCTCTTTTTCCCAATCTATTTCTAAGAAGTATTTCTTTAGTCATGATAATTGCCCTTTTTGTAGTTATGGCTCTTTTTGTAACTTTCATTATTGTTAACTATGTCATATGCAATCCTGAAGTTGCGATATAATACCGCATGGTCGCTTTTGCTGAATGGAGGGTGACACATAATATTGTCAATATCATTTTCTTGCCTAGTAGATATAAGATCTAGTACTGATGGTACATCAAGTCCTCTTTTTCTGATGCTTTCTTTTACATGTTGCATTAGGAAAATTCCTGCACAAGGTCTAGGAGTTTTTGGTGTGTGTGTGTGTGTGTGTGTGGGGGGGGGTTTATGTTAGGAAGAAGGAACCAAAGGCAACGAGTCGGCAAAACTGTTCCTTCCAAGAGAAAAACAAAATACAAGAGAGAGCCAAATTCAAGATCCATTCATTTCAAGATGCTTGGTCACACTGAGTTTGAAAGACTGGAGATCATAGGAAGCAGGAAATACAGACAGAGGGAGTCAGTTCCAGAGTTGACCTCTTGCATAAATGAAGGACTGGGAGTAATGGTTAACTCTTGCATTAGAGAGTTGGACAGAAAAGGGGTGAGAGTTTGCTGCTAGATGGGTGCTAAGCGCCTGTCGTAGAGGCGGAGGAATGCATGCAGACAGTTCAGAGGAACAGTGACCATTGAAGAAGAGATAGAAAAGAGATAAAGATGCAACAGTGTGGCAAAGAGACAGAGATTGAAGGGAGTCAGTATGAGGAGGAGAGTTAATGAGATGAAAAGCCTTTGACTCCACCCTATTGAGAAGAGCTGTATGTGGGGAGCCTCCCCACACATGAGAGTTGTACTCCACGCAGGGGCGGATAAAACCCCTGTATAGAGTCAACAACTGTGCAGGGGTAAAGAAGGAACAGAGTTAGCTCAGCACACCAAATCTCTTGGAAGCAGATTTCACAAGAGATGCAATATGATCTTTCCAAATAAGTCTCAAGTAACTGAAATCCCAAGCATGTTCAATGATGATGCAGGATTAAGCTGACTATTATTAAACATTAGTGGGTATACTTATGGAAAATTCTGTCAGGTTGATAGGTGCAAAAACTGAGTCTTTGATGCATTAAAAACAACAAGATTATTTTTACCCCAGTCAGAGATACGAGCCAAGTCAGACATTAGGTGTGCCATAGCCTCATCTTTTGTTTGTTGATGTAACTGCTGGGATGGACGTTGTGGGAATCGAATGGAAAGGTGAAGGGTGGAGTCATCAGCGTATGAGTAGATAGGGTTAGATGAACAGCTTAGAAGGTCGCTGATGAATAAAAGGAAGAGAGTTGGTGATAGGACAGAGCCCTGAGGAACACCATTGTTAATAGATCTAAGAGAAGAATGATGGCCGTCTACAACAGCGGCTATAGAACGACCAGAAAGGAAGCTAGAGATGAAGGCACAGATAGAAGGATAGAAACTGTAAGAGAGAAGTTTGGAAATTAAAGATTTATGCCAGACTCGATCGAAAGCCTTTGAGATGTCAAGTACAATGGCAAAGCTTTCGTCAAAGTACCGAAAGGAGGATGACCAGGAGTCTGAAAGGTAGGTGTGAAGATCGCCAGTGGAGCATCCCCGACGGAACCCATACTGACAATCAGAAAGAAAGTTGTGATAGGAAAGATGCTTTAAAATTTTTCTATTAAGAATAGACTCGAAAACTTTTGAGATACAGGATGTTAAAGCAATTGGACGATAGTTAGAGGGTTGGAAATGGTCACCCTTCTTTGGGACTGGCTGAATGGGAGCAAACTTCCAGCAAGACGGAAAGGTACAAGTTGAAAGACAAAGGCGAAAGAGTTTGCCTAGGCAGGGTGTAAGCACAGAAGCACAGTTCTTGAGAACAACAGGAGGGACTTCATCAGGAATATATGCCTTATTAGTACTGAGGCCTGTGATGGCAGAAAATGCATCAGCTGAAGAAATTTTCATGTTAGCCATGAGGAAATCAGAGGGGGGAAGTGATGGAGGAACAACACCGGAATCGTCTAAGGTGGAATTGGAGGAGAAAGTCTGAGCGAAGAGATCTGCTTTATCAGTAGAAGAAATAGCTACAGAGCCATCAGAGTAGAAAAGAGGAGGGAAGGATGATGAGGTAAAGTTGTTAGAAAGGTTTTTGGCAGGGTCCCAGAAGGAGCGGGAAGAATTTGAGTTAGAGAGTTGAGAGCATTTTGTACGGATGAAATTTTTTTTTAGCAAAGCAAAGAACAGACTTAGCACAATTCTGGGCAGAAACATATAAAAGATGTGATTCAGGGGTGGGTTGGCTCCGGTACCTTTTATAGATCCTCTCCTTGTTGCGGACGGGATTAGAACAAGCGTGTTTAAACCAAGGCATTCGTGCATTAGTCAAAGGATATGAGAAAGGAATGTATGCTTCCATGCCCGAGAGAATAACCTCCGTAATGCAAGGCACACTCAGATGGCTCCTGGCCATGGAAGCAATAATCATTCCAGGGAATATCAAAGAAGTACTGCCTGAGGGCCTCCCAATCTGCAGTTCCAAAGTGCTACAGACGACATTTCTTTGGAGAGTCCACAGGCCGTACCGAAGCGATAGGACAGGTTAAGGTGATAAGGTTGTGATTGGAGGAGCCCAATGGAGAGAAAAGATTAACAGTGTAAACAGAAGGATTAGTTGTAAGGAAGAGGTCAAGTATGTTGGAGCTCTCTCCAAGGCGGTCAGGGATACGGGTAAGGTGCTGTACAAGCTGCTCTAGGTCATTAAGGATAGAAAAGGTGTAGGCTTGTTCACCAGGTGGATCAGTGAAAGGAGAGGAAAGCCAAAGGTGGTGGTGAACATTGTAATCTCCAAGAATGGAGATTTCAGAGAAAGGAGAAATGGATAGAATGTGTTCCATCATAGAAGTATGATAGTCAAAGAAGTTTAGACACCCAGCAGAATTAGGAGATAAGTATACAGCACAGCACAGAGTGTGTGTGTGTGTGTGTGTGTGTGTGTGTGTGTGTATTTACCTAATTATGATATACAGGAAACGAGCTACGCTCGAGGGGTCCCGTCTCTGTTTCTCAATAAGTCAAATTTGGCTTTAAACTGGTTTAAGTTTTTAGACTGGGCAATCTCTTTGTCCAGGCTATTAAACAGGTCTATACATCTATAAGGAAAACTATATTTCTTGATATCCTTCAAGCAGCTTGGCTTCTTCAGTTTCATTCCATGTCCTCTTGTTACTTTATTATCCCATAAAAACAGATCTTCTTTGTCAATTTCATCTACTCCCACCATGGTCCTGAACACTGCAATCATGTTGCCTCTCTATCTCCTTTCTTCTAAGGAAGGCAAATCCAGCTTTTCCAGCCTCTCTCTGGATGACAGATCTGCCAGACTGGGGACCATTTTGGTTGCTGTTCTTTGAATTCTCTCAATCTTGTTTATATCTTTCTTCTTGTGTGGGGACCACATTACTGCTGCATATTCTAACCTGGGACGAATCATGGCCATTATCAATATTTTCATCATCTCCTCATCCATATAATGAAAAGCTACTCTTATATTAGTCAGGAGTTTATACGTCTCTCTAACTGCCTTGTTAATGTGTTTTTCAGGTGACAAACTGTCCTGGACCAGCACTCCCAAATCTTTCTCTTCTCTCGCTTTTGTGATTGGTTCGTTACCCATCAAATAATTCAATGATGGCCTCTTGGTACTTTTACCCATTTCCAATATTTTACATTTCTTTGCATTAAATTTCATTTCCCACATCCGGCTCCAATCGTGTATCCTATCCAGAGTCTCCTGCAGCATTTTACAATCCTCCTTAACATCTACCTTCCTCAAGATCTTTGCATCATTAGCAAACAGACTTGCATAACTGTTCGCTCCATCTACCATATCATTTACATAAATCAGGAACATTACTGGCGCCAACACCAAGCCCTGTGGGACTCCACTTGTTACTTCCCTCCATCCAGACATCCTATCCTTTATTACTGTCCTCATTTGTCTGTCTTTCAAAAAGTCTCTCATCCATTCCAGAAGGTTCCCCTTCAGTCCTCCTACATGCTCTAGTTTCCACATTAGTCTCTTATGGGGTACCTTGTTGAAGGCCTTCTCCAAATCTAAATACACACAATCCACCCAACCATCTCTCTCCTGTAGCACGTCAATCGCTCTTGAGCAAAAACTCAACAAGTTGGAAACACATGACCTTCCACTTCTAAATCCAAACTGGCTATCAGCCAAAATATTCATCTCTTCCAGATATTTTATCCATCTATCTTTCAGAATTTTTCGCACAATTTTGCGACCATGCTGCTTAGGGACACTGGTCTATAATTCAGGGGTTCTTCCCTGTTTCCTCCCTTATAAATTGGTGAGTGAGTGAGTGAGAGTGATGAGTGAGTGAGAATGGTTAGTGAGTGAGAATGGTGAGTGAGAGAGAATGGTGACTGAGCGAGAATGGTGAGTGAGTGAGAATGGTGACTGAGCAAGAATGGTAAGTGAGTGAGTGAGTGAGTGAGACTAGAGGGGTGGGTAGCAGGGCTGTTTGGCCTTCTTTTCTTCCCTGTCCCCTCCCCCTCCCCCACCCCCACTTGTCTCCCTCCCCATCCCTCCACCCTCCCTCACCCCCACTTGGTGCACTGCCATCTACCTGCCCCTGCCCACACCCTCCCCCACACCCACTTGTCTCCCTCCAGTCCCCGCATCCTCCCCAACCCCTGCTTGTCTCCCTCCCCATCCCCCTGCCCACCCACACCCCTGCTTGGTGTGCTGGCAGCTGCCTGCCACTCAGTTGCCCAAACGCATCTCACACCACACGTCCCACCCACATTACCTTCCTGCATGTGATGTTTGCCGTCTCATTTTTTAGCAATGGCAGTGTTTATGAGGATACAGGCAAACACTAATTTACGATACCCCTAGATGCAATACCTCGGAATAGTGATGGGGTAACAATACCACCCTACCCTGCCTATCGTGGGCCTACCCCCGGTTTTGCATTTTTTGTTTTTGTTTTAACCGAATTTGATGATATTTTTTATTACAATTTTGTGCTTAGGTTGATTTATAAACTGTTTTTGACTTAGATTAATGTGTTTTAGTCATAAGTGGAGTGAACACTGCCATTTGGGGTACAGATTCTCATCCAACAGACGAAGTACAAAACAGTGTGGACAACTAGGTGACTAAACAAAGAATATTTCATGTCTGACCACTAAACATCTAACCTATCATGGAATACATAATAATTTAGAATAAATATTAATAATCCTGAAAGCCTTGGAGTGTAAATATTTCATTCACTGATGAAAACTGTGACACTGATACATCATGTGTTTACAGTCTGGTTGTTCAAGGATAAATGTTTTGAAAATACAAAGGAATTTCTAAATAAATGCTGGAAAATAAGATGGAAGAAAATAAAGGAGGTCAGGAACCATAACAGTAACTAAAACAACATAAAGATGGGCCTTTGAAAAGGCTATCCTGATCGCATCATTGACTGATAAATCATGTGTTTACATTCGGGCTGTTCAAGGGAAAACGCTTTGAAAATACAAAGAAATTTCTAAGTAAATGTTGGAAAATAAGAGAGTAGAAAATAAAGGAGTTCAGCAACCAGAACAGTAACAAAAAAGATATAAAGGGGTGCCATTGAAAAGGCTATCCCGACTACATCATCGATCGCATTTCTAGTCAGGCGAATTCCCTGTCAAAACATCAATGACTCTCCATTGTAATAAGCCACACCTTGGACGATTCTATGTCATTCATACATTATTTATTATGCATAAAAGAAGTTATCTAACTGTCCTGGGACTGTCTGATAGAGGGATTGTACACAATGCTGCTGCTTCTTCTCTACCGGGTTTGAAAACGAGTCAGAAATTACATTCTCTAGTGACCTTGACTGGGTATAAGCAGGACAGGCACTGGTTTTAGGCTTAGGTTACCTTCCTTTACAGTTGTTAGGCCATTCAGACTGGATTTAAACTTTTTTTTGGACTCATTTGGGTGGGTTTTGGACTTGCTTGGGAGGGAAACCTAAGGCTCAAAAATGCATCCCTATACTTTACATGTTAAATCTACCCTGAGATACGATACCCAGCCTACTGAAGGTTTTTACTTAACCAACTGCATTGTTAAACCAGGGTATGCCTATAATAACATCACCTATGGTGTTTCTCTGTCAGTCTCTATTTATTGAGTAAGGTATATGAGAGTTTGGGTTTAGGTCTGGCATGCATCTCTGGCTTTTCTCCAGTATCTTAGTGAAAACTGCTTCGATATGCAACATACTTGCTGACCAAACACTCCCACTTGCACACAACACTGCCGGATATCAGGGTATGGGTGTACTAGCATGGATACCTGGTGCTGCTGGGTCAAAAATGAGGACACTCTAATCCTATTTGTTCTAGTTCAATCTTTCATTCTCCTCTAGAAAAACCATGTACCTCTTATGCTTTTGAAGAGATATAATAGGAGGTCCAGGAATTTTCTATTTCAGCTTTTGCAGCCCACCACATAGTATCTGTGTGCACCTGTTTACTATTACCGGTGACCTCAAATGACCTCCAACCGGTGACCTCACATGACATTGGAGGTCAATCTCACATAGCATATGTCCGAAATGGAGGTCATGTGAGTTTCTATGCCCAAAATTGGGCTGCTGGATCCAGTTGTTCAAGTGTGCTTTAACGGTGACCTCAAATGACTTTCGATTGGTGACCTCAAATGACCTCGGAAGTTAGCCTCACACAGCCTACTGTATGTCCGAGCTGGAGGTCATGTGAGTCTCCATGCCAAAAATTGGGCTGCTGAGTCCAGTCATTCGAGCACGTATTACTGGTGACCTCAAATGACCTCTGACCAGTGACTCAAATGACCTTGGAGGTCAACCTCACACAGCCTATGTTCGAACTACAGGTCATGTGAATCTCCATGCCAAAAATTGGGCTGCTGAGTCCAGTCGTTCCAGCATGTATTACCGGTGGCCTCAAACGGCCTCTGATTAGTGACCTCAAATGACCTTGGAGGTCAACCTCACATTGCCTATGTTCAAACTGAAGGTCATGCGAGTCTCCATGCCAAAAATTGGGCTGCAGGGATGCCCGGCATTGCCCAGGCCAAAAAGGCGAACACTCTACCAGTGACATCCAATGACCCAGATCTGAATTTTGACCCACCTAAAACTGTCCTTGGGTCACCACGATTCAGAATGTATATGGGTCTGGGGGTCTCTGGCCCTTGGTTTAGGATGACTGATGGACAAACAAACAACATGGCTCTTTTATGTACTGTATATACTATAGATATAAGACAATGAACAACAACTGAATGCAAAAAAAATTGCAAAAGAATTCTTAAAGAGAAAGGCCAAGTAATTCCTTCAATTTCCAATACTCTCTACCACCTGAAGGAAAAATCCTTCCCTTTGAGCAGCTCAGGAAGGGAAGTAATTTTTAAAGAATACTAATTCAGCTAAGGATTTCCTTCCTATTCCTCGACAAGAGAAAGAAAATTTTTATGAATATGGCCGTTGGCCTCCTCCTTTATCCTAACAGAGCTTTCCTCCACTCTGTGAGCCTTACCACCTAAGAAAGTGTGTGGCCTGATCTTTGTTCCTGAATTTCTGGTCCATCTCCCCCTCCCCTATCAGGTCTCTCTCCTTGACATCTTTAATGAGAGCTGGGAATTTGGGGTCTTCCCTTCCTGCTGGAAAGCATCTCACCTCCTCCCCTTCCCCTTCTTCTCCAGCTTCTTACAGGCAGACAGTAGTGCTATCTAATGTCAAAATGGTCCTTGAGAGGATGGTGTGCTGCCGGCTTTCCTGGTGGCTTCAGCATGACTGCCGCCTGCCTGAGGTTTAGTGTGGATTCCACCCTGGGAGGGGAGGGAATTTGATGTCCTCCTCCGGTTTGACCATCACATTCACCAGGCATACTGTCACCAGCAGATACTCCTGGGAGTCTTCGTGGATCTCCAAGGGGCCTTTCATTCTGCTGCCAATGACGGGATCCTTTACAAGTTGTGTCATCTCGGTGTCAAATGCTCTGCACTTGCCTGGGTACGAAGTTGTTTGAAGGAGCAGTCCCTTTGCATTTTCCTTGGGGGTACTTCACAGTGTTGCCAAGCAGAAATCTTCAAAAGCGCTAAGCTCAACTTTGAAACACGCTGAACTATAAGTGAAAAGTTCAAATTTTTGCACTAAGTTGAACTTCAAAACGTGCTAGATATAGAAGAAAATCTAACATTTTTTGGTGCTAAATTATGAAAAGCACTAGACCTAGCGCTAAAAGCGCCAAGTTGGCAACTCTGGGTACTTACTCCTACCCCACCCCAGTCATGTGGGTAGTACCACAGGGATCTGTTCTTAGTCCCTTTCTTTTGAATGTCTGACCTCCCTCATCCTCCTGGAGCATCTGTCTTAATCTATGCTGATGATGTTTCCATCCTCTGCAGAGCTGCCTCATTATGTGTGGCTCAACATCACCTACAACAAGCTGTGGATGCTTTTGCCACCTGGGCTGCAGAGTGGGGATTTACATTAATGCACACAAGAGTGCTCTTATGTGCTTCAGCCATTTGAGAGTCACCTCCATGTCGATGGTTCAGTTTGGTGGGGAGCCTCTCACCCTACAGACCTAGCAAATGTTACTCAGTCTCCATAGGGGGAGGCGGTGGCTGAATCGGTACAGAGGCGGCCTGCTGTCCTGATGGACCCAGGTTCGAATCCTGGCTGGGGCAGGGAACAGTTTAAGGATTTGAATTTCATAAAAGCAGACTTTCCTGATCTACCAGATGACCCGCCGACGTGTCATAAAAGTACCCCCCCTAATACCAATACGCCTGTCCTGTATGAGACAGCCCTAGCATGTATTCAGTATGGACGGTGGGTGTTTGCGCCGAAGTGGTGACATGTAGAGAGGTGTATGGTATGTAGGAGGACTACTGGGCCTTGAGAGCAGGCTGTGAAGCCTATGCCCAGAGTCGGACACACACACACACACAAATCTGGATGGCTCCCATATCGCCTGGGCCCCCCACTTTGACTATCATCAGTCAGTATGCCTTAGACACCTGGACATCACGAAGTATGATGCAGGAATTCACTGGGGTGCTGAATGAAGTACTCTCCTCTGCCTGTATCTGGCACTCCTCCGCAGCAAGCTTTCATACGGTTCCTTCTTTTAGGGGCTGGCTGCCCAGACTCACCCCAAGAAGCTGGATATTTTCCAAAACACTGCATTTCACACTGCCCTAGGTGCTTTCAGGTCCACTCCTGTTGTTTCACTTAACATGGAGTCTGAGGTGATACCCCTCTCCATCTATCGCATAGAGTTTGATTGTCGGCTGCTCTATCACATTTCAGCCTTTCCCTCCAGCAACCAGGTCTCCTCCCTCTACCGTTTTCTCAGTCCTTCGCCAGCTTCTAGACTGGCCACAAGTACGGTTACCCTTTATTCTCTGCAGTATCCAGGCCATCCACACCCTATCTCTAGGCCTCCCGTGCCCCACCCCAGTTGCCCTGCTCCCCCTTTGGAAGAATTTGTCTGTGACTATCTCCTCCCATCTCCCAGTACCATTCCTGAAGTCAGCTGATGCAGTCTTGGCACAGCAGCTCTTCCTTAATAATGACTCTTCTTTTCATAAGAACTCGTTTAGAATTTACACAGATGGATTCCAATCCCCTCCATTTTCTTTTGCCTCAGCAGCCTCCTTTGAGGACCTTTTCTTATGCCAAACCTGGTCTCTCAATGGGTGGCATCAAGTCCTGACTGCAGAACTCTTAGCCATCCTCCGGGCCCTTGAGTTTGTACAGACTTTCCTCCACCCCAATCCAGTGATATATTGACTATCAGTCATCACTTACCCTCCTCCTCTCAGATTGCCCTCAGGCTTGTCCATGTTATTTTGGAGCACCTCCTTCTCCGTGCCTCTCCTCCCTGGTACTTTTGCATTCAATGGATCCCCTTCACATGGAAGCATCTGTGGCAAAGAAACTGGAGATGGAGTAGCAAGGCAGGTGCTGACCTCTGGCATGTTGTTATCCATGGCATCTGATACCACTGCATTCCTGTAACTTCACACAAGGTGCCTGCTCGTCGTGTTGGAATGCAAACCTTGCAATCGACCTCCCTGCCTCCAACTTGGAGAGTTTTCGCACTGACTCTTCTGCACATCCTTGGGCTCGCCATTCATGTCAGGATGTTGATGTTGCCATCGCCTGGTTGCGGCTGGGTCGCACAGGCCTCACAAGTCACCTGTACTGTCTGAGTATGACAGAGCACCTTGGTGCTAATGGTGCCCCTGGGCTGAAGAGACTATAGAACACTTCATATTGTGAAGCCCAAGGTTCCACTCCCTTTGCACACTTTTGAGAGACTTCGGCATCTCTGGGAATATTCAACCTGCTACTTCATATCCTCCTACAAGGAGGTGATGGGGAACCCCGGTTGCAGCAAAGTGTTGCGCAGTACCCGCCTGAGTTCATCCGTAAATCTAGGCATCTCTCCCACATTTAACGTAATGTCCTATTCATTCTGCAATGGAAGGCCACTGAGTCGTCGTTTTGGTCAAATCCCTCAAACCTACAAGATGAAGAAAATGAAGTAAAACAATTAATACAGTCCTAAAACAAGTGCAACAACCTAAAGCAGTGCCTGGTCCTGGCCAAGTCATTGTCATGGGCCTCCCCTAAGGCTTGGAGACAGATGTCCCTGAGCACTAGGGCAGTCCAAGGTAACATGGCAAAGAATAGGTTAATGAAATCATTCCATGACACAGAGTAACCTAGTTTTTGTCTACTATGGTCTATTTACTTGTGTGTTAAATCTAAGTTTGTTTGGTGGATATTTAGAGGTAACCCTATGCTAAACATCATTTTTCTTTTCAAAAGTAATTATGGTGTTCCCTTGCTTGAGATCTGCACCTGAAAACTGGCTCCTTGGAATACCAAACTCTCACCTATAGAAAACAACCCTTGCTCATGAACTTCATGTGCTTCAATTGGTCTGTTCCAGCACCTGGAAGGCAGCAGAAGTCTGCCAGCCAGTTACAACTTGGCTGAAGTAGTTGCCTCTGAATGGAAGCACAACAGAATCTTACCTAACAGATAGATTTGTGTGTCAGGAAACTGTCAAAGCTACATGAGAGGTATCTGGCCTTCAAGGAGCTCAGAACAAAAAAGTAACAGAGGCAACACAGAACTTCAGTCTCTTATTAAGATTTACCCTTAGAAGACTTGCCAGCAAAGCCTCCAGGGCCTTGTGCAAGCAACTCTGGTTTCTCTCCAAGCAACTGGTTGCTCTAGCTTTTCTGATGACCTAGTAACTAAATACATAGGTAAAGACTGTCTAGAGCCTACAGCATTCCCAGTTACCCATCCCTCATCAACGTCTAAAGATCATGGATGATGTGGGAGAACTGTAGTTGGAATACCTTGCGACAAATAGGTCCAGTTCCCTTTTTGATGTTTAGATGGAAGGTGAAAAATCAAATCTCTGCCTTTTCTGGTAAAATCCTCTGGGCAGTAGATGGACGACTGTAGTTTCAATGAACTTAGGGATTGGACATCTCGGGTGAAAGAAGCAAATGCCATCACGGAGTGTGGTATCAGCCTGATCCAAAAATATATTGATACACTAACAAAGGATGAAAAACATAAACAGTTCCTTCTCTTACTGGTGGTAAATCAAAGAAAGAAGCCCCCCCACTCCATCAAAGTAAGCTTTAATGTCATAATGTTTTTAAGTGCTTTGAAGAGCCTCTGATTCATAACAGAAACATGGGGCAACCCCTAAATGATATTTTTGGGGGGAGAATTTTTTTTGGTAATCAGTTCTGCCCTTGTGGAGAAAATAAATCTGATTATTTATTTTTTTGGATAACCCTACTGGGCACTCATTTGTTATAGCGCTTCATCTTTTCTTTGCCAAGGGCAGCGCCTTGGGCACACGCTTTCCAAAAATGGTAGCAGCTCAGCCATACATTGTCACTGACTTCAGTTATTAATTAAAAATAATTAAAATAATTAAAACACACAGTGATATTTTTCAATCACTAGCACTTCGGACACATGACTGCAGGGGGTCTGTGATATTACAAAGAAATGAAAGAACAATGCAGCATGATGAACATGAAATGCAATCACAACCATGGGGGTGGAAGGGGGGTGGAGGGGGAAGAGGGGGAAGAAAAGAAAGAGAAAGAGAGAGAGAGAGAGAGAGAGAGTGGGGGGGGGGAGAGAATGGGGAGATGGAATGGCCCAGCTGTTCAAAAGAGTGTCAGAAGCTATGGAGTTTGTGTTACAGTGTCGGAACAGGTTTCTGTCCATGTAAACAGTGATAGCCATCTTGACTCTGACCGGTGATGGTCAGCTCGCGTGTGTTGCTGCCTCTGGTGGGCTTTTCGTCTGCCACTTTCATTGTTATAGCAGGAGCAATATATCAAATACAAGGTGATGGTCCTAACTTATTTCACATGGTTATAGCGATTTATCAATTATTGGGAGGTCAGATAACAGGGGCGCGTTGTTGTTTACCTCACAGATATGAAAGTCCTTATTATTCTGTTGATGTTGATTAACTCCATCTGTTTGGCCCAGACCCCTCAACCATCAGCACGCGACTGCCTCTGCAGGGCCATCCCATGCAGCGGAACATTGTTCCCTTGTGGCTGACACCACCTCATCATAGAAAGGAGTGGGATCAGTGTTAGAGATTTGATCCCTGGATGGATGCCACATTTGCATCTCTCCATCGAGTTAACAGGGGCACCGTAGCAGGTTCCCTTTAAACCTGTTATGTGGTTATATGGCTACCACTCAGCATTGTAAACAGTCTTCTGGGTTACAGGAAACCATTAGGTTTGTCACTCAGTATGGAAAGAAAAGTAATCAAAGAGACAGGAAGGAAAGGGAGTAGTAGGAAAAAAGGAGGCAGATATCGAGAGAGAATGAGAAGGGGAAAGAGGTAGAAAGCATTATATCAAGTGAATGGATGATGACTGCCACCACCTATTGGCCTATCTATCTATCTATCTATTGCCAGACGCCTCAATCCCGTTTGGGGTGGCCACAAACAAATTGCCTCCAAGTCGCCCTGTCCCCGTCATTTCACTGCCCTGCTCCCAACTCACACCCCCCTCTCTCATATACCTCTCCACCCCATCCCTCCGTCTCATCCTCGGCCTCCCCCTCCCTCTTCCCCCCTCCACCTCACTCACATACACTCTCTTCGTCAGTCTTTCACCCTCCATCCTCTCCACATGGCCAAACCACCTCAATGTGTTCCTCATAACGCTTCCTATCACATCCACATTCACATCACAACGCTCCTTTATATCCTCATTCGTCAGCCTGTCTCTCCATGTGACCTATTGGTACTACCTTTATTTAGTAATAAGGCTGAATCAAATTGCTGTTGATACTGTACTGTTTTATACAGCAAGCTAAATATTTCTTTCAAAGTATTAGAACAGTTCAGCCACATGACAGACATCTGTCTAAAAATAGCAGCAAAATGAAAATCCCTAAGTGTCAAACTGGCAAAAATGGTTCATGTATATCAAATAATACTTTAACCTCTCAAAACTAATGCAAGTTTAAGCAGCGTAATTTCGTTTTAACACGAGCAAATATTTAACCCCTTAAATGCGGCCGTGGACAGCTGACCCCCCCCCCCCGTGTGGCGGGGTTGTATCGCGGTCTGAGTACCAGTGGGAAAATATTTGCCAAAAATCAGAGATTAACCCTAGAACATTAAAATTTTTGTGGCATATAGTACTTACATTCAGCTTTCTCCTGAGACAGGTGTTGACCCTTCGTGGACTACCCAAGGACTTGTGGAGACTTGCAAAGTTGGGTAACAAAGTCTTCACTTTCACACCTCCAGCAATCCGGTTTCCCCTCTACCACAGCCTCAATCTGTCACAGTACACTTTATACTACAACGTACAGGTAGTTTGGAATCCGTATTTGTACAATAAGCACTGAAAATAAGGCTACAATCAACGGAGCGTACGGCTGACATGCAGCGCGGTGGCGGTCTTCCCGTCACTGAACACACATTTCCCTTTTCACAGCTAAAAACACGTATACTACATTATTTTCCTTCATAGTACTTCCCAAAGGCTCGCATGGCACTATTATGGCCATAAAAATCACTGTCACTGCCAGTATTGTGAAGCGGGAATGAGAAAGACCACCGCGGCGCGATTTTATTCTGCCTTATGCCAGTCACTTTATTCTCGCCCCTGTTGGCCGCTCGCACTTCATTTCTATCGCTCACTTTCACTCTCACTGTCAGTTTAGTGCCTTATTCATCAATGTCACTGTCATTAGTTATAAAAATAATATTTTCTACACACCAAACTGTCACTGTCATAACATAGAATAGAAAAATATGCTTTCAACTTCTTACACTGGAGTGACCGTCACTCTCAATACTTATATTATTACTATGTACAATAATTTACACTGAAATCACTGTCAGTGCTTTTACAACTACATACACTAATTTACACTCAACAGACTGTCACTGTCAGTACGTACAAGAAAACTAAACACTAGTATCACTGTCACTCTCAGTATTATTTTCAAGATTTTTACCCTTATTTTCAATAGCTACTCAAGCTGTGCTAGGCACAGGAATTGTCTTTTCCTGCACCTCAGACTGAGCACTCGATAAAGTGTCTGATTCAGCAAGGCTCGATAACACTACAACGTCACTACCGTAGTCCATAGAAGCTTTCAATAATTCTAGGCCTATAGCTGACTCACTCAGGCCCTTAGCACTTCCTAGTAAGGGTTTGGACGGGGTAGAGGTCACAAAGCCCTTTTTCGGAGGGCTGGAAAGCACTGACTTGGAAGAGCTAGAATTAGACATGGTGTCACCTTCAAAGACTGCGGTAAACTGACACTAAACAGGGGCAAACCGCGCAAAAAAAAGCTAGTGTGACAACTGAGGAAACAAGCATTTCCAATTAGCATAAAGTGCTTGCGAGAGGAAGGCGCAGACTGACATGTCTGAGCTGTCTGTGCGCTGCCATATATCACGGCGAGGGTGGCCGGGCAGCGGTGCGTGGGTAGGTAAAAAAAAAATGATACTTGGCAACAATGGAAGTCAGTGGTACAAAGGTCAAGTGTGCTAATAGTAGCTAAAGGGTGGCGGTACTGATAGAAAATATCAGCTGGAGCCTGCTTGCCCATGGTTATTCAAAATTTACTAGAATAGCAAACGCGACGATCCGACGTTATGTCCTTTTCGCCGAGTGTCGCAAACGTGACGATCCGCGTTTAAAGGGTTAAGGAGATATGTTTAACTTCAACGGCCATACCACGTTGAGTACACCGCTTCCTGTCCGATCAGCGAAGTTAAGCAACGTTGGGTCTGGTTAGTACTTGGATGGGTGACCACCGGGGAACACCAGATGCTGTTGGCATCCCTACGTGTCAAGTGGGGTTGGTGGAGGATTAGTGCCCCTCCCTGTAAAACAATTAACTCTAAGCCCTTGGCCACCCCGTTTGGGATACATGGCGTCTGGCAATGAATGAATGAATGAATGAAAACAAGGGTTTCTCGATTGAACGCGACTTTACACGTACGTGATGTTTTCATATTAGCCGCATGCGCCTTGGACAGTCCCATGCAGACAGACCGTCTAGGGGACGGTTTAATTTATTCAGTTGAAAATATTATATATATATATATATATATACATATATATATATATATATATACAGTATATATATTGTATCTGTTTCATTATGGTAAATTAAGTCATTACATATCAGGACAGCAGAGCAAGGAGGGGGAGCAGCGGGAGGTGGGGGAGGGCTGGAGGTGGGGAAGCGGGGTGAGGAGGGGCAGCAACAGACAACGAGTGATGTGTAGATGAAGTGATACAGAGTGTTGTTATTCTTTGTGACCTACTTACCATAATGAAAATGTTGCTTTTACTGTATTGTTTCTATGACCTACTAATGCATTAATAATGTTAAGGAACTTTCACAATGCCGTGAACGAAGCAAAACTGAAAGAAAATCCATGTAAAAAACGAAAACATTACTGTATGCACTTGGGGAGAAGTAAACAACGCTTCGGCCAAACTAGGGCTCAAATTTTGTTTACATCTCCCCAAATATCCTGTTTTTGTTTTTTAATTGGATTTTCTTTCAAATTAATACTGCTGCTTTTAAGTTTAGAGCAGCATAACTTCCCAAATGGGTAGACTTTTCCAGAATCCAGGAATGTAACCCCCAATATTACCATTGTTTCTTATGGGAAAATTATGTTTAAATAATGCATTTTTAGATAACGCAACCTCTTCAGGAACATAACCCTCGCATTATTAGAGAAATTACTGTATTTATTTAGTCTATGGAAAAATCTTAAATAACATACAAAGCGTTAATTCAAATGACAAGGTAACAGAAGTAAAGGTAATTATTATTCTTAACTAATTCAATACATTAATCAGTCAAGAGAAAACTGGATCATGCAAGATCCAATAAAACAGTACCCATCTCACGTTCTCTTCTGCTACTCTGATCAACTTTCCGTCTGTTAATCATGAAGAATGTCCGAAATAATAAGAAACAAAATCTTATTTGTGGAAGCAGACTTATTAGTCTCTTCACATGATTGTAAGATGAATGTAAAATTATTAACCCGCCGCATCCCAGCAAATTTTTCACCAATGACCCCCCCCTTAATCCCGGCAGATTTTTTATTTATTTATTTTTTTTGGCTAAAACCTCCACTTTTTATGAGAAACATAGAAAAATCAGAGAGAGAAAGTGCTCAGCTGAGTTTAGAAATACCAGTAAAGGTAACAATACCCCCACCTTAGTACAGTAAAAGTCCAATATTTCGGCATCCAATTCCCCGGCAAATCTGACATTTCGGCAGTTTTGAGAAATAGTCCCATTTACGAAAATCTCCAATCGTTCGGCAGATTATCCGATTTTTTTCGTCAGTCTTGAAATTCTCCATGAGGCTCGCCAGCTAGCTACCCGCCTTTACCCGCCTTAGTGAGTGAGATAGTGAAAGTGATGGAACGAGTCTACCACTGCCATGAAGCTCAGAGGCTAGCTCTTTCTCCTATAGCATAAAGAGAGGACAAACATGTAGTGAGTCTAGCATGGGAAAGAGAATCTGTTTCGCCATTCTTCCGAGTTGTTGCCGTGCTGCTGCTGACTTCTCTTGATTCTTCTGTGTGCTTTGTGAACTTCGTACCGAAATACCTCTGAAATTACTATTCGAGTGTGCTGTAAGCACCGTAACATCAGACAGGAGCTTTGTAACACCTGAGTGGACCAGCCGTGTGTTGTGAACAGTATAAACATCTTCTGCGTGCTTTGAAAATGGCCTCCACGTGTGGAAAGTTAACTGGTGTTAGCAAGAAGCGTACACAAAAGATGTTGACTATTGTACATATGTACATATTGTACATATGTAAATAAGGAACCTACTATAAGTTTAGGTAAGTGCATGTGAACTTGTAGGCCTACTGTACCATTACATTTATATACAGTATGTTCACTAATCTCTTTATTTTTCATATTCATGTATAGTACTGTATTCATTACAGTATTGTACAGTATCAAACAGTATACAGTATTCTCTCCAAACACATTTGTAATGATATGAGTAATGATGATAGTGTTCACCGAAACATATAAGGTACTGAGTGGGTAGGGTTTTCGATAATTCGGCAATTTTGATATTTCGGCACTTGCCTGGTCCCATAGATGCCGAAAAATCGGACTTCTACTGTACCATGTTCTCTCAGGCCAGGCTCCAGAGAAGACGTTTTCTTGGGAGGAGTAACTATTCCATCCCACTCATTATATGTAAATATTTATTTATTTGGTACGAATTTATTTGTAGTACAAGAGTATATTGGTTTTCACACAATAATATAGGCGATATAAGTGTTGTTCACTCACCAAACACATTAACATATGGCACCTTCCTTTACGACATTACCGCCTCATCACTTCTGCTTGTTTCTTCCTCTGGCTTGTTTCTTCCTTCGTCCTCCACCTCAAGAATCATTTTCGTCTTGAATTTCGTCATTGGAGAAACCGTGATGCAACGTCATTACTGGCCAGGTCACTGCTAACAGGTGAGTTGCAGAGAAAATGGCATGCAGGGAGGAAGGGGGGGTCAGGTGGGGCCAGGCATTATCCCCGCTTGGCGCTGGGTACAGGAAGGTCTCCCACGTATGCCTACCAAAAATCATCTGTGAAACTTGAAAAATGAGCAAACGACGGACCTCGCAATTGCAAAACATATGGACATGTTGTTGAGTGCCATCGTGAAAAAAACGTGGCAACCTACCCATACGTTGTCGGGACGTCTCGGTTTAAGGATTATGAAAATGCTGTACAGGTTGGTTGATCTGACTTCAGTGATGTCCCACACAGTACAGGGCTATGAGTAAGCATAGTGTCAGTTAGACTACAGTGATTCCTTGGTTATCGTGCACTTGGTTATAGCAGTTTTTGTTATCACTGCAAGATGAAAATCTGCACTCTTGCCATTATTGTGCATTATTCAGCTAAAAAAACATCACTATCACACACCTAAGTTGGTTTTTGCCATCAATGATGGTGCAACATCTGTAGTTTCTAATGGCTCTGAGGGAATAGAAAATGAGTCTCTACTGAAGGAGTTAATTCCAGGTGGTGGAGACCACTTTCCACCCACTAGACTAAGAATCCCTTACCTCAGGCATATCTTAGGTCTCTGTATGGCACATGTTTCTTCCTTATTGTGCCTTTTACAGTCCCTTACCTCAGGCATATCTTGGGTCTCTGTATGGCACATGTTTCTTCTTTATTCTGCCTTTTACATCATTATCTATTAACCTAACCACATCTGTGTGTGTTTCTGTTACTTACCATAAGTTTGTACAGTAAGCCCTTATGTTTCATGAGATTTGGGTTTGCGAATTTACCTTTCGCAGGAAAGCCCAAAATTTCCAAGAACTTATGCCTCACAATCAAGAATTCACCTTTCGCATCAATATATGGGGTTCTGGTAGGCAAGGCGATCGTTAGCTGTTGTCCGCCATGTTGTCTACACAGTTCCCGCCAGCTGTGAGACTGTGTGTATGGTGCTCTGGTAGTGATTGCAGCTGCTGTCACTTTTTTTGTCTTTCCCTTTGTTCAGCTATTGTTCTTGTGAGGTCTACCTGTACTGTATTATGGCTTCCTCTTCATTCACTGGAGGACTAGGTAACAGTGGTGATGGTGGAATACTGGAAAGTTCAAAGGATGGAAGCAAGAAGAGAAAAGAACGTTGTTAGTATCAAGTTGGTGTGAAGAAGAAAAAGTATTCAGCAGAAGATAAGACGAAGATTTCTCTGGCTGGTGACCCATTTATTAATCATTTCTTAATATTTTTATCATATTCATATGGTTTTCGGTTATTCTGCTATCCTGTTTTATGAGAATTATATCTCAAGAGTGAGAAAATGAGTGACTTTGGGAGGGGCTCTAGAACCAGTTAGATTTTTTACCAGTGAATAAATACTTGGAGGCGCTCACCATCCACTCACTTGATGAAGTGCTGCTCTCGGATGCCTGCCTTTTCCTCTTCTCCCTCCTTTCCTTCCTTCCTCTTCTGTCTTTCTTTACTTTATTCTTTCCTCGTCCTTCTGCCTGCGGGTGACATTACGCTCTCTCTTTTGTCTTTCCTTCCTTCATGCTTTCCTCTTTTTCTGCCCATGGGTGACTCTACACTAAGTGACAAGCCAAATGATTTCCTGTACACTAGGAAACCATGCACTATGCTGGGTGGTAACCATATAACCAAATTATGGCGCCTGGTGGTTTAGTGGGTAATTGTGGCACTCCAATCGGATTGAACCAGTGAAGGTTTATATCCAAGGGATGGTTGGGGTTATTGCTCACGTAATGCCACTAGGGGATGAGTGAGGCTGGTCACTCTCATCTTAAATGTCCGGACCAACATGCTTAGCCCCAGGCTCCTACACTCCTCACGGGGTAAGGTAGGATTGGATGATGGATGGGTGGATGAATTAAATACTTTATGCTTCGTGAGATTCTGGTTTCGCGCCAACCTCATGGTACCAATTAGACGCAAAACTTAAGGGCTCACTGTATGTATTCCGTGGGTCTAACTCATTGTAAAGTGAGAAATATGGGATTACAAGTGGGGTGCCAGGTACCAATTATGACAAACCCCATAGGTTCTGTGCTTTCATTATCAAACACTAGGTGCAGTACCAATTATGCATTATAACCAAGGGATCACTGTACAGAACCTGATTTACTTAAATCAGTCCATGATTCTAGCTATTCTAACTAGGATGAAGTCAGAAAAGAGCTTTTTGTGCCTATACTTCTAGGAAGCTGAAACTGGAAGAGTGGCTGAGGCATGTGATAATGACAGTGTATGACAACCCATGTACCTCTGTGAGTAGGTGGAGCACACTGCAAGGCATTTACTGGTATACTGTAAGGTGGGTGTGCACCAGGGATTTGCCTTGCATATTGCCCTTGTGTATCACTAAGTGGTGGGTGGGGGCGCTCACCATCCACTCACTCGATGTAGTGCTGCTGTTGGGTGTCTGCCCTTTCCTCTCCTCCATCCTTCTTTCCTTCCATCCTCTTCTGTCTTTCTTTCCTTCATTCTTTCCTTGTCTTTCTGCCTGCAGGTGACTTTACAGCCTCTCTTCTGTCTTTCTTTCCTTCATTCTTTCCTCTTCCTTTTGCCTGTGGGTGACTCTACACTGAGTGACAAGCCAAATGGTTTCCTGAACACCAGGAAACCATTTACTACGCTGGGTGGTAACCATATAACCAAATTTTGGCACCTGGTGGTTTAGTGGGTAGTTATTGCACTCCAATCAGATTGAGCCCATGAAGGTCTATATCCAAGGGGTGGTTAGGGTTGATTGCTCATGTAATGCCACTCAGGGATGAGGGAGGCTAGTCACTCTCATCTTAAATATCGGGGCCAACGGCCTAGCCCCAGGCTCCTACGCTCCTCATGGGGCACTGTAGGACTGGATGATGGATGGATGGATGGATGGATGGATGGATGGATGTATCACTAAGCTTAAAGTACTGAAATGGGATTTCAAGTCTGTGCTACCATGGGAACTACTGAATAAGGGTGATTTGATTTGACTACTGATAGCAAGGAGAGTACTGTGGAAACATTTAGGAGGAGGAGAGTGGGTCTGCAAGGTAGAAGCCTGAGAGTGAATGTAGGGAAAACAAAAGATAATGTTTAAGGGTAAAGAGTGGACAGCTGCCTTCTGCCATGTGTAGAAAGGGTATTCACTGTAGCTCCATCTATGGAGCGTTTGCAGAGGGCAGCTAAGTATAAAGGATGTTGCAGTGTTAAAAGTAGATGGCAGAGTACATCATTAACTATGGGTGAATCATATGAATATCATGTAGTCTAGGAAAGGCTGGAGGAAACTGATGTTGGAAATGTAGCTCTTTAGTATGCTAATACTTTTTGGTACTGGTGGAATATGTCTGGTGCATGAGGGTGGTGCAAAGTTAGCTTAACTACAAGCCTAAAGTAGCTGGAAGAAGCTGAAATTTGTTGCCCCTCCTGACAATGAAAGGACTCACTCACTAAACCATATATGAAAATAGAACATTATGCTTTGTCTAGTGGGATGCCGTACAGTATGGTGGTGCAACAAGGGCAGAAAGATGTTTGCAAAACTGGGCATAATGAAATCAAAGTGGTGAAGAGGATATGCAGTGCTACACTCAGGGATAGAACAATGTGTGTGTATACTCGGGAGATACTCGGTTTTTTGTTAGTGCTCATGAAGTGATGTGCATTGGTAGGCTAAGGTAATACAGTAGTCCCTCATTTATCCAGACGCCCAGTATCCGGACGTGTCCTTTATCCGGATGCTGGACCTTGGCGCCATTAAACCATTATCCGAATTTACTTGCTATTATCCGGATGTAAAAGTTCCCGAGAACTTCAGCCAGCCAGCCAACATGTTCAAACATTTGGTATCGTGGCCGCTGGGCTTGAGCCGTTAGCGGAAAGTAGTCCATAACCCACAACCAGAGGTAAAATGTCCGTCTGCCCCTGTACTGACTGGCCAACGTCGCGCACTCATCCGATCATTCCCAACAAACCTCCAGCACCCACGTAATACAAGTGTAACCCACAAGCAGTGTCAAAACGTTCATACCCATCCTCACAGAAAGTTCAATGTCACACAGCCACTGGGCTAAGTCTTTCCCAACCACCACCATCATCAAACACAGACCACAAGCCACGAGTACACATTTGGTGACAGCAGCCGTCTGCCTCTCTACTGAACGTAGAAAGTCCCAAGGTCACTTTGAGTTGTGTTTTTCCGCATGGCCACTCGGCATCTAACAGACCACAAGCCACGAGTAAATGTACGGTAAAAGCACCCATCTGCCTGTTGATGGAAGGGGGAGAATCCTGCCCACAGCCTCACTTCTCCCCCCCCTCCATACCCTCCCGGCTCCCTCCTCACTCCCTCAGTTCCTACCCTCCTCCGTGGTGATAACACTGACTCGTGAATTTTCAAAGTTTTTCCCAATTTATTCAACTACTATTAGTTATGTAGAAATTCCGAAGTGCCCATGAGAAAGCTCATGAAATTTTGCATCTAGATATATGCTTAACTCTTGGAAGGTGCAGGCAAAATTTTGCACTACGATGGTGGAAAGTTATATGAAGGTAAATTTCACTCCTGAACACTTTATTCTCACTGCATTCCTGTACTTTTACTTATCAGCTTTATGTGTCTTGATTGGCTCATAGTATAAACACCAGTGAAGATAATGGTGTACAATTTATACCAATATAACCAATTTCCAGTGGGATATTTGTCTGTGGAATATTTTTTGGGCCCCGGGAGCAATCATTCGTCATAGATAACTGATTTTCAAATCGTCTTCAGGTTTTTTGTAGATTTTGGTTGGTTATGCATTGTGTTTGTGATATTTAGCATTAATATGGATAATCCTACAGCTACCACAAATTGACTTAGGACCTCCCCCCACAAGGTTTTAAAAAACACAGAAATCAGTATATTATAATGTTTGTTCATCAAATGCCATTCATTAATATGAAATTATGTTTCCCTTGTTTTTCAGGACCAGTTGGATACATTTTGGCATGGAATCACTTAGATCTCTAAAGTACAGTAATCTATGGACATTTCTTTGCACCGAACATTTGTCAGTTCAGTCTTGAGGTTGTCCAGATTGGCTGTCTTCTTCTCTGCCATGATTTTCTTCATCTTAGCCCAGCAGTTTTCTATCGATTTAGATTCGGACTGTTGTCATGCCAGTCGAGGACCTCAATCCGATTATCCTGAAGCCATTTTGTCACTTTTCTAGACTTGTGACATGGATCTGAATCGTACGTGAAAAAGTCGCACCCATGAATAGCAAAAAGGTTTAACAAATCATCTCTCAGAACTTGAATGTACCAGCCACCATTCATCATCAAGTTCTTAGGAAGAAAGTAGAGGCCCCCCCTTCCCATTTCATCTGAGAAACATCCCCATACTATTACTGACTGTGGGTGCTTAACAGTCGGTACTGTGTAAGCAGGGTCATATCAACTACAGAAGGCAGGGCAACAAACCTTGGCAGAATGCACCTGGCACACTTAAAATGTGTTTTCATCGGAAAACATAGCTTTTCTCCACTCATCCGATGTCCATTGTGCATACTTCTTAGCAAACTGAACGCGCTGCTTCTTCATGCGGTCAGTGAGAAGCAGTTTCTTGACTGCGGTGCGGCTTGGCAAACCCAGCTCCTTCTGCAAGCGGCGTTGGATAGTTCAAATTGAGACATCTTGTAACAGCCGGGGATGCATTCTCTTCAATTCTGCTGCTGTCAGTCGAGGATTCATGATTACTTCCCTCTTCAGATGCGTATCTGTACCTCTGGAAGTCATCCTCTTCTTTCCACCGCCATGCTTGTGCTCTTGTATGACATCAGGTGGCAGGCCGCGGGCTGCAGCAAGAATCTTCATGACGGTCGACTTTGCGCATCCAGTACGTTCACAAATCGTGTTGATTTGACATTATCCTGCCTCCATGCAACGATACAGACCCTCTCATCCTTTGATCAGTACTCTCCAGGCATGACAACTCGACTCTAGGAAAATAACAAAGCAAACAGTAATCTATCTATCTATTGCCAGACGCCTCAATCCCGTTTGGGGTGGCCACAAACAAATCGCCTCCAAGTCGCCCTGTCCCCCGCCATTTCACTGCCCTGCTCCCAACTCACACCCCCCTCTCTCATATACCTCTCCACCCCATCCCTCCATCTCATCCTTGGCCTCCCCCTCCCTCTTCCCCCCTCCAACTCACTCACATACACTCGCTTCGTCAGACTTTCACCCTCCATCCTCTCCACATGGCCAAACCACCTCAGTGTGTTGGCGGAGGGTTGGTGCCCCTCCCCGGAAAACAACTAACTAAAAAAACAAACAAACAGTAATACATATGAAAAAAGAGGGAGGCGCAAGCTTGGAGCGACGGGAACACATACTCCCACTCCCGCTTCTGGGCAAGCACTGATGTGCTGAGTGTTTCATCACCTCCCGGCAACACCAGAGGAATTGCCAGTTACGGTACTTCTTGCCCAAAAAATTCACTTGGTAGAGATGGAAACACTAAGCAAAGACAGACAACTTCCCCATTGCAATTTTGTGTGTAGGTCCTAAGTCAATTTACAGTGGGTGTATGTGTGTTTTGATGTCTCAATATGGTAGAATGACTGAAAAACTGCCAAAATTAGGAGGGGGTACTGTACATACACTAGTGTAAAGGTTGGGTGTTTTTTGGTTTTCAACATTTTTTTTTATTGGTTTTTGTGGTGTTTAGCATTACTTTGGATATTCCTATATGTGTTTTGATGTCTAAATATGGCCGACTGACCTGAAAATAGTGCCAAAATTAGGAGGGGTACTGTACATACAGTGGTGTATAGGTTGGGCGTTTCTTGGTTTTCATTTTTTTTTTTTATGGTTTTCTTGGTGTTTAGCATTACTTTGGATATTCCTATGTGTGTTCTGATGTCTAAATATGGCAGACTGACCTGAAAAGTGCCAATATTAGAAGAGGTACTGTACATACAGTAGTGTATAGGTAGGGTGATTTTTTGTTTTCAGTGTTTTTTTTTGCATGGTTTTCTTGGTGTTGAAAATTATTTTGGATACTCCTATGTATGATTTGATGTCAAAATATGGCAGAATGACCAGAAAACACTGCCAAAATAAGGATAGGTACTGTATATACATTAGTGTATAGGTAGGGTGTTTGTTGGTTTTCAATGATATTTATGCATGGTTTTCTTGGTTGTGGTAGGTGGGGACACTCACCATCCACTCACTCAATGTAGTGCTGCTCTCAGGTGTCTGCCCTTTCCTCTCCTCCCTCTTTTCCTTCCTTCCTCTTCTGCCTTTCTTTACTTCATGCTTTCCTTGTCCTTCTGCCTACGGGTGACTTTACACTCTCTCTTTGTCTCTCTTTTCTTCATTCTTTCCTGTTCCTCCTGCCTATGGGTGACTCTACACTGAGTGACAAGCCAAAAGGTTTCCTGTTCACCAGGAAACCATTTACTACGCTAGGTGGTAACCATATACTGGTAACCAAATTATGGCACCTGGTGGTTTAGTGGGTAATTGCAGCACTCCAATCGGACTGAGCCGGTGAAGGTGTATATCCAAGGGATGGTTGGGTTATTGCTTACATAATGCCACTCATGGATGAGTGAGGCTGGTCACTCTCATCTTAAATATCAGGACCAACTTGCCTAGCCCCGGGCTCTTAAGCTCCTCGTGGGGCAACGTAGGATTGGATGATGGATGGATGGATGTTTTCTTGGTGTTTAGCATTACTTTGGATATTCCTTTGCACGTTTTGATGTCTAAATATGCCTTAATGACCAGAAAACACTGCCAAATTAAGCATAGGCAGTGTACATATAGGTAAGGTATAGGTTGGAGGTTGGGCAGGGTCTGGGTATGAAATGAGACTAGTGCTCATCATCTGGATGTTGCCACTACCTGGACATACCTTTGGCTCTGTAATATCCAGATAAATGAGGAATTACTGTATAGTTGGCTGGAAAGAATGTGTGAAACTAACTGGCTGAAGTGCTGCAGAGAACTGAGAGTGGATGAGATGGCCCTTGCAAGCAGACCAAGGAAAACGTGGGAAAAGGTTCTGAGAAGCGGCACTGGGGTTAGAATGAAATACTGTAGAGAGACCATTCATCTTAGGAAGCTGCAATCATGTGAGGAAAAAAAAAAAAAAAAAAAAACACTGACAGGTGAAAGCAGGGGAAACTGCATTATAAAATATGTGCATGCATGTATGTATGCTTACTCCTTCACTCAAGAGCCAACAGTGTCTTTCACTAAAGTTCTTTCATTATAAATGCCATACTGTCTGAATGCTTATTGGCTGATAATTGAAAAGTCTGAATATATAAATGCAGTATGTTCAAAACATAAGTGGGGTTGGTGGAGGATTAGTGCCCCTCCCTGTAAAACAATTAACTCTAAGCCCTTGGCCACCCCGTCTGGGATACATGGCGTCTGGCAATGAATGAATGAATGTTCAAAACAGCAACAGCTTGTCCTATATTATCCCTTCCAAGGTGTAGGGTGCAAATGTATAGACTATTTAAGTTCAAAACATTATGGGAATGAAACTGATCTATGCTTGTCGTGGCATTATATGATCAAAATACCTCCAGATCTGCTTGGAAATTTAGTAGCAGTACTCTTCATTGTATCCCAAGGATCATACGAAAGGTGAACTTGGTGGACTGTATGCTGTCCAGAAGACCTCCTTCCCTCATTAATGAGGCAGGGAGGGGGTTGAGAATCATTTGTATAACTGGGCAGCAAAGCTGCCTGACAGCAGTTCTGAATATCAATGTTGCTGCATTAAGGCATTCTTCTCCAGTAACTGGGGATTTGGTAAAACAAAAATAAAATAATACCCATATCAAAAACAATAACTGACCTTAGCTAGTGCTGCCTCGAGTGCTGATACCCACAACTGCTTCTCCTCAAAATTGGTGGTCATGAGGAACAGCGTTTCTGAGTGTCCAGACAGACTTTTGGCACGAGTTTCAACCTGAAAATTCATCCATAAAACCACTTAGTCCAGAGATGTCTCTTTCAGTTTATTTACACAGTCTTCTAATGATTGTATTCAACCCATGACGGACTCCTTATTCTTACCATCTCCTGATGACAATTTCCAGTTTAGGACATTTGGAAACAGGAAGGGTTAGATATCATCAATAACCCCTTCAATATGAAAGGTCTCTCCAAAACTGAATTAGGTAGTCTGGTAGCAGCAAGAATAAATAAAAAAAGATGCCATCCAGATTATGGAGTTAAATATACAACTTCAAAACACTGAAAACACTACTCAGTACAATAAAGCCTCTCTATTTATCTATAGCAAGACGCCATAATCCCATAAGGGGTGGCCGTTTGACTCTGAGTTAGTTGTTTTACAAGGCGGGGCACTAACCCTCCGCCAACCCACTTGTTGACACGTGGGGAACAGTATGGGTTGGTTATATGGTTACCACCCAGCCTTGTAAATGGTTTCCTGACTTAGAGAAACCATTAGGCTTGCCATGCAATGTAAAGCTACCTGAAAAGGAGAGGATAATAATAAAACGTGACAGGAAAGATGAAAGAAATAGGAAGAGAGGAAGGTATACACAGGAAAAGAATAATAAAGGTGAAGGAAGATTCCTTCACCTTTATCACTACATCAAGCAAGGGGATGATGGTCGTCGCCACCTACCACTACAATAAGGTATACAGCCATATTCTTAACATTTTCAGGAAACTGTCATCTTATTTTAGCTTATTTTACCTACTGATGATTTCATTCAGCATAGGATACATCTCTCATACTAAAGTGGCTAAAGAAAGCTATAACTAACCTATAATGTTGTAGGTCTCCCTAAGGGTGAATAAAATGGTGTGGTGATAACCAGTGGTGGGCAGCGCAAACGAAGAAAGACCATGCACAAGCGCAAAGCGCAATCCACAGTTCACTACCTTGTGCAAGCGCAAATGCGCAATCTGACAAATATTTAGCTTGCACAATGTCACAAAGCGCAAGTGCAAACTATTTGCATATGCCTTTGGGAATTACTGAAAAATATTGAGATATTTAAATAAAACAGCATACCTACTTATTTCTATCTATCTATCTATTGCCAGACGCCTCAATCCCGTTCGGGGTGGCCACAAACAAATCGCCTCCACGTTGCCCTGTCCCCCGCCATTTCACTGCCCTGCTCCCAACTCACACCCCCCTTTCTCATATACCTCTCCAGCCCATCCCTCCATCTCACCCTCGGCCTCCCCCTCCCTCTTCCTCCCTCCACCTCACTCACATACACTCTCTTCGTCAGTCTCTCACCCTCCATCCTCTCCACATGGCCAAACCACCTCAGTGTGTTCCAAATAACGCTTCCTATCACATCCACATCCACATCCACACCACAATGCTCCTTTATATCCTCATTCGTCAGCCTGTCTCTCCATGTGACTCCACAGGCTCCTCTTAAATAACTCATTTCCACTGCTCTCACTCTTGCCTTGTGTCCTTCCAACAACGTCCAAGCTTCACTTCCATACGTTACAGTTGGTATCACAATACTGTCATGTAGTAACTTTTTCACTTCGATGTTCACTTCCCTGTTTCTTATCACTGCTTTCAAAGAACCAGCAACCTTTCTTCCCTGCTGTACCCTTTCAAGCACTTCACCCTCCAAACCTCCATCCTCACTCATCACACTACCCAAGTACAGTACCCTCGCGTCCAACACGCGTTAGTCCAGCACGGAGAGCAAATAATTAGTATTATTTAATACGATTTAATTACTGCAACACGAGTGTGTTAGCATAACACACACAGAGCTCCGAGAAGTGGGCGAAATCCGCAGAGTTCCCCTCTAGCACGGTCGACCCCCGGTCCAACACGGTCATACTGGACATTCCCATGATGATGATAGCCAATGAAAACTTCTGATCAAGTAGCCTTCCCCGCCCGCTATCGTGACGTGATTGTGATGCTGCCCAATTAAAAACGCTTCTGCTGTCACGTGATGTTTTGTTTAAATTTCTCCCGCCACAGCGCCACTCAGTCGCATAATTCACATTGGAAGGTGCTTTTTTCTTGCTGCATTTTCTGCCCTTGTTACTCCATTTTACCCTGCTCACGATGCCTAGGAAGCCTTCTGAGAACCCCAAGAAGCGTCGGCACCTCCCTCAGGCCACCAAGCTAGAAAGCATCGAGAGGAAGAAGAAAAGGGAGAGGAAAGTTGACACTGCCAAGGCCTACGACATGAATGAAGCCAACGTGAGGACCATAATAAAAAACCAAGACAAGATCCTGGCAGCCGAAGGCTATCACACAGCACTTCATACCAGGTTTGCCGAGGATATGATGGTAAATTGGAACGGTAACGTGGTAAAATTGCCGACGATACCACGGGCATTTGGAATTTATCTGGATGGATTCCTGCCGGGGATATGACGGGCAAAACAGTGTGACCAAAACCCAGGCGACTCGACAGAGAATGTATTGTACTACAGCATTGAACATTTAGCCTGACACTGAATACATATTAATATTTTAGAATAAATATCAATCGTTTTGAAACCCTTCTCACCGGTGTGTGTACCAGTTTATAAATAAAGTTGCTTCTCTTTATTCTCTACCGAGTCAGCGACAGCGATCACTTTCCACAGTCACGAGATGGGGCTCTGGCAACAGCGTGAGAAGCATGTTTGCCAAGGATTACAGAGTGCTAGGACAGGCAGAAGCAGGATCTTCCATGGCTGTGGACGAAGATAGTGATTCTGAGTGTGATTTCGAAGGATTTATGAGGGAGGCTGAGGAGGAGCAACAGCCATTACCCGCTAGTGATGCCAGCAGCCATCCTCCGGGGACCCAGTAGGACTACCTACAGCCTTGGATACCACCTTCCATTCCCAGCAAGCCCACCAACACTATCCTAAAAGGTTAGTTATCATTCATAGCACAGTACCATTTATTATCATTACAACAGTAACAATATATGTATAGGTATATGGTAGGTATTTAGGGTGACTTTCCCTAGGGTTGCTGACATAATTCATTTTTCCCCATAAACTCTATTGTTAGTCCAACACGTTTTTGGTCCAACACGTGACCCATGCATGACAATATTACCGTGTTGGACGCGAGGGTACTGTACTTAAATGTACTCACATTTTCCAATTCCTCACCATCCAACCTCACTGTACATTCACTGACTTCACCTCTCTCAAAGACCATCACTTTACTCTTCCCTACATTCACCTTTAGATTCCGTTTCTTACACACCTCCCAAACTCATCCACCAAGCCTTGCAGCTCTCCTTCGTCTTCACTCAACAACACAGTATCATCTGCAAACAACAGTACAGGGAGTTTCCAAACACTATCCTCTCTCACCAGGGCCACTCCAACATCCACTACCCTACCTTGTACTTTTTATTACCCCATCCATGTACAGATTGAACAACCATGGAGACATGACACATCCCTGTTTCAACCCAACCTTCAAAGAGAAAAATTCACTTAGTTCACCATCCACACGCACTGCAGCCTTAGCACAATCATACATACTCTTCACAGCATTCAACAACTTCCCATCTAATCCATATATTCTTAATACTGTAGCCAGCTGCTACTACGGAGGCAGAGAGGACAAGTGAGACCACTGGCAGTAACTCAACAACTGGTTTATTCGAACAAGTCAGGCATATATAGTGTACAGAGAAGGTGTGAATCACAAAGCAAGACTATGAACCAGTCTCGATCGATCTTCCGCTCACGTAGCTTGTAAATGTGGGGTCGCAGAAACTAGCGACCACGTAGTTACAATAGTCCCCCCCCCTCAGTGAAGATGCCCCGTGGCACGTGAGAGGGGGCAGCCTGCCCTGGAGAACCATACTGGAAGGGGGTCATCGTCCTGAAGATACGCTGGCTTTAGGCAATCTATCGAGACCCAATCGTTGGCGCCTTTGATCCACAGCAGGAATGCTTTCTCCCTCCTCTCGATGACTTCGTAGGGGCCCGAGTATGGAGGGGTGAGGGGAGCCTTGTGGGCATCGGTGCGGAGAAAAACATATTTCGTCGTATGGAGATCTCGGGGGACGTAACGGTGTTCGGGCGGCCTATAGGTCTGTTTGCAGGGGGCGAACTTCCCGACGATGCGTCGAAGTCGGGCTATGTCATCGCTGGAGGGAGTATCGGGGAAGAATTCGCCGGGGACCACGAGGGGGTCGCCGTAAACCATCTCTGCTGGTGAGACGTCGAGCCCTTCCTTTGGAGTCATTCCAAGGCCAAGGAGGACCCAGGGAAGCTGCGAAAACCACATTGGGTTACTGCATCGGGACATCAGAGCAGCCTTCAGGGCTCTGTGGAACCGCTCCACCATGCTGTTAGCTTCCGGGTTATAGGCCGTGGTGTGATGGATGGAAGCGCCCAACAGCTCCCTCAGGGACGTCCAGAGCTGTGAAGTGAAAGAGGTGCCTCGGTCGGACGTGATGTGGACGGGGACGCCGAATCTTGAAATCCACCCAGAGAGCAAAGCAGCGGGGCAGGAGGCAGACATGGTGTCGGACATAGGTACAGCTTCAGGCCATCTCGTTGAACGGTCCACAACGGTGAAAAGGTAGCGACGTCCTTCTGACGGAGGTAGGGGACCCACTACGTCAACGTGGATGTGGTCGAAACATCTCTGCGGCTGGTGGAAGGATCCAGGACCCGTTTCAGTGTGTCTGAATTTTGGAGCTTTGACAGGCGGTGCAGGCTCGAACCCAGTCCTTCGCATCTCTGGAAATGCTGTGCCATATGAACTTCTGCTTCAGGAGGCGTGCTGTCGCATTTTGAGAGGGATGTGACAGGCCATGGATGAGGCTGAACACATGTCGGCGGGGGGAGGCTGGTATCCACGGGCATGGTCGACTGGTGCTGATGTCGCAGAGGATTGTGGTACCTTTCTCGTCCATGGGGACGTCCTTCCACGTGATAGAGGTTCTGCAGGCTGCCATCTCAGGATCCTGTTGCTGCTCCTTAGCGAGTTGGTTGTAGTCGAGCCCTAGCTGTACTGCGTCGATGAGGACTCTGGAGAGGGCGTCGGCTACAGGGTTCTTCTTGCCTGGCAGGTGTCGAAGGGAGCAGTTGAATTCGGCGATGGTGGAGAGATGACAGCGCTGGCGGAGGGACCATGCATCAGCTTGTCTTGTGAAGGCGTGTATAAGGGGCATGTGGTCCGTCTGAATCGTGAAGGCGATGCCCTCAAGATAATGTCGGAAATGACGAATGGCTTCGTGCATGGCGAGGAGTTCCCGATTGAAGGTCAAGTAGTTCCTTTCGGCCTTCAGTAGCTTACGGCTGAAGAAACCCTGGGGGCGGGGCTGCCCTTGGACCACCTGCTCCAGGACAGCTCTGATGGCGATGTTGCTGGCGTCTGTGGTGAGGAGGAGGGGTTTCCCCGGGAATGGGAAAGCGAGGAGGGCTGTCGCGGCGAGAGCGTCCTTAGCCTTCTGAAATGCCTCTGCTTGAGAGGCGCCCCACGTCAAGTCCTTGGGTTTTCCTGCAAGTGTACTGTACAAGGGGGCCATGATTGATGCGATGCCGGGCAGGAAACGGTGGTAGTAATTCACCAATCCCACAAACTCTTGGAGGGCCTTGACAGTGGAGGGTGTGGGGAATTGCTTGATTGCGGTAACTTTTTCTGGGAGAGGTGAAACACCTGCAGGAGTTAGGTGGTGTCCCAGGAAGTCCATCTCTCTGATGCTGAAAATGCACTTGTCATATCGCACTACCAAGCCGTTCTGCTGCAGACGGTCTAACACTGTAGAGATGTGTCGCAGGTGTTCCTGTCTGGAGGAGGAGTAGATGAGAATGTCATCGATGTAGCAGACACAGAAGGACAAATCACCCAAGATGCCATCCATCATTCACTGAAATGTGGCTCCGGCGTTTCTGAGGCTAAAGCAGCTGTAGTTGAAGGTGAATGTACCAAAGGACGTGGTGACGGCGGTTTTTGGGATGTCTTCTGGGTGCATTGGTACCTGGTAGTACCCCTTCAGTAGGTCGAGCTTGGAGAAGATCTTGGCGCCGTGGAGGAAGGAGGTGATGTCGGCGATGTTAGGGAGTGGGTAGTGGTCTGGCTCCGTCTGCATATTGAGGCGTCTATAGTCTCCACAGGGGCGGAGGGAGCCATCCTTCTTTACCACTATATGCAGAGGGGATGCCCAGGGACTTGGCGCCTTTTGACAGATGCCTAGGCGCTCCAACTCTGTGAAGGTCTGCTTTGCCGCGGCGAGTTTGTCGGGTGATAACCGACGAAACCTGGAGAACACCGGAGGGCCTGATGTCTTTATGTGGTGATAGATCCCGTGCTTGACCGGAACCTGCGGTTGCTGACGAAGCTCGGGCTTGAATACGTCGGGGTAGGAGTTGCGGAGGTGTGCGAAGTCATCTGCGGCATCAATCACCTGAATGGCGAGGTCGTCCGGGGCAGCTGCGATGGGGGTGGCGGCGAAGGAAGCTGTGTTGACCAACCTGCCACTGGAGACGTCGACGAGGAGCTGATAGTGAGCCAGGAAATCTGCTCCGAGCAGAGGGAGGGTTACGTCTGCCACCACAAAGCTCCATCCATACGTGCAGTTGCCGATGCGGATGTCGAGGTGCTGGCGGCCGTATGTGGAAATCGGTGTGCCATTGGCTGCGGTGAGTCTGACGTCGGGCTGTGGTTGGTGGGGCTTCCTCCACTGAGAGGCTGGCAGGAGGGAGCGGCCAGCGCCAGTGTCCACCACAAAGTGGACGCCTGTTATGGGATCGTGAAGGAAGAAGGTAGTGGTGCCACCTGGGGCCGCCGCAATAGGTGGCAGCTGCCTCACACATTTTTTGGCCAAGTACAACCTGGTCTGCAGTTCCTGGCATTAGGGCCAAACTTGGCATGAAAATAACACAAGCCATCGGCAAACTTTCCACTGTTTTGCTGCTGGCGTGGTCATGGCCACGGGTTTGGAGGCTGGCGGGCACGTGATGGAGTGTGGCTGACACTGCAATGTTGTCCTCGTCTGGCGGGGGTGCTCTTGATGAGACAGGGGGCACGGCGTTGATGTGGCGGCCCGCTGCAGCCTGTGCATCATTTAGGCGGTCCGCCATCTGCTGCAGGTCGTCCTCGTTCATCTCTTCTGCGTTAGGGATGACTGCGCGAATGGATTCTGGGAGGCGGAGAAGCCAAAGGGCACGAAGCAAGTCCAGCTGTCTCACTGATCCATCGGCTGCTGGGGGGAGTCTTGCCAGTGCTTTCATCTCGAGGAGGGCATCGAGGAGGGCGTCGGAAGGTCTCTGGTCACCGAGGGGCTGTTTGGCAAGCTGCAGGAGCTGTGTCACTTGCAATGCTGCTGACGGAGTGAAGTGCTGCAGGAGGAAATTCTTGAGGTCACTGTATTTGATGGCAGTGTCACCCTTGGATATCAACCACTCCGAGATGCAGGAAAAGAGTTCATCCGGGAGGGCAGCGAGGACATGGTCGGCCTGGGTCGGCCTGGGTCGTGGGGCTATTTACTCTCTTCAGGCGGAATTGCACCTCCGCCCGCCGGAACCAGGTAGGGGCGTCAATCACTGAGAAGGTCGGGAGCTTGACCTGTGCTGCCGCGGCTGGAGGGTGGGTGGGCGACGTGACGCCGTCGGGTTCCATGCCGAAGGTCGAAGGCACTGCAGGAGAAGAAGAGGCTGCTGCACAAAGTCACTCCGGGGTCACCAATGTAGCCAGCTACTACTACGGAGGCAGAGAGGACAAGTGAGACCACTGGCAGTAACTCAACAACTGGTTTATTCGAACAAGTCAGGCATATATATAGAGAAGGTGTGAATCACAAAGCAAGACTATGAACCAGTCTCGAGCGACCTTCCGCTCACGTGGCTTGTAAGTGTGGGGTCGCAGAAACTAGCGACCACGTAGTTACAATACTTTCCACAGTCCTTGTCTATCCACCCTGTCACATGCTTTCTCCAAATCAATGAAAGCTGCATACAACTTCTTTCCCTTCTCTAGAAACTTTTCCACCAAAGATCTAAGAATGAATATCTGATCTACACAACCTCTTCCCTTCCTAAAGCCTCCCTGTTCTTCTCCAACTAATTCCTCTGTTCTTTCTCTAACTCTGTCAATAAGTATCCTACCATACACTTTTCCTATTATACTAAGAAGACAAATGCCCATATGATTACCACACACTTCTTTTTCCCCTTTTCCTTTGTACAAGGGAATAATTATACCTGACTTCCAATCCTCCGGGACTCTACCTTCCTCCCAGGCCAATCTGCACATCTTCCACATCCATTCTACTACTATCTCTCCCCCATGCTTCAGCATTTCACCACACACTCCATCAATTCCTGGGGCTTTCCCCAATTTAACTTTCTTCATTGCTTCCACAACTTCTATCCTACTTTCTTCCTGTCTTCACACCTCCCTCCTTTTCCCAGCCATTCCCCAGCCACTTATACTTGCATTACTTCCATCCTCTATGTTCAACAATTCCTTAAAGTGTTCTCTTCATCTGCTCACTTTTTCTCCCTTCTCCACTAGTAATCTACCATTTTTATCTTTCACTCCCCTGCTAACTTCACTTCCACCCTGTCTTACTCTTTTCACCTCTCTCCAGAACATTTTCTTACAGTCCCTCCACTTTACACTCAAATTCCTTCCAAATTCCTCATCCACTCTCTTCTTACTCTCTCTTACTAATCTTTTCACCTCTCTCTTTCTTTCTACATATAACTCTCTCTTCCGCCTCTCAACTTCTTCCACGCCCCTATTTCTCATCCATTCATTGTATGCTTTCTTCTTTTGTGCCACAGCCTGTTTCACCTCTTCAGTCCACCATGCTGTTCCTTGCATCCCCCTCCGTCTTCTCTTCCTTCCACACACCACATCACATGCTGCACATAATTCTTCTGTAAATATCTCACACACACCTTCCACGTCTCCCATCTGCTCCAATTCATATTTGCCCAATCGTTCCTCCACTTCTCTCTTGTACTCTGCCTTTTTCTCATCCTCTTGTAACCTTTCCACTCTCCTTGCAACTACTCCTTCCTCTCGTCTTTCCCTTCTTCTATTCCTCCATCTTACTTGCATTCTAATTCTGGCCACCACCAAGTAGTGGTCAGAAAGTCCACTCCCCCAGCCTCTATACACTCTTGCATCCTTTACACATCATTGCATCCTTTCATCCACACACACATAATCAATCATTGCCTTCCTTTCATTCAGTTCACCACCCACCGTTCTCATCACTCGCCATGTATACCTGTGGATCATTTTATGCCTGAAGAGGGTATTGGCTATCACCAACCCCCTCCCAGCACAAAAATGTCCACTATCGCACTCCCATTCTCATCTATCTCAGCAGGCACACCCCACTCACCAACTATTCCATCCACCTTCACATTCCCAACTTTACCATTCATATCACCAATCAAAAACACTCTCTCATTCCTTCCAAACTTTTCCATGCACACTTCTACATTTGTCCAGAACTCTTCTCTCACTCTTCTAGCACGATTTTGCATTGGTGCATACACACACACAATCGCCCACATTTGTATTCCAACTTTCAACTTTACCCACACAATCCTTGACCCAACTGATCCATACTGTCTTATGCTCCTCTTCCATCTTTTACTCACAACTATACATACTCCTTCCTTTGCCCTCTCATTCTCACCTACTCCTGCACATATACCCCATCCATACTCCCACTCTCTCACACTTTCCCCTCTCCATTTTGTTTCAGTTATTCCACATACATCCACTTTCGCACCCTCAAGCACCTGGACAATCTCTCTCTCTTTCACCTCACCATTCGCTCCCCTTACATTCCAAGTTCCAATTACCATGTCCTTTGTCCGGTCCTTGGTCGTCATTGTTTGGTCAGTCCTTGTCCGGGGCTTATTGTTTGTTTTTTTAGTTAGTTGTTTTCCGGGGAGGGGCACTAACTCTCCGCCAACCCTTTTAGTCACCTTTTACGACAAGCAGGGATACTGGGGGAGTATTCTTGAAAAAAAAAAACCTACCCCCAGGGGGCATCATGTCATTAATCAAGGCTCCAACATGTTTGCATGCATTAGCTTTTGTCACCTAATGGCAGCTCTCCATCAAGCCTGATCTCTTACACTGTCCCTATTTAATCCCTTATCCCTGAGGTCACACTCCATGACCTCGTCCAAGGTCTTTTTCAGTCTGCCTCTCGCAACCCTACCCCCAACATTCAAATTTCTCACTTTCCACACCCAATTGTCATCCTCTATCCTCTTCACATTCCTAAACCATCTCAATCTACCCCTCCTCATCATAACACCAATACACTCCAGTCCTATCCTTCCTCTCAACTCTTCAGTCATAAACTTAGCCCCGCTAGGCCTTGCATTCAATGATGAACTTCACATCTATTTAATCACTGTCATTTCTGTACATCTAAGCCTGCAGATATCTTCTTTCTTTACTACCCAAATCTCACAACCATACAACATTACACTCCTAACACATGCCATATACTAAGATCCATTTGCATGGAGAGAGAGTCCTCTCAATATCAGGAGAGAAAATAGCTCCCTGAACTTCCCCCAGCCTCAGAGATAGCTCCGGCCCCAACTCCAGCATATAACATGTCCCCCAAATAAATCTCTTCCACACTCTCAAGAGACTCACCAGCAAGATCAATTCTTTCGTTTCGTTTCATTTTTAAAGGCTCCAACATGCTTGCATGGATCGGCCTTGGTCACCTAATGGCGGCTCTCCATGCTGCATGATCCATTGCAGCCTCCCTGTTCAGTCCCTTAACCTTGAGGTCACACTTAATGACCTCGTCCCATGTCTTTCTCAGTCTACCCTTCATAACCCCACCTCCAATATTAACACTTCTCACATTCCTAACCCAATTATCATCCCCCATCCTCTCTACATGTCCAGACCATCTCAATCTACCTCTCCTCATCACAATGCCAACACACTCCAGTCCCATCCTACCTCTCAACTCTTCCATCGTAAACCCAGCCCCCCCAGATATTGCACGCAGGGATTCACTACACATCCATCTAATCATTGTCATTTCTGTACTTCTGAGCTGGTGAATATCCTCCTCCTTTACTACCCAGGTCTCACTACCATACAGCATTACACTCCTAATACATGCTGCATACAAAAACCCCTTAGCTTGTAGGGAGAGTCCTCTCAATGTCAGGAGAGGCAAGAGCTCCCTCAACTTCTTCCAACTACTTCTCACCCTAGCCACAGAGCTAGCTCCAGCCCCACCTCCAGCACACAACATGTCTCCCAAATAACAAAGTTCCTCCACACACTCAAGAGATTCACCAGCAAATTCAATCCTTTCACGCCTGACAATCTCCACCTGCTCTCCCTGACACACTGTACACACAAAATCAGCATTATCTCGCAGTCTACCTCTGATACCATTACATCTCTTGTGCACCCATTTATCATAAACACCGCACAAGATGTGAGTATCTTTTCCCCTTCCGCATTCCTTATACCATACGTACATCCCCCATGTACTCCTTCATAACCTGGTGCTGCTTCACCTACATGACCACATAAGTCCCCTCCTAAAACCATTATCTCATCATCCTGCATAACACCTACTACACGTATTAAATCATCCCAAAATCTATCTTTCTCTGCTTCATCCAATCTCGCCTGTGAAGCATATGCCGATATAATTGCAGCTATCTTTCTACCGAATAGAATTTTCACTACCAATATCCTATCGCTTACTCTCATAACATTCATAACATATTCCACCCATTTCTCTGCAATCATCAAACCAACATCCCCATATCCGTCTTTCCCCCCCTGCCAAAACAACTTATAGTAACAGTCCTTCCCAACAATCTTTCTGGCTGATCCACCCCTGTACTGGACTTCCTGCAAACACACCAAGTCCACCCACCTCCTATGCCTCAACAACTTCCCCCGCTCTTCCCCTCAAACTTCCCGCATTCCATGAACCCACCCTCATCCCCCTGGGTGATTTACTGTCCTCAGGCTTGCTCTGAACTTATTCTTGTGTTTCGTCATAGTCAGTATTAATAAAGGGGGATAGACATACCACAGGCCCCACTCACTGCACAGTCCCAGGTCCAGGCAATGGATCTGGGACCCCTAGCCCACCAGTTTACCAGTGGCCATGGCAGTGGCCTCGGGGCACCCTGCCAGGACAGCTGCAGGGACACCCTCCAAGTGCGCCTTGGCACTGCAACTATCCCGCCATTATACACCCACTGATAGGACAGCCTCCTGGGGCGCTACTCCCAGGTTCGGGCCCCTCTCTATTGGGCAGAAGCAGCAGCCTGGGAACCACAATGCCCTGTACCCTCTAGTACAGGTTCGAGCCCCATCTCCCCTTGGAACCATGATCTATGCCGGCGGAACCCCTGTCACTCCTCCCCCCAGAAGTCCGCCACTAAGTAGGGGGGGGGCAAAGCTTTCTGGCCGCATGCCCTTACTGGCGCCAACCCCTGTAACGCAGTGGGATACGTTGTGTGAAATGTACAGTGCATGTGGTGTAGTGCAAAAGATAGTTAAAGGAAATGTTTGGGAGAGTATACTGGTCCACTCTCCATGTTACTGTCACACTGAAAAGGTCAGCAAAAGGGGATGGTTAGATAGCTAGTGAAACAGGAGCTCAAGCTCTCCCTATCACAAGCATTCCCATCCCCCTCGGGAGTATCACCCTGTTCGGCCCATGCTACAGCCTCTTTCCTGTCTGACAAAATCTACATGCTCTCCCCAACACACCGCACATACAAAATCTCCATTATCTTGAAGCTACCTCAAATACCACTACATTGCTTATGCACCCACTTTTCACAAATACTGCACAAGATGGAGTTACCTCCAACACATTTGTGACAAACCTCAGGTGGCCACTCTCCCTTTGCTTTGACAGTATCGCCACCAGCCCTAGATATCATTACTTTTGGTTTAACCACATTTACTTTCAAACCCTTGTGCCCCATTCTGTCTCTCCCCTTCCCAAATCTTTCCTCTGCCTCTCATTCATTCTCTGCAATCAACATCAAGTCATCAGCATAAATCACCTATAGGAGTTCATTTCTGAAGTCATGGGACAGCTTGAAGCAACTTGACAAACAAGGGGCTCAAGACTGAGCCCTGATGTGTACCAACATTCACAGAAAACTCTTCACTCAATCTCCATTCACTTTCACCTGGGTGAGAGCACCCACATACACAGCCATAACCACTTTAACCAGCCACTCCTAAATCCCAAGTTTTATCATTGTCCACTTCACCACCTCCCTAGGGACACTGTTAAAGGCCTTCTCTAGATCAACAAAAACAAAGTACAATTCCCTTTTCTTCTCTGTACACTTTCCTGAAGTTGGTGGACAATAAATATGGCATAAGTGGTCCCTCTACCTGGCATAAACCCAAACTGCATCTCATCAATATCCAATCTATTCCTAATCATACCATCCAAGACTCTCTCTACTACCTTTCTTGTCTGGTCCAAAAGTTTTATGCCTCTATTATTTCCTCCTTCCAGGGCATCACCCTTGCCCTTGTACACATTTAACATCACACTCTTCGGCCAGCAATCTGGGAAAACACATTCATATATAACTGAATTTATCAAATTAGTAACTAAACCCACTCCTACATCTTCTGAGGCCTACAGTATTTCAGCAATCAACTCAGACACAACTGCTGTCTTTCCCAACCACATCCCGCCTACTGCCCTGCTCACAGTAGCAGCATAAATCAAAGGCCAAGGGCCAAACACTGGATTCACCAACTCCAAACCTTCCCAATTCCAGTCAAACTCCTCATTCAGCAACCAGTGATAATGCTCATTCCAGGTGTCTTTAATAGTCTCACTGTCCACCACTACCTTTCCTTCGTCATTCTTCACACACTGCTCACCCAGGATATCCCTGCCTTCCCTCCTCATCCGATTTGCCACCTTCAATACCATATTCTTCCTTTCAATGCTATTTAGGTTATCTAGCAAAAATCTCCTGAGGCTCAGATTTTGCCCTGTGTACCTCCTTTCTAGCTCAACACTTGGTAGCCAAGTATTCCTCTCTGTTGCAACCCCTTTTCCATTCCCGGAAAAGGCTTCTTTTCTCAGTAAACTGCAGCTTCAACACCCTCAACCCACCATCATGTTATCTTATGTCTTGGAGGGCCCCAAGCCCATCCACACACTGCATTAGTAAACTGAAGGAGACCGTTCATGAGGCCCATGTCCATCCACACACTGAATTAGTAACTCACAGGAGATTGTTCATGAGAGCTCTGTACTGTTCATTAATACTTGTCAAAAGCTCCCTGTTCAGCCGTAACTCTACTCATTTCACTACTGAAGGCATCCATTACTTTTTAGTTTTTCATCCATCATCCAATCCTACATTGCCCCATGAGGGTTGTAGGAGCCCGGGGCTAGGTAGTTGGTCCTGACATTTAAGATGAGAGTGACCAGCCTCACTCATCCCTGAGTGGCATTACATGAGCAATCAACCCTAACCACCCTTTGGATATAAACCTTCACTGGCTCAATCCGATTGCAGCGCAATAATTGCCCACTAAACCACCAGGCGCCAAAATCTGGTTATATGGTTACAACCCAGCGTAGTAAATGGTTTCCTGGTGTACAGGAAACCATTTGGCTTGTCACTCAGTGTAGAGTCGCCCACAGGCAGAAGGAAGAGGAAAGAATGAAGGAAAGAAAGACAGAAGAAGGAGTGTAAAGTCACTCGTAGGCAGAAGGACAAGGAAAGAATGAAGGAAAGAAAGACAGAAGAGGGAGTGTAAAGTCACTCGTAGGCAGAAGGACAAGGAAAGAATGAAGGAAAGAAAGACAGAAGAGGATGGAAGGAGAGGAAAGGGCAGACACCCAACAGCAGCACTACATTGAGTGCGTGGATGGTGAGCGAACCCACCTACCACAACTTACTTTTTCAACTTCCATATTTTCCTCCTAGGTGCACATATCCTCTTCTTCACCACCCACTCCTTAACCCCTTAACCGCGGGGCGTCACTTTCGTGACGCTTGGGAGCAAGGGATCATACCGCGGGGGGTCGCTTTTGTGATTCTGTGTTATTTTGAATTCACCCGGGCTTCCAAGTGGGGGCTTGTATCATCTATCAGTACTGCCAATGTCCAACACTAGTCAGCACTCCTAATCTCATCTGTACTCCCATCCATTGTTGACAATTTAGCCATTTCTCCCCGTTCTTGACCCCCCTCCCTACCCCCCCTCCATTACCCTATCCTCTCGCCTGCCCGGCCGTGCTACGCTAAGTAAATCTTCCCTGTAATTTTTCACTGATTTCATCCATTGAAATAAGCCCTATGCCCTATTCTTATACCAAATAATATATACAAGAAAGAAATAAGGTAAGTGAGAGTGCCATACACCTGGAATTGGCTAATTATCACCTGACAACACCTCACATGCACTTGTTCGCTAATTTTCGCTGTTTTTTTCCTCTTGAAATATGCTGTATAATCTATTTTCGTAATAAATATACATATAAGGAGGGAAGGGAGAAGCCTAAGTGATATTTACATTCACCTGGAACTACCTAATTTATAATGTATTGTCTAGATTTCCCGCCAATCATTTCAGTGAAATACATAGCTGTTTCAAGCTACGTTGGTAGTACTGAATATCCCCTAAGTAGGCCTCTACCCGGGCCGGCCCTCCTTTATCAGTTCTCTCTCATCTTCCGAAGAGGAGGTACGGCTCATCCTCTTGCTGACTTCAGGGTCTTTTTCACCCCCATGCAAAGGGCCCTGTGACCTTTACCCCCTACTAAACCTCGTGTGGAAAGAGGTAAAGGGCTGACAATTGATAAAAGAGTGACTACGATCTTTCTATTGAGTAAAACAGTGCAAGTGGAATTGTAAATAATGTGTAAACAGCAAGTGAAAGTAATGAATGTAAATATATGTGAACAATGGAAAATAGTTTTATAAGTTACTTCAAGTGACAGTGCATAACACAGTGTAAATAAAATAGAAATGTAAATAACGTAAATAAAATAGAGAACGTAAATAGAAATGTAAATGAGTAGTATTATAAGAATACGAGTATATACCCTAGGAGTAATGAAAGTGAAAGTTTCACTATAGCATGTCTGAATACTATGAGTTATGATAGTGAAGATGAAAGTGACATTCACTCTCAATGCTAGTATACAGGACGAGAAAGTGAATGCTACATATTTTACTGAAAGAAATTGAATCCCTACAGTGACAATAAACTAATACTACTGAAGGAAACTTATGGATAAAGACTGTAGATATATATAAGTGTTATATAGTAATAGAAATATAAAGTGTGAGGGGTTTTATGAATAATAAATGACAGAGTACCAAGAGCGAACTAGTGCCAGTGCGACAGTCAGACGCGCTCATAATTTTCATTGCTTTCACAGTGGGTTTTTTTTTGGAGTATGGATCCCAAACTACTTGAAAATCATAGAGTAGTGTTTATAGTGTTAATATCTGGCTGTGGAAATCATATTATGGATTGTCGGGAAGTGTAAAGTGGAAACTTCGTTACCCAACTTCAGAGGTCTCCGCAAGTCCTACGGTAACTGACGAAGGCTCAACAAACATTCCAGGAGAAAGCTGAAGGTATGTGCCATAAGCATATATAATTTTAATATTCTAGGACTAATAACTGATTTTTGGCAAATATTTTTTGAGAGTCTGTCGGAGCCCGAATAACCCCGCGGCACACGCAAAACATCGGTAAACATGCCCGCGGTGTAGGGGTTAAGCACCATGTCACATATCAGTAGTTTGTGTTGTTAAACACTCTCTTTGCTCTTTTTAACTTTAATATCCCTCACAAAGCTACCATCAGCCCTCCTGACCAGGATACAGCCAATCTGGCTACTAATTCCCCCCTGACTCATATGTAATCAACATTCTCTCTCTTTTTCTAAAATGCATATTGCAGACAATCATGTTCAATGCCACCTCAAATTCAAGTATTCTTTCCCCTTCCACATTCCTCATACAATAAGCACAAACCCCATGTACCTCTTCATATCCTTGAGGTGCTTCGCCTACATGACCATCCCCAGTACCACTTACCGCACATATCAAGTCATCCCAGAACCTACCTTTCTCTACATCATCCAAGGCAGCCTGTGGAGCATACACCACTATAAATGAAATCATGAGTTTACTGAAAAGCATTTCACTGCTATGGTCCTTTCATTCACTCTCATTACATTCATGAAACATTCCACCAATTTTTCCTCAACCAGCACAAACACACCTCCATATCCATCTACACTTCCCCTGCCAAAATAGCTTATATCTACAGTCCCTTCTGGCAATCATTATGGTTGATCCTCCCCTATACCTGACTTCCTGTATGCACCCAGCATCCACCCACCTCCTACTTGTAGCCTCCACTACTACCCCCACTCTACCCTTCATACTACCCACAGTCCATGATGTCACTCTGAACCCCTTGGGTGATTTAATTTCCTAAGGCTTGCTTTTATCATTGTATTTTCTTCTCATTAACTAAATGGTTTATTTATTTATTTATTTATTTACTGTCATTTTTTTTTCTGAATGGGGAACTTACAATGAGAACTTAGTACTGTTTACAATCAGTCCCTGTAACAGGGTTTCAGTTCTATTGACTGATTGTATTAAAATCTGGCAGTGCAACTGCCAGGGTCATAAGCCACCGGGGTTTTAGTTCTAAATCATCACAACTTTTTAAATACAACTTCCACTGTATTTTTGAGGAAACTGGCAAATCAGCTTAACTGGGTACAATGGAAATTAGTAGGCAATGTACTCAGTAGAAAAAAAAAAAAAAAAGACCAACAAATGATGAAACAGACACAAAAACACAGCAACTGACACTATAACACACACACACACACACACACACACACACACACACACACACACACACACACACATACATACAGGAAAGCTGTTGGAACCAAAAGCTCCTGGATCTCGTGCAAGAGTTTTTCCTAACGCAACATGTGAGGGAAACCACTAGAAAAAGAGGGCTCGATATACCTTCAATGCTAGATCTCATATTTACTAGGCAAGAAAATGATATTGACAGTTTAATATACCACCCTTCACTTGGCAAAAGCGACCATGCAGTACTAAATTGCAACTTCAGGATGGCATATGACATAGTTAACAGCAATGAAAGTTACAAAAAGAGCCTAAACTATAAAAAGGGAAATTATCATGATCTAAAGAAGTATTTCTAAGAAGTTGATTGGGAAAATAAGCTTAGAGGACAAGATTAAAATACTGTATATAAAAAATTCTGTGAATTTTATGAAATAGGAGTCCAGAAGTACATCCCACAGCACAAAGAAGCAGATAAGAAAAGAAATGGTTCAATACAGAATGTAAAAAATCAAAAGAAAGAAGAGATTTGTTGTGGAATAGATACAGAAGACACAATAGTGAAAAGGCATATAATAATTACAAACAGGCAAGAAACGATTATACAAGAATAAGGAGGGAAGCCCCAAAACAGTTTGAGGAGGATATCATAAATGAAAGTAGTGATCAACTGAAGCTATTTTACAGCTACATCAGAAGCAAAACCAAAGTAAAAGGTATAATACAATCCATTACGGACGAGGGAATCACCTATACACAAGAGAAAGATATTTGTGAAGCACTAAATGAGAATTTCCAATCAGTTTTTACAGAAGAAAAAAATTTTGAGAGGGACTATGTGGAACATGCATGCCCACACATACTACCAGATATACAAATATCAGAAAAAGTAATACAGGAAGTGTTAAGTAAATTAGACAGAGAAAAAGAATGGTCCTGATGAAATTTCATGTTGGGTGCTACGAGAATGTGCAAAGGAGTTACGTAAACCGTTATTTTCAATTTTCAAGAAATCCTTGAGTCAAGGTAAACTACCTGATATTTGGAAGAAAGCAAATATTGTCCCCTTATTCAAGAAAGGGAATAGACAAAATCCACTCAACTACCGACCAGTATCACTGACCAGTGTTGTAAGCAAGGTATTAGAAAAGCTTATAAGAAAAGCTTGGGTAAATCATCTAGAAGAACACAATATGATAACAGAAAGACAGTTTGGTTTCAGAAAAGGAAAATCATGTGTTACTAATCTGCATGATGGTATTGTGATCCCTACCCTGACGTATGGAAGCGAGGCGTGGACCTTGCAAGAGGGGAACAAGTCAAGAGTGAGAGCAGTGGAAATGAGTTACTTGAGAGGAGCATGTGGAGTGACGTGGAGGGACAGGTTGACGAATGAAGAAGTGAAGGAATGTTGTGGGGTAGATGTGGATGTGGTTGAAAAGATTAGGAGAAATACACTGAGGTGGTTTGGACATGTGGAGAGAATGGAGAATGAAAGACTGACTAAGAGGGTGTATGTAGGTGAGGTGGAGGGAGGGAGAGGGAGGGGTAGACTGAGGATGAGGTGGAGGGATGGAGTTGAGAGGTATATGAGGGAGGGGGGGGTGAGTTGGGGGGAGGGGAGTCAAATGGTGGGTGACAGAGTGACTTGGAGGCGTTTTGTCTGCGGCCACCCTTTGCGGGATTAGGGCGTCGGGCTATAGATAGATAGATAGAATAGACTAATCTGTTGAGCTACTATGACAGGGTAACAGACACAATACAGGAAAGAGAAGGATGGGTGGACAGTATCTACTTAGATTTCAAGAAAGTATTTAACACAGTACCACACCAAAGACTTTTATGGAAACTGTACCATCAAGGAGGAATTCGATGCAAACTGCTTTGTTGGATGCAAGATTTTCTTATAAAAAGAAAAATGAGAACAGTACTAAGAGGAAACTACTCATCATGGAAAGAAGTGACTAGTGGAGTACCACAGGGCTCAGTGCTGGCACCAATCATGTTTTTAGTGTATATAATTGATATAGACAGTAACACTGGAAATGAAAGCTATCTAAATATGTTTGCAGATGATGCAAAAATACAAAGGAGAATTACTATCACAGACTCTTGTAAAAAGCTACAAGAAGAATTAAATAAACTTCATGAATGGAGTAATACATGGCAAATGGAATTCAATGTGGACAAGTGTCATGTAATCAAGTTTGGTAAAAGTGGAAAAAGACCTGATTGGGATTATATGTTAGGAAATAAAACCCTACACACATCAGAATGAGAGAAGGACCTAGGTGTGATTATCAATAACAGACTATCTCCGGCTGACCACATCAGTGAGAAGATACGGAACATGTATACACTGCTTGAAAATATGAGAATAGCATTCACATACATAAATGAAGACATGCTAAGAAGGATAATAACATCATTCATCAGACCAACCCTGGAATATGCATCAGTAGTCTGGAGTCATCATCTCTAAAAACACATAGACAAGATTGAAAAAGTTCAAAGGGCCACTACAAGATGGATACCAAGCTTAAGGGATCTAAGCTACGAAGAAAGACTACATAAACTGAATCTACCAACACTACAGGACAGGAGAGAAGGAAAAGAGGTGACATGATAATGCTATATAAATGCATATCAGGGAAGGAGAAAATAGACATAAATGATTACTTAACATATTGGGAAGCATCAGCAAGAGGACACTGCAAAAAACTGCATAAGAAGAGAGGTGATAAAGATGTGAGGAAATTCAGTTTCCCAAACAGAGCAATTGATCAGTGGAATGCACTACCGAATGAAATAGTGTGTGCCAAAACAATTCACAAATTTAAGGATATGTACGATGGCTGTCAGTTGATGTGGATGTGATAGGAAGCGTTGTGAGGAACACACTGAGGTGGTTTGGCCATGTGGAGAGGATGGAGGGTGAAAGACTGACGAAGAGAGTGTATGCGAGTGAGGTGGAGGGTGGAAGAGGGAGGGGGAGACCGAGGATGAGATGGAGGGATGGGGTGGAGAGGTATATGAGAGAGGGGGGTGTGAGTTGGGAGCAGGGTAGTGAAATGGCGGGGGACAGGGCGACTTGGAGGCGATTTGTTTGTGGCCACCCCAAACGGGATTGAGGCGTCTGGCAATAGATAGATAGATAGACGATAAATATGGTTTAAGACATGGGACAGTACGAGCTTGACTTACTCCTGTAAAGATACAATTAGGTAAGAACACACACACACACACACACACATCAACTGACAGCCAGACAGATACATACCTTGATTAAAGTTGTTTCATTCCACTGTTTCATTATGAAGTGGCTGTTGAATTATCACCTACTCTTCATTTAAAGGTACGTCTGATTCATTATAAGCACCTCTGACTTCAGAAACAATCTATTTATGTATCTATTGCCAAATGCCTTTATCCCATTAGCGGTGGCCACAAACATATAGCCTCATGTCGCACTGTCCCCTGCCATTTCACTGCCCTTCCCCCAGCTAACATCCCACTCTCTCATATACCTCTTCACTCCATCCCTCCGTCTCATCCGCAGCCTTCTCCTCACTCTCCCCCATTCCACCTCAATCACATACACTCTACTCGTTAGTCGCTCGCTCTCCATCCTCTCCACATGGCCAAACCACCTCAATGTACTTCTCCTAATGCTTTCTATCACATCCACATCCACACCACAATGCTTCTTCACTTCCTCATTTATCAGTCTGTCTTTCCATGTAACTCCACATGCTTCTCTCAAACAACTCCTTTCCAATGCTCTCACTCTTGACTTGTGTCCTTCCAGCAAGGTCCAGGCTTCACTTCCATACATTAGATTTGGTTTCACAATACTGTAGTATCATGCGACAACTTTTTTACTTCTATGCTCACTTCCCTGTTTTTTATCGCTGCTTCCAATGGACCAGCAACCTTTCTTCCCTGTTGTACCCTTTCAAACACTGCATCCTCCAAACTTCCATCCTTACTCATCACACTACTCAAGTACTTAAATGCACTCACACTTTCCATTTCCTCATCGTCTAACCTCATTATACATTCAGTGACTTCATTTCTCTCAGAGACCATTACTTTACTCTTCCCTACATTCACCTTTAGATTCTATTTCGTACATACTCTCCCAAACTCGTTAACAAAGCCTTACAGTTCCCCTTCATCTTCACTTAACAATACAGTATCATCTGCAAACAACAGTACAGGAAGTTTCCAAATGCTGCCCTCTCTCATTAGGGCTGCTCCAAGATCTTTTATAACCCCATCCATATACAGATTTAACAACCATGAAGACATGACATATTCCTGTGATCAATCCAATATTCAGATGGGAAAGTTCACTCAGTTCATCTATCCATATGCAATGCAGCCTTAGCACCCTCATACATAATCTTCATGGTATTTAACAGCTCCCCATTTATTCCATATATTCTTAATATTTTCCACATTCCTAGTATATCCACTCTGTCATATGCTTTCTCCAAATCCATGATGGCTGCATACAACTTCTTTCTCCTCTCTACAGACTTTTCCACTGAAGACCTAAGAATGAATATCTGATTTACACAACCTCTTCTATTCCTAAAACTCCCTGTTCTTCTCCAATTAATTCCTCTATTTTCCTAACTCTGACAATAAGTATCCTACCATATACTTTGCCTATTACACTAAGAAGACGAACTCCCCTATGATTAACACACACCTCCTTTTTCCTTTTCCCTTTGTCGTCATCACCATCATACAGACCTCCTTTCCCACCCTAGGGCAGGGTGAGGAGTAGCAATGTCCAGACAGCCTCAATCGGTAGAGAGGTGGCCTGCAGTCCTGACGGACCCAGGTTCGAATCCCGGCTGGGGCAGGGAACAGTTTAAGGATTTGAATTTCATTAAGTCAGGCATTACTGATCTACCAGAAGACCCGCCGACATGTCGTAAAAATACCCCCGCTAATACCAATACACCAGTCCTGCATGAGACAGCCCTAGCATGTATTCAATATGGACGGTGGGTGTTAGCACCGAAGTGGTGACATGTAGAGGTGTATGGTATGTAGGAGGGCTGCTGGGCCTTGATAGCAGGCTGTGAAGCCTATGCCCAGAGTCGGACAAAAAAAAAAAAAAAAAAAAAAAAAAAAAAAAAGGGCCAAAGTTTGCCCAGTCCAATGAACCATGCTTCCAATCACTCATCATTCAAGCCCACGGAATCCTGGCTCTATATGATATGCCAAAAACATTCACCACATTCTGTAGCTTCACATAAACGTATCCAACAGAGTCAATCCGGACACTGTCATGTTAGAATGGGGTGCCAAATTGCTCATCATGCACTTCTCACAACATCCAGCTCACTCGATCTCTTGTCAGTCCCCTGGCCTCACCGACTTCCATACCTCTCTTCCTCACACACTCATCTAATATATCCCTCCACCTGTGTGTGTGTGTGTGTGTGTGTGTATTTACCTATTTGTAGTATACAGGAATTGAGCAACGCTCGTGTTGTCCTGTCTCCATATCCACATTTATCAAGTCTACCTTTACACACATGAATGTTTTTCTCATGCACCACCTTTTTGTCTAAGTCGTTCCAAATATTTAAGTATTTACCTAATATACCTAATTGTGATATACACGGAATGTACTATGCTCGTGGGTTTCCGTCGCTGTTTCTCAATAAGTCAAATTTAGCTTTAAACTCGTTTAAGTGTGTGTGTGTGTGTGTGTGTGTGTGTGTGTGTGTGTGTGTGTGTGTGTGTGTGTGTGTGTGTGTGTGTGTGTGTGTGTGTGTCCGACTCTGTGCACAGATTCCACAGCCTGCTCTCAAGACCCAGTAGTCCTCCTACATACCATACTCCTCTCTATATGTCATCACTTCAGCACTAACACCCACCATCCACAATGAATACATGCTAGGGCTGTCTCATGCAGGACTGGTGTACTGGTATTAGCGGGGGTATTTTTACGACATGTTGGTGGATCTTCTGGTAGATTAGTAAAGTCTGATTTAATGAAAATCAAATACCTTTTTCACCACTCTATTGTTATTCATTCTCTCCACATGACCATACTATCTCCATACACTCTCTTCGATTCTGGTGTCCACAGACTTCCTCACTCCACATCTTTCACAAATCACATTATCTCCTATCCATTTTCTGTATTTCACATGCATTCCTCAAGAGTCCCATCTCCACTGCTCTTACTCTTGACTTTTCATTTTCATGCCATATCATAGTCTCACATCCATATTTTACACTTGGCACTAACACTCCTTCACGTAAGCCTCATGCAGCTCCAACACTCAAGCCTTTGTTTCTTATCAGTGCCTCCATAGCACCAGCTACTTTCCTTCCTTGTGTCACTCTACTTTCCACTTCTTTGGCACATTTTCCTCTCTTTTCTACCACTGTACTCAGGTATTTGAACTCTCTCACCAATTCCAGTTTCTCTCCATTCACTGTAACATCACACTGGAAGTCACCTTCTCTCTCAATTATCATAACTTTACTCTTTTCTACATTTACTCTCAAGGCACGATGCTCACAGACATCAGCAAAACTCTGCGCTAATCTACCAACTTCTTGTTCGGTATTTGCAAGTAGTACTGCATCATCAGCATACAACAAATCTGAGATATTCCATCCATTCCCATTCATTACCAATCCCATACCTCTCTCAATTACTTGTGTTTTTACTTCTCTCATCACCCCATCCATATATATACTGAACAACCATGGGGATATCACACAACCTTGTCACATGCCCACACTAATCATGAACCATTCACTTACATGCCCACTTACCCTTACACATGCTTCATTTCTATCATAAAAACTCCTGATGGCACCTAGTAGCTTACCATCTACACCAAACATGAACAAAACCTTCCACAATCCTTCTCTGTCTACTTGGTCATACATTTTTTCCAAATCCATGAATACCATAAACACCTGATAGTCCTTCCCACAAGCCTTCAACACTATCTGTCTTACTACAAATAATTGATCCACACATTCTCTGCCACTCTTAAAACCACCCTGTTCATCACTCGCTAGGACTACTGATATCTCTCTTACTTTCTCTATAATAATTCTTCCATATACCTTCCCTGCCACACTCAATAAACTTATGCTATGATAATTCTTGCACTCACTTTGCTCACCTTTATCTTCATACAGAGATACAATCACAGCCTTTTTCCACTCTACTGGCACAGTTTCACTTATCCATGCCTTGCCCTTCCTTTGTACGGGGAAATAATTATACCTGACTTCCAATCCTGTGTAACTCTACCTTCCTCCCAGACCAAACTGCACATCTTCCATATCCATTCTACTATTATCTCTCCCCCATGCTTCAGCATTTCATCACACACTCCAATTCCTGGGGGGCTTTACCCTTTTGACTTTATTCATTGCTTCCATTACTTCCACCCTATAGATTAGATTTTCTCTCTTCTCACCTCCCTCCTTCTCCCAGCCACTCCCCCAGCAACTTGTACTTGCATTACGTTCATCCTCTATGTTTAACAGTTCCTTAAAGCATTCTCTCCATTTGCTCATTTTTTCTCCCTTCTGCACTATTAATCTACCATTTTTACCTTTCACTCCCCTACTAACTTCTTTAGTATCCTGTCTAACTTTCTTTACCTCCTTTCAGAACATTTTCTTACAATCTCTCCACTTTACACTCAAATTTCTTCCAAACTCCTCATCCACTCTCTACTTACTCTTACTACCCTTTTCACCTCCCTCTTCCTTTCTACATACTGTATAACTCTCTCTTCCGTCTCTCAACTTCCTCCATGACTCTGCTTCCCATCCACTCATTATATGCTTTCTTTTTTCATGCCACAGTCTGTCTCACCTTTTCGTTCCACCATGCTGTTCCTTGCACTGCCTTTCGTCTTCTCTTCACCCCACACACCACCTCACATACTGCACAGATTTCTACTGTGAATATCTAGCACACACCTTCCTCCTACCCCATCTGCTCCAAATCACATTTACCCATCACCCCACCACTTCTCGCTTATATTCTCCCCTTCTTCCATCCTCACGCAACCTTTCTACCCTCCTTGTATGGACTGCCTCCTCCTGTCCTTCCTTCCTAATCTTCCATTGCATTTGTATCTTGACTTTCACCACCACCATGTGGTGGTCAGAAAGTCCACTCACCCAACCACTGCATGCTCTTGCATCCATTACATATCTTCTCATTCTGTCATCCATGCACATAATCAATCATTGCCTTCTGTTCATTCAGTTCACCACCCACCCTTCTCAACACTTGCCACGTATACCTGTGGATCATTTTGTGCCTAAAGAGGGTACTGGCTATCACCAACCCCCTCCCCACACAAATGTCCACCAGAGCAATGCCACTCTCATCCACTTCTGCAGGCACATCCCACTTACCGACTATTCCATCCACCTATTATTCCTTATTTTTCCATTCACATCTCCAATTCAAAACACTCTCTCATTCCTCTCAAACTTTTCCATGCAAGCTTCCACATTTGCCCAGAACTCCTCTTTCATTCTGCTTGCACAATCTTATGTTGGTGCATACACACACATAATCACCCATGTTTGTATTCCTACTTTAAATCTTACCCACACAATCCTTGAACCAACTGATCCATACTCTCTTATATTCTCCCTTCCATCTCTTGCACACACCAATACATACACCCTGTTTTGCCCTCTCATTCTTACCTACATCCACGCATATACCCCATCCATACTCCCACTCTCTCACCTCTCCATTTAATCTGTCAATCCACATATGTCCACTTTTGCACCCTTAAGCACCTAGACAATCTCTCTCTATTTTACCTCATCAATTGCACCCTTTACATTCCACGCTGCAATGTGTACCACGTCCTTTGTTTGGTCCTTCGTCATCATCTGTTGGTCTGTCCTGGTCCGAGGCATTCTGTCTGTATTTTTAGTTTCAATAAAACCTCGATATAACAGACTTCAGTAAACCAGAATTCGCTTTTATTGGAATCATGGAGCTATGGACTAAATACTTATATATCGGATAAAGGCCAATAAAACCAGAAGCAGTCCGGACTGCCTGACCACTTCAGCTATGTTCACCACAATAAGGTAAATAAAAGTCATGTCTATCAGTGTACAGTACAGTACAGTAAGACCTCACTATAACGGACTAATTGGGGCCCAAGCCATTCCAAAAAATGCAAAATTCCGATAAAAGCGACCTCCGGACTTCCCCCTGCTAACCCGGACTTTTTCCAATATATCAGACATTAGTCCGGATCACATCAACGATTTTTAAACTGTTTTGACTCCCATTGTGGTACTGTACTGTGTTATAATTTCACTACAATAATCAAATGGTATAATATAAATAATAATACTGTACTGTACACTGATAAGCATGTCTTTTATTTATCTTACTGTGGTGAACATGGCTGAAGTGGTCAGGCAGTCCTGACTGCTTCTGGCTGTACTGAACTCTTTCCAATATATAGGAATTTAGTCCGGTAGCTCCTCGAGTCCGACGAAAGCGAATTCCGGTCTACTGAAGTCTGTTATATCAAGGTTTTACTGTATTTTTATATATATTATATCATTTGATAATTGCAGTGAATGTATAATATGGTACAGTACTGCAATGGTAGTGAAAACAGTTTAAAAACCGTTGGTGCAATCTGGAATAATGTCTGATATAAAGGAAAATGTCCAGGTTAGCAGGGGTAAGTCCGGATGTCGCTTTTATCGGAATTTCACTTTTTCAGAATGCCCTGGGACCCAGTTAGTCCGTTATGGTGAGGTTTTACTGTATTTGTTTTCCAGAGAGGGGAACTAACCCTCCACCAACCCACTTGTTGACATGTAGGGAAAATGCATTGGTTGGTTAAAGTTACCACCCAGCATTTTAAATGACTTCCTGGTTTACAGGAAGGCACTTGGCTTGTCACTCAGTGTAGAGTTAACCTGAAACAGAGTATCGCTACACTGAGTGAGTGGATGATGGGCACCCCCACCGACCACCAAAGAAACTTTGTACTTTTAAAACCTAAATCATGTAACAGAAGCATGTCTAACTAAGCTGTTTAACTTAACCCGTCACGTCCCGACCACTTTCGCGCCTCCGACATCCCCCAGTCCTGACCATTTTTGGATTTTTTTTTTTTTTGGCTAAAACCTTCGCTTTTGGTGAGAAACAACGAAAATTCATAGAGAAATCGCTCACCTGTGGTTTAAAATACTTGATAGAGGTAGGAGTACCTCCTTACCTTACAGAGTTTTCTATCAGGCTGGCTGCAAAGAAAACAAGTTCACTGGGAGGATAACTATTCCACACCACTACTAAATGGTATTTATGTATTTATTTGGTACGAATCTATATGTAGTATGAGAGCATATTGGTTTTCAAACAGTAATATAGGCATTATAAGCATTGTTTCACTCACTAACTCATCACCATTCCTGACCTTCTTTTGTCACATTACCTGATCATCATTTCTGACTGTTTCTTCCTCTAATGCTATGTAAACTTTGTCCTCCACATTGTCATCGATTGGGGAATCACTGTGGCCCTGAATGTCTTTATTGGCCAGGTCACTGGTAACAGGTGAATTGCCAAGACAATGGTGTGTGGTGGTGGTGGTGGGGGGTTATGCAGTGTAAGGCATTGTCCCTGCTTGGCATCTTGTAGAGGAATAGAGGAAGGTGTCCCGTGTATACGTACGCGTGAAAATTCACGCATGAAAATTGAAAATTGTGCAAATTAGGGACCTTGCAATTGCAAAATGTACCAGTACGTCGACGGGACTGGCAAATCCAAAATGTTGCAACGTACCCATACGTCGACGGGACGTCTCGGGTTAAGTAGCATTTTGCCTGCACACATTACTGACTTTTAACTCCTTACATTTGGTGACATATTTCTTGGTTTATTCCTGATTCCTATAAACAATGTACTAATCTTAGGAAGGATCTCTAGTAGCAAATGGTTCATGAAGTTTGTATCTACTTCAATTCTCCTAACCTGCAAAAAGTTGCCAATACGGGGGGGGGGAGTCACCAGATTCAAGGGACTGTGCAAGGATTGACTGTAAACAGACTGATAAATACCCAGATCACCAAACTCAGCTGAAGCGCATACAGGACACTATATGATGAAGACATCCCAACTGAACGTTAAACAGAGAAACTGAACAACAAATAAGCAGGCAATTGTCATTTGAAGCCAGGGATGTCATTCCGGAATACCACAATTTTTTCCAAACAACTGATGTTGTGTCCTTCGTTAATCACCTTTATAGGTAGCAGTGGTACTTTAACGGGGATTACTGTAATTACTAGCCATAAGCTTAAAACCTTCAATCCTGCGACAACACCATTCTTTAGTTTATTCTTGCTACCTATAGACTACCGTATTCAATTTAGAAGAAACATTTCAAACTGAAGGAGTTTGATGCAGCCCTTATTAACCTTTTCACAACTAAAGGTCCTTCCCAACTTGGTAAAATCATTTGGTGGTAGCCTAAGTCAAAAAATATGTCCTTGGATTAAAGCAATAAACAACACGATAAGATACTGAAAAGGAAACTTACAGAGAGAGTTTGCTACAGCCAGTTCTTGTTATATGGGATGAGTTCTAAAACATGACAACTTTCTAAATACAGTACAATTCTCACTGCATACTAGGAGAAACTAGCATATCAGCTTAACAAGGCAGAATGGAAATTGGTAGGCAATTCTTCTGCACATCAGAGAGAGAGAGAGAGAGAGAGAGAGAGAGATGGGGTGGGTGGCAACTTATAACAAAGACTTTATTACAGTAGACCCCCATTATAAAGGACCCCAGCATAACAGATATCGGATTAACAGACACCACAAAGCCTGACAAACTTTTACCAGCTATAACGAGCAATGTCCGTTAAATGAGGTGTAATGGGACATAATACATGTGTCTCCTGCTCTTTTTACTCCAACCTGGCCTGAAGTTGCCCTCTCCCCATCATAACTGCTACGCTGTAAGTACAGACTACTGTATAGCAATGCTGTATGAGTCAAGAAGAGGTGCTTTGGCAAGGATATGAAATAAGCTGCAAAAGGGTGAAATTATGGGCCAAATTAGTGTAAAATGGGTATAGCTTACATTTTTAGTAATAGAATATGCTACTATACTCAATTATTTTCGTACATGTGCTTTAAGTCCCACCTCATGGGGGGACCCTCAGATATAACGGACTATCGGTATCTCCTTTAACAGTCTTGGCTTTCACCAATTAGTTCATTAAAGTGAGGGTCTGCTGTATACCCAAAACAGATAACCAGCCTCACCTTAAGCACATATGGGAGGTCAACAGTGCTTGTACCAGGCAGTTCAGACCTAGCCACAGCTGACATAACACAGGTAGTGGCAGCTGGGGTGCTGAAAGAGAAGCGGGCAGTGGGCTGCATCTCTCCCTCTGGCTCGTGGTCGTATATCAGGATCCCATCTCTTCCAAGACGCACATAATGACTCTCCCAACATGCCTTCCCTGACCTAAAACATGATATTTTCTCATAATGTGTATTGTGGCAAATCATTACATACACTGCATCATCACTATTGTCATCATGTCATGGTCATAATTATGATCACCCGAGTCAAATATCACCCATCATGCCTGCCCAGACTGTATATAATGATAATGAAGGTAATGGAGAGAGTTTTAGAAGATATGATTAGAGAAAGAGTGAATATTGATGAGATGCAGTTCGGGTTCATGCCAGGTAGGGGGACCACTGATGCCATATTCATTGTTCGACAGCTTCAGGAAAAATATATTGGTAGGAGAAGGGATCTTTATTTTGTTTTTGTTGATTTGGAAAAGTCCTTTGACAAAGTCCCTAGAGAGGTGGTGAAGTGGGCAATGAGAAAGCTTGGCTTGGAGGAGTGGCTGGTTAGGGTGGTTATGGCCATATATGTGGGTGCTCACACCCAGGTGAGAGTGAATGGAGATTTGAGTGATGAGTTTTCCGTGAATGTTGGTGTGCATCAGGGGTCAGTCTTGAGTCCCATGTTGTTTATCATGGTACTTGAAGCCCTTTCACGTGACTTTAGAAACGGACTCCCGTGGGAGTTGTTGTATGCTGATGATTTGGTGTTGACTGCAGAGAATGAAAGGGAGGCGGAGGAAAGGTTTAGGAAGTGGAGAGATGGTATGGGGCAAAAGGGTTTAAGGGTAAATGCAGATAAAACAAAAGTGATGATATCGAGGGTTGGTGGCGGTACTGTCAAAGACGAGGGAGAGTGGCCATGTGCAGTTTGCCACAAGGGCGTGGAAAATAATTCCATCTTGTGCGGTGTGTGTGATAAATGGGTGCATAAGAGATGTAGTGGTATCAGAGGTAGACTGTGAGATAATGCTGATTTTATGTGTACGGCGTGCCGGGGTGAGCAGGTGGAGATTGTCAGACGTGAAAGGATTGAACTTGCTGGTGAATCTCTTGAGTGTGTGGAAGAGTTTTGTTATTTGGGAGACATATTGTGTGCTGGAGGTGGGGCTGGGGTGAGAAGTGGTTGGAAGAAGTTCTGGGAGCTCTTGCCTCTCCTGACATTGACAGGGCTCTCCCTACGTGTTAAGGGGTCTTTGTATGCAGCATGTGTTAGGAGTGTAATGCTGTATGGCAGTGAGACCTGGGCAGTGAAGGAGGAAGATATTCGCCGGCTCAGACGTACAGAAATGACAATGATTAGGTGGATGTGCAGTGCGTCCCTGCGTCCAAGGCCTGGAGGGGCTGGGTTTACAATGGAAGAGTTGAGAGGTAGGATGGTACTGGAGTGTATTGGTGTTGTGATGAGGAGAGGTAGATTGAGGTGGCTTGGACATGTGGAGAGGATGGGGGATGATAATTGGGTGAGGAAGGTGAGAAGTGTTAATATAGGGGGTTGGGTTATGAGGGGTAGACCGAGAAAGACATGGGACGAGGTCATTAAGTGTGACCTTAGGGTTAAGGGACTGAACAGGGAGGCTGCAATGGATCGTGCAGCGTTGAGAGCCGCCATTAGGTGACCAAGGCCGACACATGCAAGCATGTTGGAGCCTTTAAAAATGAAAATGAAACGATTAGTTTTGCTACCATTGTCTTATGGAAAAATTACATACCAATATACCATCATCATTCTGGTCTCACATTTCTTAATAGGCCTTCTCAGATCTAGAACTTAATCATCATCATCATCCAGACCTCCTTTCCCACTCTAGGGCAGGGTGAGGACTTAATACTTTTGCTAATTTGTGTAAGGAAAATTCCATACGATAAATCATCACTCAAGTCATATTCTTAAAGCTGGCAATCCCAAAATTACTCATTCACTCATTCATCATCCAATCCTATGTTGCCCCATAAGGAGTGTAGGAGCCCAGGGCTAGGCAAGTTGGTCCTGACATTTAAGATGACAGTGACCAGCCTTACTCATCCCTGAGTGGTATTACATGAGCAATAAACCCCAACCACCCACTGGATATAAACCTTCACCAGCTCAATCTGGCTGGAGTGCCATAATTACCCATAAACCACCAGGTGCCAAAATTTGGTTACTTTATGCTATGAAAATTTCACTCTCTTTGTATAATTTCACAGCATGCCATCCACAAAAGTGCACAGCAGATTCTGTTACCATCATTCATGAAATATGTGGAGTAAGGAAGTCTCTTGAGAAATGGATAGAATGTGTGATGACATGCATGGATAAGGTTGTTGTTGTTGTTGTGCTACCCTAGTCTGTCTGACTCGGCAGACTAATCAACTGCAGGCAAGCAACCATCCCTGCAGGCTCATCCCATGCCATGAACCAATGTTCCCATGTGGGTGACACAACTTCACCAGAGCGTGGCGCTGGGATTACAGTAGCATGGAAGTTTGGTCATTGTTGTGGATGCCATATTTGTGTCTCTCCACTCAGTTAACAGAGTCACCATAGTAGCCATCACATGATCTCACTACCTGGCTATACAGTTATCACCCAGTGTTGTAAATGGTTTCCTGGGTTACAAGAAACCATTAGACTTGTCATACAGTGTAGAGCCACCTGCATTGGAAAGGTGAGTATTAAACAGTGACAGGAAGGATGGGAGAAACAGGAAGAGAGGAGCACAGACACAGAAGAATGAGACATGAAAGAAGAAGTAGGCTGTACTACATCCAGTGCGTGGATGACAGGTGTCCCTTCCTACCACCTCAAGGATATGACAAATAAGTGATTGACGAAGCAAGGTATGAAAGTTTAGAAGCTAATGAACTACAGCTGTAATGTGGGATGAAAATGCATGAATGAAGCATTTGGAGAAATGCACACAATGCAGGCTTTCCATCCCCATATCACCTGGTAGTTAGTGGAATGTGATGTGCATCTATGATGAAAAATACAGACAATATTACCGACAGTTTTGTTTGTGAGCTGTACAGTGATAAATGGTGAGAGTGTGGCAGCACAACATAGGCTGGTAGTGGTGGAATGCTAAGTCATAGGCAAGAGGATAACGAAGAGGGAAACAACAGGGAACTGCAAAAATTAAATGGCGGAAGTTGAAAGAGAAGAAGCTAAAGAGCGAGTTTGGAACTAGCGTTCTGAGAGAAATAACACCAGAAAAGATTGTAAATGAATAGTGGGAGAAAAACAGCAGGATAATTAAGCAGGTGTGGGAAGGTCTGCTGGCCAAAACATTTGGAAAAAGCCTCCCACAAGATAAGGAAACATGGTAGTGGAATAAGAAGGTGCAGGAAAAGGTAAAAGAGAAGAATGAGGTGAAGAAGATTTTTGACAGCACTGGGAATGAAGATAAAGAGAGACTAAAAACTGCAAACAAAGCAGCTAAAACTGCAGTGGATCAGGGCAAAAACAAGAGCAGTGGATCAGGGCCGGTATTTATCAAGACTCCTAATTCCTTGTGACTATTCATAAGTCGTGTGAATGTTCATAAACTTGTGTCTCACAAGTGCTGTGAATTTTCACATCTCGGGGTTCCAGTTGTGAATGGCAGGTAGTTGTCGCATGCACTTGGGAGTTTCCACAAGCGCTTGAGAAGCAAGATGGCCGATCGACTAAAACAACAACGAATCCATCATCCACAGAATTTTCGCCCTTGTAGAGTCGTGCTGCTTGTAATTTTTCATATTGCATTTCTTTAATACATTTCCTTCAGCTCACAGGTCTTCCATTATTGTAAAATCTAAGGCAATTTTGAACAGTGCATGACACTGTTGTAACAGAAATGTTTTCATCACTCATTAAAGATTCCATATTTTTCATTAACTATTTTCATTAAGCTTTTGTATAATGTATTACACTCAGTTCTTCCATTTTAGTAACAATGAATAGCATTACATGATGTTTACTTTTCTCATAAATCCATTCTTAAATTAATAAGTATAATTTATGGATGTACTGATATGCATCTTTTACATCATTCTCTAAACCAATGACACTGAGGTACAAGTATTCCCAAACAGGGTGGAAGAAATCATTGGTTGGATGTGACTAAAATACTGAGTCACGTAGCATTAAGAACACATCTGACAGGTCTACAACATACTGTTATAAGTACTGTACACAGTACAGCTCGATGCTTATTCATAGCGGCTCTTTTTACAGTACAATGCCTGCTATTTGCTTGGTTTGTTGAGTTATGCCACACAATGATCAGAACAGAGTGAAGTACGGGTTTTCGAGTTTTACTGATTCATGTAAGAATATTAAAATAATACACCAACAATAAGAAGGAGCAAGTGGTTGGAGATGGAAAGAGTTCTGCATATCCATCTCACAGTGAAGTGACATATGCTTCTGTGGTGATAATCACTGCTTATTCTGTGTGTGAGTACACAAACGTGAAACATTCAGATGGAAACAGTATGTTGCTGCCAATAATAATTGTATATTACACCCACCGCAAAAAACCTTGATACTTTCCTATATTTAGCTAGAAAACTTCAACATAACATAACTCTGATAGGCGAAAACATCACTTTAAAGTGACTTTTTCGCCTATCACAGTTAATATTTTTGACTTTCCTACATCACTTAAGAACTTTCCAAGTTTCCAGGCATCTTGGAATATGTCTGGTGAAAGTATAACACTAGTAAGATGTAGGGAAGAAACTGAGAATTTATACAGCAAGAGCATCAACAGCATACATCCTCCCACAGCAAGAGCTCGGCCAGCACTGGCGAGTTTCGTGCATCAGTGAGTCTGGGAGTGTCCAGGGTGTTGCCAGATGTACATTAACAGCTGGATTAACTCGGGAGATGGTTGGAGTTAAGCCTACCTTAAATGTGTTTTTCATAGGTCTCAGAGGGGTGATGGGATCAAGACTTTTTGCGGAGGGTGTAGAATATAAATATTGATAAATCTCAAAAAATCAACATAAAGTCCATCCATCTATCTATCTATTGCCTGACGCCTCAATCCCACACGAGGTAGCCATAAACAAATCACCTCAACGTCGCCCTGTCCCCTGCCATTATATTGTCCTGCTCCCAACTAACACCCCCCCTCTCTCATATACCTCTCCACTCCATCCCTCCATCTCATCCTCAGCCTCCCCCTCCCTCTCCCCCCCTCCACCTCACTCACATACACTCTCCTCATCAGTTTCTCACCCTCCATCCTCTCCACATGGCCAAACCTCCTCAGTGTGTTCCTCCTAACGCTTCCTATCACATCCACATCCACACCACAATGCTCCTTTATATTCTCATTTGTCAGCCTGTCTCTCCATGTGACTCCACAGGCTCCTCTTAAATAACTTATTTCCACAGCACTCACTCTTGACTTGTGTCCTTCCAACAACATCCAAGCTCCACTTCCATACGTTAGAGCTGGTATCACAATACTGTCATGTAGTAACTTTTTCACTTCCATGCTCACTTCCCTGTTTCTTATCACTGCCTTCAAGGAACCAGCAACCTTTCTTCCCTGCTGTACCCTTTCAAGCACTTCACCCTCCAAACTTCCATCCTTACTCATCACACTCCCCAAGTACTTAACCTGCCCCATCCCGACCACTTTTCCACCACTGACTCCCCCCAATCCCGACCATTTTAGGAATTTTTTTTTTTTTTGGCTCAAACCTTCGCTTTTGGTGAGAAACATCGAAAATTCATAGAGAAATCGCTCACCTGAGGTTTAAAGTACTCGATACAGGTAGGAGTACCTCCTTATCTTTCTAGGTTTTCTATCAGGCTGGCACCAAAGAAAACGAGTTCTATGGGAGGATAACAATTTCACACCACTCATAAACGGTATTCATTTATTTACTTGGTACGAATTTATACAAGAGTATATTGGTTTTCAAGCAGTAATATAGGCATTATAAGCATTGTTTCACTCACTAATACCTGACCTTTTTTTGCCACATTACCTGATCATCATTTCTAACTGTTTCTTCCTCTAATGCTATGTAAAGTTTGTCCTCCATATTGTCATTGATTGGGGAATCACTCTGGCCCTGAATTTCGTACCGTGGCATGACATGGCTATACTGGCCAGGTCACTGATAACAGGTGAATTGCTGAGACAATGGCATGCAGGGGGGGGAGAAGGTCATGCTGGGTAAGGTATTGTCCCTGCCTGGCATCTTGTAGAGGAAGGTGTCACGTGTATACGTACCAAAAATCACTTGCGAAAATTGAAAATTGTGCAAATTAGGGACCTTGCAACTTTTTCGTGTTTATGTACGTCGACGGGATTGGCAGTGGCAAAACGTGTGGATGTTAAAGAACGTCGATGGGACACTGCGGGTTAAACGTACTCACATTTTCCACTTCCTCACCATCCAACCTCACTGTACATTCACTGACTTCACCTATCTTAAAGAACATCACGTTACTCTTCCCTACATTCACTTTTAGATTCCGTTTCTTACACACTCTCCCAAACTCATCTACCATCCCTTGCAGCTCCCCTTCATCTTCACTTAACAACACAGTATCATCTGCAAACAACAGTACAGGCAGTTTCCAAACACCACCCTCTCTCACTAGGGCCACTCCAACATCCACTGCCCTACCTTGTATCTCTTTTATTACACCATCCATGTACAGATTGAACAACCATGGAGGCATGACACATCTCAGTTTCAATCCAACCTTCAAAGTGAAAAATTCACTCAGTTCACCATCCACATGCACTGCAGCCTTAGCACCATCATACATACTCTTCACAGCATTCAACAACTTCCCACCTACTCCATCTATTCTCAATACTTTCCACAATCCTTGTTTAGTCACCCTGTCATATGCTTTCTCCAAATCCAAGAAGGCCGCATACAACTTCTTTCCCTTCTCTAGAAACTTTTTCATAAAGTCAAGATGTGCTTATCAATACTCTTAGTTGAATTAATTATCCATTATTTGTACTAAATAACCATCAGACAAGATTATTTGACGACCTACATGTCGCCCATTTTCGTTAAGTGTAGCACGTTTTCACACTCACAAGCAAGTCCTAGGAGTATTCATAATCACAGGTGTGAGATTCTCTGAGAGTGCTGGTAAATAACTCCTAGGAAGTTTTCACAACTGTGAAAGATTTGGGAGATGTGAGTGCTTGGCTGTGAAAAATCATAAGAACTGTGATAAATACTGACCCAGCTCTAATTTTTAACAGTGGAAGAACAGAAGATTTTTGCACTGGGGAAAAGTTGGAACATAGTGACAAAAGATCTTACACATATGAAGCAGACAAAGGATGGTGAGGGAAGGGTACTGAGGGAAGAGGAAGGCATAAAAGGAAGGTGGAAAGTGCATTTCGAGAAGCCACTGAATGAGGAAAATGAGAGGAGAGTTTTTGGAGATGGGATGCCAAATGAGAGGGTATCATCTGAAATTAGTAAGAAGTCAAAGCAGCACTGAAAAAGATGCAAAATGGGAAAGCAGTGGGACCAGATGAAATACCAGCAGAGGCATGGAAACGCTTGGGAGAAGATGGAGCTGATGCACTGGTAGATTTAATGCAGAAGATATATGAGCAGGAGAAAATACTGGAGACCTGGTGAGAAAGTGTGATACTACTGATCTGTAACGAAAAAGGTGACATTCAAGATTGTGGGAACTATCGGGGTAAAAAGCTGATGTAACTCACAATGAAAATATGGGAGAGAATAAGAGAGAAAAGGTTAAGGGGAAAACAGAGATTAGTGAACAACAGTTCCGATACGTGCCAGGAAAAGGAACAACAGATGCAATCTATGCAGTGCATCAAATCCAGGAAAAATCTGAAGAGAAGAGAGAAAGCTGCATATGCCCAGGGCTAGGCAAGTTGGTCCTGACATTTAAGATGACAGTGACCAGCCTCGCTCATCCCTAAGTGGCAATACATGAGCAATAAACTTCAACCACCTGTTGGATATAAACCTGCTCCAGCTCAATCTGACTGGAGCACCTTGTTTACCCACTAAACCACCAGGCTCCATTATTTGCTTATATGGTTACCACCCAGCATAGTAAATGATTTCCTAGTATAAGGAAACTGCATGGCTTGTCACTCAGTGTAGAGTCACACGTAGACAGAAGGAAGAGGAAAGAAAGATGGAAAGAAGGATAGAAGAGGAAGGAAGGAAGAAAAGGACAGTCACCCACGAGCAGCACCACACTGAGTGAGTGGATAGTGAGCACACCCAACTGCCACAAAGTTTCACCATATTAATCCACTTTCTTGAACTACTGTACCTCTTCATATCTTCAATTTCACTCATATATATCCTCTTCATCACCCTGTTTATACCCGGTTCTTCATCACCATGTTTATACCTGGTTCTCTCTGTACAGCATAACCATATTGTCTATAAAAACATACTGCCAATGTCTAGGCACACAATTTTCCACAATCCAATTAGTCAACTTCCATATTCTACATCTTTCGTGAATCTTTATATTTCCATTCTACATTCTTCATTTCATTTCATTCATAAAGGCTCCAGCATGAGTGCATGCAGCTGCCTTGGTCACCTAACAGCAGCTCTCCAAGCTTCTCAATCTCTAGTAGCCTCTCTGTTCAGACACATATATCCAAGGTAACTCTGTAACTTCATCCCAGTTTTTTCTGGCATGTCTCTTGCAACTCTACCCTCAACGTTCACACCTCTCACCCTCTGTACCCAGTTGTCATCCTCCATTCCCTCCACATCCCAAACCATCCCAATCTACCCCTACTCATCAGAATGCATACTGATCATTTAAGTCCCACCCTTCCTTTCAACTTTTCATTTGCAGTCCTAATCCCTCATGCTTGTCATTCTAGGACACACTACACATTCATCTAATCATCTCTCTATGTTTGAGTGTATGAATATCCTCTTCCTTTACTGCCCAGTCTCACTACCATACAACATTACACTCCCAACATGCTTTAGCACAGAGGGAAACCTCTCTCAATGTTGGGAGAGACAACAGCTCACTGAACTTCTTCCAACCACTCCTTACTCAAGACACCTGGTGGTAGGTGGGGGCACCCATCATCCACTCACTTAGTGCAGAGCTGCCTTCCTCGTCCTTCATGTCTATCATTCTTTTTCTGTGTGTGTCCTCTCTTCCTATTTCTCACATCCTTTCCATCACTATTTATTACTCTACTTTCCACTTCAGGTGACAAGCCAAATGGTTCCTGTGACTCAGGAAACCATTTACAATGATGGATGGCAACCACATAACCAAATAATGGGGTGATTTGGAGCCAACTACGGTGCCCATTAACTGGGTGGAGAGACGCAATTGCAGCTTCTACCCAAGAACCAAACCTCCACACTAATCCTCACAAATGCTGTGATAAGCTGCTGTCAGCTGCATGGGAATAGTGGTTCAATGCACGGGACAGCCCTGCAGAGGCGGTTGCTTGTCTCTAGTTTGTGGGCCTGCCCAATCTGATAGACTAGGGTAGCACAACAACAACTACCCTTGCCACCAAGCATGCTCGAGCTCCAACTCCAGCACACACAATGTCCCCCAAATAACAAAAAACCCCAACACACTTATGAGACTCTCCAGCAAGGCCAATCCTTTCCCATCTCTCTGTCTCCGCATGCTCTTCCCTACAGACTGCGACACATGAAATCAACTGCATTTCACAGCCTACCTCTAATACCATGATATATCTTATGTACCCACTTATTACAACACTGTACAAGATGGAGCTATTTCCCACACACTTGTGGTAAACTGTGCATAGCCACACTTCCAATACTTTGACAGCAATGCAACATGCCCTAGATATGATAATTTTTGTTTTATCTCTGTTTCCTCTCAAACCATTGTACCCACTCCATCTCTCCACTTTCTAAATCATTCTTCCACTACCCTCTCTTTCTCCCTGATCAACACCATTTCATCACTGTACACCTCCCATTGGTGTCTAGTTTTGAAGGCATGTGGGAGATCAAGCACTATGATAAACAATAGGGGTTTCTGACACAGACTGAGGGCTGGTACTACAATCCCTATTATCTTTTCATACTCAATAATCTCCATCAACATACCCATATCCCACACCAAGCCCTCTTCCTCCCATCATCCCCAGACATCACTTTTTGCTCCCCAAACCTCGCTCCCACAAAATCCTGGAGAGTGGTCAAAACCCTTGGCTCTGACCACCTCCCGATCATCATCACTACCAAAACCAGAATCACCCCACCTGGCTACAGACACACATACACTAACTATAAGACAGCCAACTGGGAGACCTTCACAAGTGACACAGAACAAAACTTTGAAACATTAAACAGTACATCCACCACAAACATCAACACTGCTGTGCACAGTTTCAATACAATTACTCAAAATGCAGACAAAAGACACACCCTTAGAGGCAACAGAAAGACACAACCCTAACTTCACACCAGAAATTCAAGGCCTCATCAGTCAATGGGACACACTACAACACTCCCCAACACCCCATACACAAGACACCATACAACAAGTACAAGAACTCAACAATCAAATAAACAATAAAATATCAGAACAGCAAATACCAAATTTGAATAATTATCTCCTAACACTTGATCACAAAATACCAGCAAACTCTACAAAACACTAAACAGCATCACACTCTCCAACAGCAACGCTACACAATCACACGCTGCCATCACAACAGACACCATATCTTCAAACAAACAAGAAGCAAACACTCTCATCAATCACTTTTCACATGTCAGCCATCTAAACCCCCATTGCAATGACCGACGTCTCATCTAACGTAAAAGACAGTTTCCCACAGACCCAGACTATGCACCTTTCACTTACAACCAGACAATGCACATCATGAGCAACCATAAGCACTCATCTGCCTGTCGACCAGACAACATAAGCAACATACACCTAAAACATCTGCCGAAATGTTGAAGGCCTCAGGAGATATAGGGGTGAGGTTAGTCACTGACCTGATAAATATGATTATTTATCAGTGTGTTGTCCCAGATGATTGGCTGAAGACTGTAACTGTAAATGTGTATAAAGGGAAGGGTGATGCCCAGGAAAGAGGAAATTATAGAGGTATAAAGCTTTTAGATCAGATAATGAAGGTAATGGAGAGAGTTTTAGAAGGTATGATTAGAGAAAGAGTGAATAATGATGAGATGCAGTTTGGGTTTATGCCAAGCAGGGGGACCACTGATGCCATATTCATTGTTCGACAGCTTCAAGAAAAAGATATTGGTAAGAAAAGGGATCTGTATTTTGTTTTTGTTGATTTGGAAACGGCATTTGACAGAGTCCCGAGAGAGATGGTGAAGTGGGTAATGAGGAAGCCTGGCTTGGAGGAGTGGCTGGTTAGGGTGGTTATGGCTATGTATGTGGGTGCTTGTTCCCAGGTAAGAGTGAATGGAGATTTGAGTGATGAGTTTTCCGTGAATGTTGGTGTGCATCAGGGGTCAGTTTTGAGTCCCATGTTGTTTATCATGGTACAGTACTTGAAGCCCTCTCACATGACTTTAGGAACGGACTCCCGTGAGAGACGTTGTATGCTGATGGTTTGGTGTTGATTGCAGTGAACGAAAGGGAGGCAGAGGAAAGGTTTAGGAAGTGGAGGGATGCTATGGGGCACAAGGGCTTAAGAGTAAAGGCAGATAAAACATAAGTGATGATCTCTAGGGTTGGTGGCGTTACTGTCAAAGACGAGGGAGAGTGGCCATGTGCAGTTTGCCATACGGGTGTGGGAAGTAATTCTATCTTGTGCGGTGTTTGTGATAAATGGATGCACAAGAGATGTAGTGGTATCAGAGGTAGACTGCGAGATAATGCTGATTTTATGTGTACGGTGTGTCGGGGAGAGCAGGTGGAGATTGTCAAGCATGAAAGGATTGAATTTGCTTGTGAATCTCTTGAGTGTGTGGATGAGTTTTGTTATTTGGGAGACATGTTGTGTGCTGGAGGTGGGGCTGGAGCCAGCTCTGTGGCTAGGATGAGAAGTGGTTGGAAGAAGTTCAGGGAGCTCTTGCCTCTTCTGACACTGAGAGGGCTCTCCCTACATGCTAAGGGGTCTTTGTATGCAGCATGTGTTAGGAGTGTATTGCTATATGGTAGTAAGACCTGGGCAGTAAAGGAGGAGGATATTCACCAGCTCAGACGTACAGAAATGACAATGATTAGGTGGATGTGTAGTGCGTCCCTGTGTGCAAGGTCTGGGGGGTCTTGGTTTACGATGGAGGAGTTGAGAGGTAGGATGGGACTGGAGTGTATTGGTGTTGTGATGAGGAGAGGTAGACTGAGATGGTCTGGACATGTGGAGAGGATGGGGGATGATAATTGGGTAAGGAAGGTGAGAAGTGTTAACACTGGGGGTGGAGTTATGAGGGGTAGACCGAGAAAGACATGGGACGAGGTTATTAAGTGTGACCTCAGGGTTAAGGGACTGAACAGGGAGGCTGCAATGGATCGTGCAGTGTGGAAAGCTGCCATTAGGTGACCAAGGCCGACGCATGCAAGCATGTTGGAGCCTTTAAAAACGAAATGAAACGATCTTGGACCACAAGGCATACATGCACTCACCAACATATCAAACTACAGCTACTCACACAACATAATACCCAACATCTGGAAACGTGGCATAATCATCGCTATCCCCAAACCCAACTAAGACCCCATGTTACCATCCTCACACCACCCCATCACACTCCTCTGCACCCCCTCTAGAGTCACTGAATGACTGGTATTACAACTAGTTACACCTCACACCCCCTTAGCCCCATCACAATATGGTTTTAGGCCACCACACTCCACAAACACTCTTCTTACAGACCTTACACAGAGAGTTTTTGATGGCATCAGTTCAGCTAGGCCACCACACAGAACACTCCTAGTCACATTAGACATAAGCAAAGATTTTGATGCCATCCCCAGCCACACCCTCACAAACAGAATATTCAACACAAACATGCACAATAACACAAAAAGATGGCTGGCAAACTATTTAGCAGGCAGATGTGCAAATGTAACATTTGCTGGTCAGTCTTCGAACATCAGAAACTTCACAAATGGCATCCCCCAAGGATCTGTTTTTGTCCCCTACTCTCTTTAACCTATACATGCATGACATACCCACACCCCACATACCACAAATACACACAGCTTCCTATGGGGACGACAAAACACTTACATGTACACACCAAAACACAAACACAGCCGCACACATCCTCCAACTTTGCCTCAACACACTACATGAATGGTTCACCACAAACAGGCTCAAAACAGCCCCAGCCAAATCTACAGTGACCCTTCTCACAAGCTGGACAACAGAACAGAGTCACATTCCACATCTCACCATAAACAACACTCCCCTACCACACACACACACACACACACACACACAAACTCCTTGGTGTAACCTACAATACATCAATGTCATTTAAACAACAAATAATACACATTAAGGAGAAATTAACACCAAGACTCAATGCCTTGAGGTCACTTGCCTGTACAACATTTGGACACAACGAAGAAACCATCACCACAGTATACAAACAATACAGTATATACATTCAGTGATGAATTACGAAAGCCCTGCCTGGGCTTCTAACCTCACTAAAACACACTACAACACTCTACAGACCATACAGAACAAGGCCAATCACAGGCTGCACCACTACTACACCCACAGACCATCTACACCAAGAAACTAAAGTCCCTGAAGTCAAGAATCATCTAGACATGAGAGACACCCAAATTCTCGCCGCAGCCTCCACAAACCCAAACCACCCACTACACTACATGGCAGCACATCCACAAGCACCAAGGAACATCAAAACAACACCCAGCACACGATATCATACACAAATACTGTCATCTCTCCCCCCTTGCCCGCCTCAGATCAGCTTCCAGAAGCATATCCATACTCAAATCACTTGCTGCTCCATTCAGTCACTCAAAGACAGCACACAGCTGCACGAACTGCCTCCTAATATTCAACCTTCTGAATCTTATCTCCCTCGTGAGGACGGGGTCCACCTGGCCAGGCTGAGATGTGTGCATCATCCAGCCCTCTTGAGTTATCAGAAGAGGCTGGATGACTCTGTCACCGATGCCTGTACAGGATGCAGCACAGCACCCCATACTCTTAAGCACATATGGAAGACTGCATTGGACACAATCACATATGCCAACAACACCACATACACTCCTTAAGAGCACTATGGGAAAGCCCATTCTCAGCCATGGCTTTCCTTAGGGACTCAGGGCTGTTCAGCCAGACTGCCTAGGGAACAACTACTACTACTACAATAATGGTTTAAAACTGATCCTGAATGTACATCAATATTTATGGAAAACTCATCACTCAAACCTCTGTTCACTCTCACCTGGGTGCAAGCACCCTCATACAATGCCATAACTATTATAATCAGCCATATCTCAATCCCAAGCTTAATTACTGACCACTTTACCACCTCCTTTGGAACTCTGTCAAAGACCTTCTCCAAATAAAACAAAAGAAGCAGAGCTCTCTCTCTCTCATTTCCTTCTTATACATTTTTCCTGAAGCTGTTGGACAAAGAATATTGCATCAGTGTTCCTTTGTCTGGCATAAACCCAAAGACTGCATCTCACCAATATTCACTCTTACCCTTATCAAACCTTCTAGAACTCCCTCCATTACCTTCATTATCTGCTCCAAAGGTTTTCTGTGTCTGTAATTTCCTCTTTGCAGAGCATCAACCTTCCCCTTTTATACATTTACAATCACACTCTTCAACCTGTTACATGGAACAACACTCCTACATCAATTTCACATCCAATGCTCTCTTGACTTTCCAAATTCAGGTCATACCTAGGTCTCACACCCATATATTAATACAGGAGCCAACACTACCTTTCTGCAATTCTCTTGCAGTCTCCACACTAAGTTCTCTTTCGTATCAGTGTCTTCATACCACCTGCTACTTCTCTTCCTTGAGCCACCCTGCTCCCCATTACTTTCATACATTTACCTCTTTTCTATAACTCCACCAGGGTATTTGCACTTGTATTAGTTCAGGTCTCTCATCAGAAAGAGAACATGAAAATTATCAAAATCACAGTTCAGTTACATTACTCAACCATAACTACTAAATTCTCCCTCTCCCCTTTCTCTTCTTTCTCCTTCTCTTCCTTCCCTTCCCCCTCCCCCCCTCATAACACACACTTACTTGGGTATCTTAAGCCAGCCTTCAGGTGAGGCCTGAGATGAAGTTGTATTGGGTGCGGTGAGCCGGACTGGGGAATCCGAAGTCCAGCCCGGTGAGTAATGTTCAGCTAGTTGCACTGGTAGCCCACATGTTGATGGCAGCTCCACTGAACACTGATACACAACACAGTACACATTATCATCATCATCATCGTCCTAACTCGGCTCACCACTACAACAACAGCTCCATCAAACAATGGAACAATACACTTCATTATCATTATCAGCAGCAGCAGTACTCCATTTAAAAATTATTTCTTGCTGATAAAGCCACAAATCACTGGATGTGGGCAACAAAGAGAATATAAAACTCATAAATATTTGCCATGAAACAAATATACATTATCCTTTTTCCAAAAGTGAAATACATTAAAAAATATAAGGGATAGTTTGACCCGTGTGACAGAACCGTGAATATTGAAGGACTGGATAATGAGTGAATGGATGTGTGGCCCATTTCACATGGCACTCTGTTGATACTCATACTTTTAAGTTTTCTTTTTCCTATCTGGATTCCACATACTTCAAGTTTTCCATCCATCCATCCATCATCCAATCCTATGTTGCCCCATGAGGAGCGTAGGAGCCTGGGGCTAGGCAAGTTGGTCTTGACATTTAAGATGAGAGTGAACAGCCTCACTCATCCCTGAGTGGCATTAAATAACCAATAAACCCCAACCACCGCTTGGATATAAACCTACACAGGCTCGATCCAACTGGAGCACCTTAATTACCCATTAAACCACCAGGTGCCATAATTTGGTTATATGGTTACCACCCAGCATAGTAAATGGTTTCCTGGAGTACAGAAAACAATTTGGATTGTCACTTAGTGTAAAGTCACCCATAGGTAGAAGGAAGAGGAAAGAATGAAAGAAAGAAAGACAGAAGTGGGAGCGTAAAGTCACCCATAGGCAGAAGGAAGAGGAAAGAATGAAAGAAAGAAAGACAGAAGAGGGAGTGTAAAGTCACCCACTGGCAGAAAGAAGAGGAAAGGAGGAAGGAAAGAAAAACAGATCAGGAAGGAAGGAAGGAAGAGGGGAAAGGGCAGACATTCAAAGCAGAACTACATTGAGTGAGTGGATGGTACGCACCCCCACCTACCACAAACTATCCAAAGCTGAGTACACCGCTTCTCATCCGACTTCAGTTTTTAGTGGTACAATGATAATGACAAAAACCCTATCTAATATTTTTTTATAGTTTTTGATGCCTGTTGGGCTTTTACTGGTGATGAGAGTTCCCACTGAAAGTTGTTTCATGACAAGCAGTTTCATAATTAAGTTTATGATAAATGAGAGAATTCATCACTTAAAGTTACATTTGATTTAATTAAACCCATGGATTACTGGGTACCTTTTTTTATCCCACCCTGTGGTGTGCAAAAAACTATTTTTTTTTTTTTTTTTTTTTAGTTTTTGTTTATTATAAACTTGAAGATAAGCATCCAGGGCATCATCTGGTGAAAAAAAAAAATATATATATATATATATATATATATATATATATATATAGATATAGATAGATAGATAGATTATATATATATATATATATATATATATATATATAGATATAGATAGATAGATAGATTATATATATATATATATATATATATATATATATATATATATATATACAGTATATATATATATATATATATATATATATATCTCGCTGTCTTTGCATAGCCCCATGCATAAGTTTGCATGGGGGTGGAGTAGTCAGCATTGGTGCTCAGCTACTGCATGGGCACAGGCTGAGCTGTGGCCCGCAACATGGCACTTCCTAGCCTGAGCTGTGGCTTACGATCCACGGGTTAAAGTTGCTTTGACTCAGAAGAGAATGTTTTTTGTCCATTTAATTGCCTCAACCATGAATCAGAAGCAAGTTCCATTTAAATGTTTCACTAAAGGCAGCATTTTTTCTGCATACATTACAAACTTTGGGTAAGGACTGCCTGTACTGTACATACAGAACTGCAATCAAACAGTAATATACTGTACCTTGCTGTGTGCAATAACCCCACACTCCTGGCAACGTACAGCATTGCGAGCGAAGGGGATGCTACCTAAACAGCCTGCACACCTCCCAGCCTGCATCTGTAGACCTGTCTGCCATCTGCAGAAATGGTAACAAAAATACTATATCATCATCATCATCATCTAATCCTGTGTTGCCCCATAAGGAGCCTCCTAGAAGCCCAGGGCTAGACAAGTTGGTCCTGACAGTTAAGATGAGAGTGACCAGCCTCACTCATCTCTTCGTGGCATTATGAGCAACAAACCCCAACCATCCCATGGATAGAAACGTGCATAGGCTCAATCCGATTGGAGCGTCTTAATCGCCCACTAAACCACCAGGCACAATACTTTGGTTACATGGTTACCACCCAGCAATGTAAATGGTTTCCTGGTGTACAGAAACCATTTGGCTTGTCACTCAGTGTAGAGTCACCCACAGACAGAAGAAATGGAAATAATGAAGGAAAGAAAGATAGAAGAGTGAGCGTAAAGTCACCCACAGGCAGAAGGAAGAGAAAAGAATGAAGGAAGTCAAGACAGAGGAGGAAGGAAAGAAGGAAGGAAGAAAATGGCAGTCACCCGAGGGCAGCACTACTTTCAAGTGAGTGGATAGTGCAGTGTTTCTTAAAGTGTAGTCCGCGAACCTCCAGGGGTAGGTGGAATGTTCCAGGGGGTCCGCAGGCTAATTTGAGTATCAGATAAAACATACAATAGTTGCTGGAAACAATTTAACGACTTTGTAGAATACAGTGATATTTGTGATTTGGCAGCTCTGTACTGGCCATTGATAAATAATTCAGTAACAATTTTAGTATATTATAGCCTACAAACTCCTTTAAACTCAAGAGGTACAGTAGGAGGGAAATCTACTCATAATTAAGGGTCTGCCACATGATTAGTTTCAATAAAAGGGGTCCACTGCATAAGAAACTTTAAGAACCACTGGGATAGTGAGTGCCCCCACCTACTATAATTTGGCTAAAGCCATTCCCTAATGCAATCAGATCAAACATTTTTCTGGGATGCTAAAAAATGTGGTTACCTGAGGCTATGGTATCTGAGTCCAGAACACTTAAGGGTGAGAGACCAAGCCATGCCTGTGGTATTATATAACAAAAAACTGCATGTGTAATTGTTATTCAATACAATGAACACAAGAAAGCTCTTACTGGATAAAGCGTATGCTATATAAACAGGTCCTGCTCTGGTCCAACACTCATTTAGATATAAGCCAGGTACTGCAGGACACCAGCCACTTCATCTGAACAATCCCAGAAAATATTTTGCTAAAATTAAGTACTGTAGATGGTTTGTCTGTGATATGAGTGTGACGTGCATGATGAGTTAGTGTGTAGTGGTGTAAGGGGCTGCATCACAATGAGGGAACAGTGGACTGTTTGAGAATTTATTATCGCATTTATTGTGCTGATACATCAATAAGACTGAGTCATTACCTGTGAGGAATGTTATGCCTCATGCGTTGTTTGTGTTGTGTGCGGGGTGTCTCAGCACTTATCTTGCCCTGAGGGGTACGCATGGGGAGTGGGGATGGGGCTGGCATGCGGGTGTGAGGGATACGTGGGGTTCCCGCCACACTTTTGCTATCTGAAGTTCCACCTGAAAAGATGTCATAAAAACACTGCTACCACAGTAATACTTTGTTATTTGTACTGTAATATTTGCAATACCATGGTACTACAGTATCATAGTAGTTACAACCTAGGTTCCTCTAAATGTGAACCCAGTGAAATGCAGGTTAAAACTGCCCGCCTATAGCTCACCCTCCTCATTTCTGGGGGATAGGGAGAGAGTTGAGAGACATTTATATAACTCAACCATGGAGCCAATCTGCAATATATATATGTGCCATCACCTGAAGGCTTCCCCCTCCAGCACCACTGGTGCTGTACTGAATATGATATACTTTTTAATCTGTAAAATTATCATTCACATTCTTTTAAAAAGTGTGGCATAGGCAACTGGACAAACGAAGAAAACATCCACAAGCCAGTAATAATGCATCAACCTAGTTTACAGAATACCAATGTCTGTAACATTAATACAATAAACAAATGCACAAACTCTATACTCACAAAGATGAAGAGCTACACAGTACAAGCAAAATTATGGCAAAGGAATACAGGAAAAATTATAATGGGTATATAAACATACATTACAGGAGAAAAGGATAAAACTAAAGAAAACATGACACAACCTGTGTGAGGATAAATTAAAAAAAACAACTGAATAAGACTCCTACTCACTTAACATTTACCTAACCTACAGTTCCTTTCCCTACATTTCCTTACTTTTGCCTATGCTGCATTACACTATCTTGCCAATCTGATCTTCAGCAATAACAGCCAACACCAAAACCTTTTGCCCTGTCTAGTCCTACCTTGCCCTGCCCTATCCTAATTGACCCAACTCTCCTTTCTTGTACAAAGCTCCACTCTGTCTAAACCTTAAGCAGTGAGGGCAACAATCTCTCATTTTACCCTCCCCTCCCATTATCTTGCCATCCCTATCCTATCCATCCTAACCTATATTATCTTACCCTTTCCCACCCTGTCCATGCAGCAACTTGGGCAACAACCTCTGCCCTATCCTACCCTACCCTGCACTGTCATAACCTACGCAGTTTGGGAAACAGTCTCTGCCCAATCCTATCCTACTGTATCCTAAACCTGGCACTGTCCTAACCTACAATAGTTAGGGGAACAATCACTGCCCTCTCCTACTCTATTCTATCCTACAGTACCCTACCCTTTTCTCTCCTATAGTAACCTTCCTTGTACTGTTCTAACCTGCAGCAGCTGGAGCAATAATCACTGCCCTAACCTACCCCATTCTATCCTAAAGCACCCTACTCTGCACTGTCCTAACCTGAAGCAGTTAGAGCAATAATCTCTGCCCTACTCTCTCCTATTCAAGCTTAACCTGCAGTAGTGATGACAACCATCTCTGATCTGCCTAACCTATCCTGTCCTATCCTAACCTACGGCAGTATGAGTAACAATTTCTTCCCTACCCTACCCTGTCCTGCCCTGCCTTCCCCTAACCTGCAGCAGTGAGGGCCACAATCTCAGCACGTGCCCTTGTCAGCTGTTCCTCCAGATGCCTGTTGTTAGAGCGCTCCCGGGCAAGCATGTCCTCTAGGTCCCGGTACTGCCTTGTCACCCACACTCCTCCACTGTTTTCCTTGTTTTCACGCCCAAACAGTCTGTTACGCAAGTTCTGGAATACAGCAATAATGGAAGGAGGGGAACCTGGATCTCACAGCCATATTCTGAACATTTTTTTTTGTATAAAAAAATAAATAAAAAATAAAAAAAAATAAAAATCCATACACCAGATTATTGGTGCCCTCCTTTCATAAAAAATCTGTAACAGCTGGACTTGAACAGTTGCAGGTTGAAGTTTGGGAGGAAACAACTCTGGGGAGGCGAGTTCCAAAGAGATGCAGTTCGGGGAATAAAAGATTTCTGATAGGCGGAAGTTCTGCAATATGGCAGTGTGACATTCCAGTCACGAACACTGCCAGATGCCCGTGTAGCAAAGGGGATGGCATGGAGAGGTGGCACAATGGATACAACTTCACCTGAGCATTTGCCATAAAAGTATACATGAAATAATGCATGGGAGGCAACATTTCTTCTTCCCTGCAGGGGAGGTAGTTTATCTGTAATTGCAGGGTTATTAATAATTCTAATAGCTTTGTTCTGAATTTTGTCTAGCTGTTTTTGTGTAACCTCTCCACATCCATTCCACAAGGCTGAGCAAGGATGAGATGAAAGCGCACATGACTCTTATAAACTATTGCTAACTACTTGTCAGTGAAGAAGCTACAAACTCAGCACAACAATCCAAGTTTCACTGAGGTGGTTTTGGCAAGTGATATGACATAACAAGTCCAGTTGAGAGCACTGTTAAGTGAAACACTGAAAATTTCAACACTTTTTGAGACAGAAATATTAGTGGCATTGAGGTAATATAGGAAACTGGCAATATCTGTCTATTATTAAACTGTATAGATTTGGTTTTACTAGCATTACATGAAGCAAGGTTATTTTTTCTCCATTCAATTTCCTACATAAGTCTTGATTTATGGAGATGGCTGTACTGAGTTGTGAATTAGAGATATTAAACACTGTGAATGGGTGTTTAAGTGTGAATGAACTGTGAAGTGCTGAGTCATCTGCATATGAATGGATGGGACTATGGGAGACAGATAAGAGATCATTAATATGAACTGGGAATAGGGTTGGGGCCAGAACTGATCCTTGTAGCATGCTAGCATTAACTGAGTGGAACTGGAATGTACATCATCTACTTTTATCTGTCTGTTGCTGAGATATGAGGAAATCAAAAGAACAAAAGACGTTAGTCCACGGCAAGGGAGTTTGGATAGCAGGGAACAGTGTCAGATTCTGTCAAAAGCTTTAGAAATATCAAGGGCTACTGAATGAGTTTCTCCATATTGGTCAATAAATTGGTGGATTATGGAAATCATATGACACTTTTAATTTTATTCTTGCTACCTCCAAACAGTTTTTATCAACTCTAGAGACATCTGGTGGTGAAGGGTTCATGAAGTCTATATGCAACCCCTCCAGTTCGAAAAGTTTCCCTTAACCCCTTCTTTACCGAAATGCATTTGGCAGTACATGTGTACTTCCATTCTGAAAGCCATTGAGGTACCAAGAAAACTTTGGAAGTACAGTACACATGTACTTCCAAACATCATGGTTGCACAGCTTTGCTGCCTTGGTATGGCTCTCATAATCCTTCCACGTGGTTTTCAGCCACAGGAAAAGCTGGACTATATGGTAACATTCCTATTTTCTCGACCAATGGTAACATTACAGTATTATGTCATACATACGTCATGAAACCTCATTAGTTTCGACCAACTGTAGACTGTATATATGATGTAATTTCTCAAGCACCAATCAGATTATCAGTCTCCCCACCACCTACACTTCCCCTGTGAGTCTGCAACTATTTTGCAAGTATATTTGTGAATGATGACTTAGTGTGCCTGTGACCTTGGAGGGAATGTGTACTCTGCGCTAAACACCGCCACGCACTCCCATTATACGGAAACATGTCATCAAGTGGTGGTGATGAGGATTTTACCCTCCAGTTAGACAGTGATCTGGATGAATCTGATAATGAATTGTTGTCTGAGGAAAGTGACAATGATCCATTGTATGAGCCGGGAGAGACTGTCAGTGGGAATACAGACGACAGTGAAAGTTGTGTCACCCACAAGCATTCCTCTCTCTCATCTTTCTCTTACTATCCCCTCTTTTTTCTTCTTTTCATTATTCTTTACTTTCATACTTCCTACACCCATATTCTTTTTCTTTTACATAAGTTTTTGCCCTCGTCCTTAATTTTTTCTTCACTTCTTTCATTCTTCTTTTTCGCTTATGGCCTTGCCTTGCCTGGCTGCATCTGCCTCAGAGTGCTCCTGTATATGGGTCACCTTCTCACCCACAGAAAACATAGTATTTACTGCAAAAAATCAACATAAATTATAAAGTACATAAATACACATATGAACTGTGCATGTTACTGTTTTCAAGCCTAAATATTTCTTGGCTATTTATGTACGTATATTTTAACAAAACTGATGAAAAAAACAAAATATGTATGATTTTTTTGGGGGGCACAATCTTTTGAGGTTTATCTGATCACTGATGTTAAAAAAAAAATAAATAACACAAAGTTATTAGCGTGAACGCGATAATGAATTACCCCCCAGCCCCCGACGCACCAAAAATGTAGAATGACAACTCAGTGTGGGGGTGGGGGTGGCCGCCGACGCAGGACATGGTGCTTGGTAAAGAAGGGGTTAAGAGTGAATAAAACTATCTGGAGATACCCTGTAGCACAGATAAAAACTAAATGAAGTACTCATAAAGAAAAGGGTTAACCCCTTGGCTACAAAAGGACCCATTAATGTCATATCACCATATGCCTCACTTACTGTATATATGCCCAGCCAGTTTCATTTCGTTTATAAGGGCTCCAACATGCTTGCATGCGCTGGCCTTGGTCACCTAATGGCAGCCCTCCATGCTGCTCAATCTCTGGCAGCCACCCTATTCGGTCCTTTATCCCTGAGGTCACACTCTAAGACCTCATCCCAGGTCTTTTTCGGATTCCCTCTCACAATCCTACCCACAGTGTTAACACTTCTCACTTTCTGCACCCTACCCGTATCCCTGACTGCCTTGGAGAGAGTTACAACATATTTGACCTTTTCCATACAACTAATCCTTCTGCTTATGCTGTTATCTTTTCTCTCCATTGGGCTCCGCCGATCACAACCTCATCATCTTAACTTGTCCTATTGCTCCAGTAAGGCCTGTGGACCCTCCCAAGGTGTGGCAGTCATGGCACCTTGGAGATGCTGATTGGGAGGCCTTTAGGCAGTATTTCTTTGATCTTCCTGGAACGATGATTGCTTTCATGCCTGAGAGCCATATGACTGTGCCTCGAGCATTATGGAGATTATTCTCTCAAGGATGAAAGCATACATTCCTTTCTCTTATCCTGTGACAGGTACAAAGAGGCCTTGGTTTAATCATGCTTGTCCTAATGTTGTCTACAACAAGGAGAGGGCCTACAAAAGGTACTGGAACCAACCCACCCCTTAATTTCATCTATTCTATATTTATGTCCAGAATTGCGCTAAATCTGTTCTTTGCTCTGCTAAAAATAATTTCATTCGTACTAAATTCTCTAACCCAAATTCTTCCAGCTCCTTTTGGCACCTTGCCAAAAATCTTTCTAACAACTGTACCTCATCCTTCCCTCCACTTTTCTATCCTGATGACTCTGTAGCCGTTTCTTCTACTGGTAAAGCAGAACTTTGCACTCATTCATTCTCCTTCAATTCCACCTTAGACTATTCCGGTGCTGTTCCTCCATCACTTCCCCCCTCAGATTGCCTCATGGCTGAAATTAAAATTTCTTCAATTGATGTATCTTCTGCCATCACTGGCCTCAGTACTAACAAAGCATATGGGCCTGATGGGGTCCCTCCTGTTGTCCTCAAGAACTGTGCTTCTGTGCTTACACCCTGCCAAGGCAAACTCTCTCGCTGTCAACTTGTACCTTTCCTTCTTGAGAGAAGTTTGCTCTCATTCAGCCTGTCCCAAAGAAGGGTGACCATTTCCAGCCCTCTAACTATTGCCCAATTGCTTTAACATCCAGTATTTCAAGTTTTTTTTAAACTATCGGAACCATCTGTCGATTGTCAGTATGGTTTCCCCAAGGGGTGCTCCATGGGCAATCTTCTCACCTATCTTTCAGACTCCTGGATATCCTCATTTCGGGACTTTCGCAAAAGCTTTGCCACTGCACATGACATCTCAAAGGCTTTCGATCGAGTCTGGCATAAATCTTTAATTTCCAAACTGTCCTCTTACAGTTTCTATCCTTCTATCTGTACCTTCATCTCTAGCTCCCTTTCTGGTCATACTACTGATGCTGTTGTGGACAGCCACCATTCTTCTCCTAGAGCTATCATTGGTGGTGTTCCTCAGGGCTCTGTCCTATCACCAATTCTCTTCCTTCTATCCATCAATGACCTTATAAGCTGTACATCAAGCCCTAACCACTCATACGCTGATGACTCCATCTTTCATCTTTCCATTCTCTTCCCACAGCGTCCATCTCAGCAGTAACTCAACAAACAGGGGATGAGACACACCTTATGTCTGATTTGGCTCAAATCTCTGACTGGGGTAAAAGTAATCTTGTTATTTTTAATGCTTCAAAAACTCAGTTCTTACATCATTCTACCCATAAAACTCTTCCTCAGGAGTATCCTCTAATTTCTACCAATATCCAAATAAATCCTGCATCATATTTAAACATACTTGGGGCTTCATTCTCCCAGGATTTATCTTGGGCAGATCATATTACTTCTCTTGTAAAATCTGTTTCTGAGAGATTAAGAATGCTAAGCCGACTCCGTACCTTCTTTACCCCTGCACAGTTGCTGACTTTATACACAGGTCTTATTTGCCCCAATGAAGGGTACAACTCTCATGTGTGGGGAGTCTCCCTACATACTGCTACTCTCAACACAGTGGAGTGAAAGCTTTTCATCTCATTAACTCTCCTCCTCTTACTGGTTCCCTTCAACCTCTGTCTCTTTGCTGCACTGTTGCATCTTTATCTCTTTTCTATCACTACTTCAATGGTCACTGCTCCTCTGAACTACCTGCTTGCATCCGTCCACCACTCCAGCTGGCATGTTGTATCCATCTAGCAACACACTCTCATCCCTTTTCTGTCCAACTCTCTTAATCTTTACTCCCAGTCCTTCATGTATGCAACAGGTCAGCTGTGGAACTGTCTTCCTCTGTCTGTATTTCCTACAGTCAATGACATCCAGTCTTTCAAATATAGTGTGTCCAGGCATCTTCATATGAAAGGATCTTGAATTTGGCTCTCTGTTACCTTGCTTTTTGTTTTTCTTGATGGGAACAATCTTACGAGTTTCTGGCCTTTGGCTCCTTCTTTGCATTAAAAAAAAAAAAAAAAAAAAAAAAAGTCACCCCTCATCCACTCCACATGCACAAACTATCTCAATTTACCCCTCCTCATCACACTACCAGTGTACTCAAGCCGCATCCTTCCTCTTAACTCTTCACTGTAAACCTAGCTCACCCAGGCCTTGCATTCGTGGACACACTGTACATCCACCATGTCACTGTCATTTCTCTATGTTCCAGCATGCAAATATCCTCTTCCTTTACAGCCCACATCTCACTACCATACAGCATTACATTTCTAACACATAGCGCATACAAAGATCCCTTAGCATGGAGAAAGTGCCCTCTCAATGCCAGGAAAGGGAACAGCTCCCTGAACTTCTTCCAACCAAACCTTACCCTAGCCACAGAACTAGCTCCAGCCCCACCTCCAGCAAATAACATGTCTCCAAGTAACAAAACTCTTCCACACACTCGAGACTCACCAGCAAGCTCAATCCTCTCACGCCTGATAATCTCCACAATCTCCCCATTCATGTCATACCACCCACATTCTACAGATAAGAACAGTTGCCCCATTAATGCCATATCACCACACTCCTCAGCCGCACATGCCCAAACAGTTTCCCCATTAATGCCATATCACCAAAATCCATCACAGTATATGCTGAAAGCTTCTCCATAATACCATACCACTCAAACTCCACAGCAGTACATGCTGAAACAGCTGCCCTATTAATGCCATATCACCCACATTCCACCACTGTATATGCATATGCAGTTGCCCCATTACTGTCCTATCACCCATACTCCTAAGCACTATATGCATAACAGGTTGATACACAGGTTCTAGAATACAACAAGACAAGGGCAAACTGCAGCAATGGGCATATTCTAAACTCTCTGTCAGTGAAAGGTCCTTCTTGCACTGAATAATACTGTGTAATGTAGGCTGCCAGATGATGACGATGACGATGATGACTGATGAATGATGATGATGACTGACTATGACAATGACAATGACAATGACAATCATCACATCGCTGATCATCACCATCATCACTGTTGTCACCATCACAAGGTGCTATCTAATAGTTCCTGAAATTTAACTAAAGAAGGAAAAACCTTATGTCATATCCTAATCACCACCATCCCCTTCAAAGCAGTCTTCTTGGGCGAGCAGACTTCAATCCCAGCGATTTTCCCATGATCAGAACGCGTTCTGGAAGTCCTTGAGCATCAACTTGTTCAGGACTTTCTGCATTTCCTCCTGCATCTCCTTAGTGGTGTCAAATCTTAGTCCTTTCAGTTAGATTATGGTTTTCAGAAAGAGGAAAATCTCACAGGGGACCAAATCTGGTGAATGGGGCTGGGGACAACCGGCATGTTTCTTTACGCCAAAAACCGCTGAGCAACAAGGGCTGGGTGTGCAGGTGCATTGTCATGGCTAGGCACCCATTTGTTTGTGTGCCACTTGTCTGAACTTTTCACCTCATGTATTCCCGGAGCCATCTCAAAACATCACTGTAGAACTTTGCATTGACAGTCTGTCATTAACTCCTACACGCAGGGGTTTTTCCAATGTCGCATGCTCCTCCCTACGGAGGATATTGCGATTTGGGAAAAAATACCCTTACTTCAAACCCTAATATCTGCCAAACTATAACAGCTAGAGAAAAAATTAAAAATACAAAAGACTCACCAACTCTTCTTCTTTCAAATGAAAGTATCCCCACGTCTCCAGGTGGGCTTGTCAATGAGTAAGGATTCAAAGGGTGGCAGGAAGACACCTGCAGCTATACATGTCAACCGGCGTTGCTCCGCACCCAAAATCGTGACAGTTATACACATCAACCGGCGCTTTTGGGTTAAGGAATGAATTCTTAATGAATGATCCCCTTCATTTCAAAGAAAGTGATGAGCTTTGACTTCAAACTGCTCTTGACCTGATGTGCCTTCTTTGGTCTGGGCAAAACTGGGCCCTTCCACTGCCATGATTGTTGTTTGGCTTCTGGGTTGTACCCATAAACCCAGCTTTCATAACCAGTAATGACACTTGAGGGGCAGGGTCCTTTCTGGCCATTTCCTTGAGCTCCTTGCAGACCTCTACGCAATGCTGCTTTTGCTCATCAGTCAGAAGCCTTGAGACAAACTTGATGGCAGTTCGTCTAATGTCATGGTCGTCAGACAAAGTTAGTTAGCAACTTAGCAAGTTCCATACAATAAACTAACAATATCCCAAACATCATGGATTGTCCTCCTGTGATCTTCAAGGATGGCTGCACGACCTTTGGCCACACACTGTCAAGAGATGAACTGGTGGAAGGGCAACCAGAACGTGCATCATCATCTGTTGAAAAATGTTCGTTTTTTTTTAACTCTTTAACCAGTCATAGGTTTGTGTGACCCTGAAAGCACTGTCACAGAATGCTTGTTTTAATATTTCATGAGTTTCTCCAGCATTCTTCCTGAGTTTGTCATAAAACTTGATGCACACACATTGCTCTTTCACATCTTCCATTTTTGAGATCACAAAACTCATAAACTAATCTAAACACAAAAATAAGAAAAACACACACATGCAGCAAACGCAACCACCCTGCACAATGCCCCAACACACTAACAAACAAAGGGTGTGTGCACTTCAACCTAGCATCGACGCACCGTATGACAAGCGATTTCCCACCTGCTTTCAAATTTCAGGAACTTTAGGGTAGTGCCTCGAATAATTGCATCAACATCATTATAACTGCCTATGCCCAGAAGTCGGACACATTAAAAAAAAAAAAAAAAAAAAAAAAAATGCTTTATCATCATAAACATCATCCTAACCCTTGTTTTCATTATGAGATGGAATCAATTAGGATCCCAAAACAGAGAAAGCATAAAAATGGTAATACTAATAACCTGTTAGCAAAACAGTGAAATAGACAAGCTCAATCATTCAAGCTTTATGAATTTTGCTTCTACCTCACAAGCAGAACCATCACCACAATCAATCTCTCTCTTTTTCTTTTCTTTATCGAGGCACTTGACATACACACACCCTCTGGAGTTGTTACCATATAGATAACAGGAGGATGGGCATACCATACCTCCATCATGTGCTTCTTCATGTATATATAGCATACTTCATCCATACATTTCAGTCCTTGGTGAACTTCTTAACTTTAACTTTCATAAAATTGGGAAAATATCAATAGCTATGGTGAATAGGTTAGAGTAGGTTCCTTTTAATCCTCTAATTCAAAGGGGTTATCTTTGAGCTGAATAAAACTGTCCAGAGGTAGTAAGTTTGAGACAAAAAATGTCAAAATAACATATAGGTAAAAACTGAGAATGCAAAGGTAAAAAGCTCCCACTTTCTCATTGACATTCATGGAACATCCATCAATTCAACATTTAATCCTATGCTGACTCATCAAGAACACAGGAACCTGAGGCTAGGCTATTCTGTTCAGATATTTATGGCAAGGATATCAGTCACTCATTCCTGAGTGCCATTATGTGAACATTAAGCTCCAACCACCCCAAGGTTGGACTTGAACTATTATATACTACATCCAGTTGAAACAGTTAAGAAAATCAGATGTGGTTATTCAACATACCACTCTAACCCTTACTTGCCAGGATCCAGTTATATCTGACACAAAGTTTGCGGGTCGGTGACACTGGGTGCCGGACACAACCACAAGTGTTTTCATGCCATAGTTTGAAGTGGCCGCCAGTATATCCTGTCACCAAAGAGTTGGGAGAGATTCCTGCCACCTGAGGCAAGCATACCTCAGTCGTCTCTGTGACTTTGTCAGGTGTATGACAATGTTTTCTTAAACCTCTCGTCTGACTCTGTCCCCGCCTCATCCACTCCTGCCAAGCCTCTTTCCAAGGATACTAGGAAAGAGCTCAGTGACAGAGCCATATGGTGTGCCTTGGATGCAACTGTGTCTAGTTTTTCTTGTAATGGAGAAGTTACCACACTGAGAGAGAAGCCCAAGTCGGGGCTGCGCGCACATGCATGAACACGTCCTGCACAGCACATCAAAAATTACTTATATTCATCATGTCCTTACTCATCGATGCAACCACCTGCAGACCTGGGGATACTTTTATTTGCAAGAAGAAGAGTTGATGAGTAATATGCTTTTTACTTTATTTCCCTAACTGCTACACTTTCCGAGATATTAAGGTTTGGAAACAGGCAATTTCGGGAAAACTGTCTGTACTGATAGGATGACCGCGGTATAAATAGCCCAGCATCTCAGTGTTAAGGACAGCACACAACAGCGTGGTCTTCATGACATGAACTTCATCATCCTAATCCAATTCTCACTAGAAGACATGGATTAACCTGTACAGAGTCGGGCGATTTGGCTTATATGTACACGCCCAGCGTCGGGACTATGGAAAAAATTTTTATTGGCTAGATGGGTCAGAAATGCTGAAAAAACATGAGTTTCATTCATGAAAACGTTCGTTTTCAACTCGAAGATTGTTTTTTTCCCCCATGTCGGGCATTGCCGAAAATTACGTTTCCCCCCCCATAGAGTTTTACAGCCCTTACGTAATTCGGTCGCGGCTAGTCAACAATGATTTTCGTAAGCCTTATCCATTTACTACACATGTCTAAGATACCAAAATACTTAAAATAGACTAAACTATTCACAAAATATACATATCTTGATATATTATATATTGTAGGCAGAAAAATGTAACATAAAATGCAGATGAAAGGTATAGAAATTAGAGAAAAGTTACTGTAACAGAAAAGTAAGGTATTTGGAAAAAAGGAATACTAATAAATAGGTAAAAAAAAAAAACATGAGTTTCACAGATCAAGTCACTCAAATCCACAAGGAAATACTTTTTTTTTTCGTATATAAGAATGCTTACTTTTCATTCCTATCCCGTAGACTTCAGAGATTTTACATATATTTGGTGGGGGAAAATAAAAATGCAGTTATGACAATTCTAGGCTTACATTTTCGTATTCAATGCTTACATAAACAACCCCTGTTACTGTTGGTAAAGCTATTTCACCTTTCATCAGTTCTACTCGTTTGCCAGTACCACTAGATTCTGATGTTTCACTTTCGTTATTAGGAGGTAAATACTCATCCTCACTATCACTATCCACTAATGATGCATCGCTATCAGCATATACCACACTTTCACTCATCTTAGACGATACAGTATCGTCTAAAGCTTTGTCTATTTCTTCTTGGGAGAGACCTGATCGACGAGCTTGAGACATCTTGACAGCGTAAAAGCTCAACTCAGAGTGATGGCCTAGGTAGGCCAAGGAGGGGGTAAGGGAGGCCTGGAGGGGTCAGGTTGTACAGTGAGACAGTGGAATGAAACAATGGTGTTCATAGAAGGTCGCGTTCACACTGTCACGACATGTAAAGACTTACTACAAGTGCGCGAATATGAGGTGGTATATATACCACCGCGATGCTCTAGTCACTGGGAGCTCAGGTGGTATATATACCACCGCGACGCTGTACGGGTTAAGTAAGATCCTGAAAAAGGACTTAGAAAATACACTCCATCCAAAATCTGATTAAATACTGTCTATCTATCTATCTATAGCCCGATGCCCTAATCCCGCAAACGGTGGCTGCAGACAAAACGCCTTCAAGTCGCTCTGTCACCCACCATTTGACTGCCCTGCCTCCAACTCACTCCCCCCTCCCTCATATACTTCTCAACTCCATCCCTCCACCTCATCCTTGGTCTTCCCATCCATCTCCCTCCCTGCACCTCACTTACATACACCCTCTTAGTCAGTCTTTCATTCTCCATTCTCTCCACATGTCCAAACCACCTCAGTGTATTTCTCCTAATCTTCTCAACCACATCCACATCCATCCCACAACGTTCCTTCACTTCTTCATTCGTCAACCTGTCCCTCCATGTCACTCCACATGCTCCTCTCAAGTAACTCATTTCCACTGCTCTCACTCTTGACTTGTTCTCCTCTTGCAAGATCCACGCCTCGCTTTCATACGTCAGGGTAGGGATCACAATACTATCATGCAGTGACTTCTCAACTTCCATACTCACCTCCCTATTTCTCATCACTGTTTTCAGTGAACCAACAACCTTCCTTCCCTGCTGTACCCTTTCAAGCACTTCATCCTTACTCATCACACTACCCAAGTACTTGAATGCACTCACATTCTCAACATCCTCACCATCCAACCTCACTGCACATTCTGTGACTTCATTCCTCTCAAACACCAAAACTTTACTCATGTTTACATTAACTTTCAGATTCCTCTTCCTACACACTGTCCCAAATTCATTCATCAAACCTTGCAACTCCCATTCATCTTTACTCAACAATACCATATCATCAGCAAGCAGCAACACTGGAATCTTCAAAATCTCACCCTGATTCATTAGAGCCACCCCCACATCCACTGCCCTGCCTTGCACCTCCTTTACAACCCCATCCACCTATATATTAAACAGCCATGGAGACATCACACAACCCTGTTTCAGTCCCACATTCAGAATAAAGAACTCACTCAGCTCACCATCCACTCTCACCGTAGCCCTAGCTCCTTCGTACATACTCTTCACAGCACTCAAAAATTGCTCCTCCACTCCATATACTCTTAATACCTTCCACATACTGCCCCATTAAAAGCACTGGGAGCAGAGCTACACACATGGGAAGAACTTTCTTCCGTGTCCTGCAAAAACAAGTCACACCTCTATCTATTAACATTCAATCATTACCATCATTATCATCATCATCATCATTAACCCTACTACCTATTTCCACCAAAGGATGGGAAGAGGTAGGGTCCAGAATGCAAAAAGGGGAGAAAAACACAACAAATGGAGAACTACTTAACAACATGCCGAGTGAAATGAGTCACATAACTCATTCCTCACCATTCACACCCCCCAGAATCTCAACTCATTTCAAAGGCATAGCCATCCACACACTTTACAATGACTATAAGTTAAAAATGGGATGCTAACCCTTGCATTTTTTTTTTTTTTTTACATGCTGGGAAGAAGGAACTAAAGGCCATGAGACCACATTAACTGTTCCTACCAAGAGAAAAACAAAATACAAGAATGAGCCAAATTCAAGATCTGATCATTTCGAGATGCCTGGACACACTGCATTTGAAAGACTGGAGATTATAGCTACCAGGAAATACAGACAGAGGGAAACAGTGCCAGAGTTAACCTGTTGCATAAATGAAGGACTGGGAGTAACGGTTAACTCTTGCATTAGAGAGTTGGACAGAAAAGGGACGAGAGTTTGCTGCTAGTCATAGAGGTGGAGGAATGCAAGTAGACAGTTCAGAAGAGCAGTGACCACTGAAGTAGTGACAGAAAAGAGGTAAAGATGCAGCAGTGTGGTGAAGAAACTGAGGTTGAAGGGAGCCAGTAAAAGGAGGAGAGTTAATAAGTCAAAAAGCCTCTGACTCCACCCTATTGAGAAGAGCTGTATGTGGGAAGCCTCCCCTCACATGAGAGTTGTAGGCAGATAAAACCCATGTATAGAGTCATTAATTGTGCAAGGGTAAAGAAGGAACGGAGTCGACTTAGCACAACTAATCGCATGGAAGTAGATTTTACAAGAGATGTAATATAATCCTTCCAAGATAAGTCCTGAGTGAATGAAACCCCAAGCATGTTCAAGGATGATGCAGGATTAACTTGAATATTATTAAACATTAGTGGGTACACCTGTGGAAGATTTTGTCGGGTTGATAGGTGTAAGAACTGAGTTTTTGATGCATTAAAAACACCAAGAGTATTTTTACCCCAGTCAGAGCTACGAGCCAAGTTAGACATAAGATGTGCCATAGCCTCATCCCTTGTTTGTTGAAGTAACTACTGAGATGGACATTGCGCGAACCGAATGGAAAGGTGAAGGGTGGAGTCATCAGCGTACGAGTGGACAGGGTTAGATGTACAGCTTAGAAGGTCATTGATGAATAAAAGGAAGAGAGTTGGTGATGGGACAGAGCCCTGAGGGACACCACTATTGATAGATCTAGAAGAAGAACAATGGCAGTCTACAACAGCGGCTATAAAACGACCAGAAAGGAAGCTATAGATAATGGCACAGATAGAAGGACAGAAACCATAAGAGGGCAGTTTGGAAATTAAAGATTTATGCCAGACTCGATCAAAAGCCTTTGAGATGTCAAGTCCAATGGCAAAGCTTTCGCCAAAGTCCCGAGAGGAGGATGACCAGGAGTCTGAAAAGTAGGTGAGAAAATCGCCAGTGGAGCGTCCCTGACAGAACCCATACTGAAGATCAGAAAGAAGGTTGTGATAGGAAAGATGCTTTAAAATTTTTCTATTAAGAAATGACTCAAAAACTTTTGAGACACAGGATGTTAAAGCTCCTCCATACAAAATTACTCCAACCAACTCAGTCCCTATCAGTTCCCGTGATTCATCAACCTCCACATCTCCTTTCTCACACACTCACCTACCATATCTAACCACTTTCTTTCTGGCCTACCAAGCCTCCTTCCACCTTCAAACATACATTTACCCCTTCCACCACCCTATGTATACTCAGTCTCTCCATATGGCCATAACATCTAAGCATACATTCTTCAACCATAATCCTAAACCTCATTATCAAATGAGTTGGTAAGATCTAGAAATAGGGCTAAGAAAACATTTAAAACAAGAAGACTATCATGTCAACAGTAAAAAGTGCCACACAACCATTCAGTCATCATTTCCACCCTTCAAAATTAAAGGCTCTAACACATCCTAGTCAGAAGTTGTGTACCAGTACTCAGTACAGTCCTGTTTCATATAATTACCAGACACTTTTCTCTTTTTACAGCCACTCTACTTTCATCTTCTTTTACACGATACAGTATGTTACAATAGGTTAAAATTACGGGTATATAAACAACACATAATGCACAGATGTTTTAATGTTCCTTTCTAAAAGAAAAGAAAAATGTAAATAACAGTTATGTTCCAGATTACCCCTTCTAGACAGTGGTATGGTCCTCAGCTACGCTACCACATTCCAGATCACTCAAGAGTATGAAACATGTTTCTTTCCATGGCAGCATTTAACATGAAAGAAAAACCCTCCAGTGACCCCTAGCCGAGGGTTCAAACCATCACATATATATAAGGTACATCCATCACCCCTGAATCAAGTGCTCTGTAAGCAACGGAAACCATCAGGCACCTAGGAAAACTTCATAGTCAATCATGCTAACTGTAAGCCACTGTACAGTATGTCTACTAGGATGACTTCTTAAAAATTCCCATTTTCTTACCTTCTTTTTCTTGGTATCAGTTTTTGCTTGCAGGAAGTCAATTAATTTGGTCTGTTGGTTGATGGTGCTGGTCATCTTCACTTTGGTGTCACTGAACATTGCCTCCTGGTCCGACATCAGTCGCTCCATCTCCCCAATCCTGATAATATTTAATGGTTATTGATAATCACCTTCCTAGCCTTATATCCCATCAATAAATGAGGTTAGCAGGAACCTTACACAGGAACAGGAAAGCAGAGAAGTAGAACCAGGATGAAAGTGCCAAGAGAAATGAACCACATCTCCATTCACTCATTATTCAAACCTTTCAAATTCTTTGTTTCACCTCACAAACACACCATCCATACTTCTCTACCATAGTTCTGTATCTATATCTGTGTCAGTCTGGATAAGATCTAATGCAGAACAATACCTTCTCCTTAAAATGAGGAATTATAGCCAGAATTAACCCTTTTCCAAGCCAAAAACAAACAAACTGTGATGGGGTTTGCAGTGAGAGCAAAGCATGTGCAAATGAAGAGATGTACAGTATTGGTTATGTCTGTTTAAGTTAATCTGTGTATATCAGCAGTATAAAATAACATGCAAAACATATGCAAGCAAATGTAAAAGGACACACTACAAATGCCCACTTCAAATATCGACTGTGGCTCAGACTTTAAACCCTAATCTCTGGACACAAGCAGATCAGGAGACAAATGTACTAATACTCAGCCACCATGGCGTCTGATCAGTTAACTTTTTTCATACCGTACATATGTCACAGAGCATCAGGTTCTCCACTCAAGAGTACCAGAAACAGAAATGTTAATGAAGTCAGTAAAATCTACAGTAAAAAATATCTATACATCTATATCTATATATATATATATATATATATATATATATATATAGATAGATAGATAGATAGATATACTGTATATAAATATATATACATATATATATATATATATATATATATATATATATATATATATATATATATATATATATATATATATACTGTAATAAGGGTTTCACTGCATTCACTGACAAACCATTGGACACACTGTGATGTCCAAAAAAAATTTACATTTGCAACCACTGTACACTAGAGACTATTCAACATTGTAAATGTTGCTGGGACCTTACAACTGTCAGTGACCTTGACATTTCATGTGGTGGTAACATCTCCCCTGACTGTTCGTGCTTCACAGGTAATACAGAGCTTGAACTAAATTAGACAGTCATATTCAGGCAAGTAGGCATGGTAGGAAAAAAAAAATACACAGCTCACTTATTTATCATCCATCCATCCATCATCCAATCCTACGTTGCCCCATAAGGAGCATAGAAGCCCAGGTCTAGGCAAATTGGTCCTGACATTTAAGATGAGAGTGACCAGCCTCATTCATCCGTAAGTGGCATTACGTAAGCAAAAAAACCACAACCACCCCCTGGATATAAACCTTCACCGGCTCAATCCGATTGGAGTGCTGTAATTAGCCACTAAACCAACAGGTGCCAAAATCTGGTTACAAGGTTATCACCCAGCATAGTAAATGGTTTCCTGGTGTACAGGAAACCATTTGGCTTGTCACTCAGTGTAGAGTCACCCACAGGCAGAAGGAACAGGAAGGAATGAACAAAAGAAAGACAGAAGAGGGAGTGTACAGTCACCCATAGGCAGAAGGACGAGGAAAGAACAAAGAAAGACAGACGGAAGAGGATGGAACGAAAGAAGGATGGAGGAGAGGAAAGGGCAGAATCCAGAGAGCAGCACTACATTGAGTGAGTGGATGGCAAGAGCCCCCACCTACCACTGACACTTCTTTATCATCGTATTCAAAATCTGATGATAATATTCAAGAGATAAATCTGTAGATGAAATGATTTTAATTAAATAATTGGGAAATAATTAAGTCAGGAAAAAGTATTATGAACCTCTCTTATCAAGCAGTAATTGTAGCACACTACATTATGCAAAATTCTGTAACCTTCATATTTATATAGGGTGGTCCATATTTTGTAATATCAGTCTGCTGGTGTGAGGAGTGTAGACATTATGGCTACCATGTAAATTTGATAATCAACCATGTAACCAGCGGGCATGAAAAGCAGACACTATAAGAGTATGAAAAGGGTTAAAAAAATTGTACAAAATGATGCACATATACTGGTAGCACTGACTGAGCTGTTCCCTTAACACACAAGAAATGAGATGCACTGTATATGACCCATCCTGTATATTCATCTAACACTACATCTCAATGAACCACTGTCTTTTGCCAAAAAGTCTCCATTAAATATCCATCCATCCATCATTCAATCCTATGTCGCCCCACAGAGGAGCATTGGAACCCGGGGCTATGCAAGTTGGTCCTGACATTTAAGATGAGAGTGATTAGCCTCACTCATCCCTCAGTGGCATTATGTGAGCAATAAATCCCAACCACCCCTTGGATATAAACCTACACAGGCTCAATCTGATTGGAGTGCCTTAATTACCCACTAAACCACCTGGCACCATAATCTGGTTATATGGTTACCATGCAGCATAGTAAATGGCTTCCTCCATTAAATAAATATCAGTAAATCCAACACTATAATATTTTCATATTTCTTTGTTACTCAGAAACTACCTCGATATCAGGTGCACACAATTCTATGTAGCAGCCTGCGCCAATACTGTACAAAACACCCCTGTCATCACATGACAGAGACAAAGCACACCTAGGCACATAAAACAATCACCACACAAATCCTATCAAACACTCTACAACAGTATCCCACCACTAGACATTCCAACATTACAGTGAATAAACAACTACATACAGTATGCACTTCACATACAGGGCAATACAACACCTCGTTCACAACACTATGCTACAAGCCCCTCATCCTGACAACCACCCATCAGAAGTGCCCTTAAACAGAGATGATTAAGTTCACCTAGCTAGGCTTAGAGCAGGACATCACCAGCCCTCTTTAGCTACCAGCTTAGATTTGGGGTGACTGGAATCACAGATGACAAGCACCCAGCTCGTAGAATAGGCTCTCACAATATAACACATAATAGGGCACTGCACATCACATGCCACACAGACACGACATAAGTGGTGTTAAGAACCTATGGGACAACCCCATAGAGGCAGCTGCTTACTTGTGGCCAATGGGTCTGCTTGATCAGATGGATTGGGGTCAAGCAACAACAACAACCAATCCATTTTTTATTTACTCCATTACTGATGACTATATACAAACCTCTATAGTTTTCTGTACCTTATGATGTGAAATGTCAATGAATTTGCAAGTAATTTTATGCTGAAAATTCCCCACGATTATAATGTCTTCCATTTGGAAACATCCAAACTCTATAGTCCTGGACAATCAAACAAGAGCTATTACCTTCATTCCTGAAAGTGTTAACCCATTTACTATGAAGGGCCTCACCTACACTAATCAATATATCATCTAGCCTTCATTAACCTTTTCACAATTAGAGGTCTTCCTTGAGTTAAGTAAAATCATCTTGTGGAAGCTTGATTAAAACGCAAAATACATCATCATGGTGTAATGATTAATGAAGACTTCCAGTCTCTCCAGAGCTGAATAAAATCACTTGTCTCAGTGAAGAAATAGGGCTCATGGCAAGTATTTGTAATTTATTCACTAAAAGGAATCTCTCTCGTGGAATAAGTGTATAATGGTATCCATCCATCCATCCAATCCTCTGCCGATGTATCAGAGCCATAGGGACTTAGGATTAGGCAATTCAGTCAAGACATTTAGAGCATGGGTAACCAGTAACAAACCCCTGAACTGCATAATACAGCTAAGCAATACTCTCCAGTTCACAGAAGCAGTGACCATTGAGGTAGCGATAGAAAAGAGATAATGATGCAACAGTGCAGCAAAGAGACAGGTTGAAGGCAGCCAGTAAGAGGAGATTTTTTTTTTTTTTTTTTTTTTTTTTTTTTTTTAAGTCCATGTGCCTAAAGGCATCCTCCATTCATAGAATATTTATAACAACTGGATTTAAACTTAAGTGGATTAAATGTTTGTGGGATGCAAGTCCCATGAAGTGAATTCAAGACAGTAGTAGTTCTGCGGATAAATGAATTTTGACAAGCAGAGGTTCTGCATTGCGGGGGAGAGAGTGAGAGTTCATGGGCGCTCCCAGCTGGCACAACTGAAGCCAGTTCGTCAGAGCACTTACGGTAAAAACATTGCTAAAATAATGCTAAAGAAGCAACATCTCTATGTACCGATAATGGAGGAAGGTCCTGCGTAATGGCAGGATTATTCATTAATCTAATGGCTTTATTTTGAATTTTGTCCAACTGCCTCAATGCAATGAGACAAAAAGCCTTTGACTCCACCCCATTGAGAAGAGCTGTATGTGGGGAGCCTCCCCACACACGAGACTTGTACTCTACAAGGGCAAATAAAACCCGTGTACTGTATAAAGTCAACAACTGTGCAGGGGTAAAGAAGGTATGGAATTGGCATAGCACACCCAATGGAAGCAGATTTTACAAGAGATGCAATATGACTTTCCAAGATAAGTCACGAGTGAATGAAACCCCAAGCATGTTCAAGGATGATGCAGGATTGAGCTGGATATTATTAAACATTAGTGGGTACTCCAGTGGAAGATTGTGTCAGGTTGATAGGTGTAAAATCTGAGTTTTTGATGCATTAAGAACAACAAGATTATTTTTACCCCAGTCAGAGATACAAGCCAAGTCAGACATTAGGTGTGCCACAGCCTCATCTCTTGTTTTGTTGGAGTAATTGCTGAGATGGATGTCGTGAGAACCAAATGGAAAAGTGAAGGGTGGAATCATCAGTGTACGAGTGAATAGGATTAGACGTACAGCTTAGAAGGTCATTGATGAATAAAAGGAAGAGAGTCGGTGATAGGACTGAGCCCTGAGGAACACCATTGTTGACAGACCTAGGAGAAGAACAATGGCCGTCTACAACAACAGTTGTAGAATGACCAGAAAGGAAGCTATAGATCAAGGCACAGATAGAAGGATAGAAACCATAAGAGGGCAGTTTGGAAATGAAAGATTTATGCCAGACTCGATCATAAGCCTTTGAGATGTCAAGTGCAATGGCAAAGCTTTCGCCAAAGTCCCAAAAGGAGGATGACCAGGAGTCTGAAAGGTAGGTGAGAAGATTGCCAGTGGAGCATCCCCGACAGAACCCATACTGAAGATCAGAAAGTAGGTTGTGATAGGAAAGATGCTTAAAAATTTTTCTGTTAAGAACTGACTCAAAAACTTTTGAGACACAGCATGTTAAAGCAATTGGGCAATAGTTAGAGGGTTGGGAATGGTCACCCTTTTTTGGGACTGGCTGAATGAGAGCAAACTTCCAGCAAGAAGGAAAGGTACAAGGTACAAAGGAGAAAGAGTTTACCTCAGCAAGGTGTAGGAACAGAAGCACAGTTCTTGAGGACAACAGGAGGAACTCCATCAGGCCCAAATGCCTTGTTAGTATTAAGGCCAGTGATAGAAAATACATCAGCTGAAGAAATTTTAATGTCAGCCATGAGGAAGTCAGAGGGGAGAAGTGATAAAGGAACAGCACTGGAATTGTCTAAGCTGGAATTGGAGGAGAAAGTCTGAGTGAAGAGATCTGCTTTATCAGTAGAAGAAATAGCTTCAGAGCCATCAGAGTAGAGAAGAGGAGGGAAGGATGATGAGGTAAAGTTGTTAGAAAGGTTTTTGGCAAGATGCCAGAAGGAGCGGGAAGAATTCGAGTTGGAGAGTTGACAGCATTTGGTACAGATGAAACTATTTTTAGCAGAGCGAAGAACAGACGCAGCACGATTCTAGGCAGAAACATAAACAAGATGCGATTCAGGGGTGGGTTGGCTCTGGTACCTTTTACAGGCCCTCTCCTTGTTGCAGACAGCATTAGAATAAGCATGATTATACCAAGGCTTTCCTGCATTAGTCAAAGGATATGAGAAGGGAATGTATGCTTCCCTGCCCAAGAGAATAACCTCTGTAATGCGCAAAGCACATTCAGATGTTTGCCTGATAGATCTGCTTGGTTAGACAGACCTGAGTCACTCAACAACAACTTCATAAACTAGATGGTGGGCAATGATTTTTGAAATTCAGCGATGTGACTGGCACCCAGCAAACTTCTCAGAATACTACAGAAGAGGTCCACAATTGTCTAAAAAGTGGAAAGATTTTACTGTAATAAACCGTACATATGAACTCTCACCTGGCCTTATAGACCTCTGCCTTAGATATGGCCTCTTCCAGTCCCTCGGTGAGCTTGAAGTTGGATTCTTTGAGGGTGTGGATGTGTTGGATATGGCCGGCTGACTCCTGCTGTGCCAAGTCTCGCTTGCCCTCAACCTCTCCAAGCTTCCTCTCCAGACTGTGCAGCAGGTTCACACTCTCACTCAGCTCCTTGTCCAGCGATTCAATCTGCAGTCATTATCACAAGCTGCTGTTTAAACCAACTTTACTGATGATGTTTTTTGTCATTACATCCACAGTAAATTGTAGAACACTTGCTTATTAAAACATTATTGCTAACTTAAGCGTGATTTGCCTATTTTCCCCAGTTTACAGTACCAATTGTAAGGAAAATTTGTTTATATTAATAACACATTCCTGACTTAATTTACAACTTCCAAAGTAGCCTCTGTCATTCACTGCCTACTGTATGTTTCACAGTCAACAAATGTTAGCTGCAGCACACTTTTATACAGAGTTCTCTTCACTTCCAATCTTATCATCCTATTCTCCAGAAAAATGCCCAAGTTCACCAATTACCGTTCTCCTTGACGCAATGGTTCTTGCACCCAACACTTAATTTTGCCATGTTCACACGACACAATACCCGGACATCAGGGCTATCAACCACCTTATGGACCTTGCCACCCGTGTAGCTAATTATAGTAGGAGTATCACCTAAACAAATACTTGGTCAAACTACAGTATTGGACTGAAAACAGAACATATGGTTTGCTACTAAAACAGATGGACACAAACTAATGGATGATTCAATCTACTTCTAATGACTCATGCCCAATCCATGTTTTCATCCTGGACAATCACAGCAAATGAAGTCTCCGCTAGGTTGAATAACCCTCTGGCAGTAGTAAAATCAAAATGAAAAAAACACTACTCGAGGGATTAGTGGAAACTGTTTCTAATATCACTATAAGAGGTTTCCCCAAGGCTGAATAAACCTGTCTAATGGTAGAAAGAGCACATATGTCTATTGGCTGCAAGAATACAGTATCCAAGGAGACAGTACGGAAAAATAGGTTATATGCCAGGGATGAGCTCCAAAAAATCATAGGGATTGGGCTGCCAATCACCAAAGTCGCAATTTGCGATAAAAAAATATTTTAGTTGATAGTTTATAGAGTTTTTAATCTGTTTTTTGAGTTTTTCATCTGTTTAGGTGAAGGAGAAATTAAATGGTAAAAATGATAAAGTGGAATTGAATATTTTGTTCTGACTCCCCCCCCCCCCACAACTCTGGGCATAGGCTTCAAGACCTGCTCCCAAGGCCCAGTAGTCCTCCTACATACCATACACCTCCACATGTAACCACTTCGGCACTAACATCCACCGTCCATATTGAATACATGCTAGGGCTGTCTCATACAGGATTGGTGTATTGGTACTGGCAGGGCTATTTTTACAACATGTTGGTGGGTCTTCTGGTAGATCAGTAAAGTCTGACTGTATGAAATTGAAATCCTTAAACTGTTCCTTGCCCCGGCGGGGATTTCAACCTAGGTCCGGTAGGACTGCAGGCCACCTCTCTACCGACTGAGCCACTGCCTCACCCCTAAATGAAATATAAAGACTAAGAATATACAGTACATCTATACATGAATCTTTTAGATTTTCGTGATGGTGGTTAGGTAGAGCTTTCTAAACCTGAAAGCAGAAAATAATATTGTAAAATGCAATATGTTTTAGAATGAAAAGTAAGAATTGATGAGACGAGGTAGAGTTTATTTTTCAAATATAATTAAACAATTACTGCATGTTGTTATGTAAAATAATTGGAAATAAAAAAAATTGGTTTGTCCCGCAGGTATGGAATCTTATAAAAAACTGACTACATTATTTATGAGGCCAGGGCTAACACTGAATCACAACACTGTCCATATAAATAGTACTATAAAATGGTAGTAAATAGCAAATCTGCTTTATGTCCATCAGTTTAATTATATTGGGCAATTTTTTTACGATTTACTATGCACATAACAGCAAAAAGGGATTTTTAAAAAGGGAGAGATACAACAAAGATATAAGTGTAATTATGAAAAAAAAAAAATGCTACCTGTTGATGGAGCTCAAGATTGGTCTGCGCAGAGGTCTTGAGCTGGTCGTTGAGTTGAACAATCTGATGGTCGGTCTCCTGGTCAGCTGCCCTGAGCCGCTCCTCCACCTCCTTCACCTTCCGCTCCTGGTACAGCTTCAAGGACTTCTCCTCATTGGCTGTTGCCTTGGCTGCTCGAACTTCACCTTGGAGCTTTTCTATTTCCTCACGTAACTTGGTTCTGAACAAAGTACAAAATTATACTGACACCTTGAATCCAAAGATGTATTTTGCTTAGTTTATTCCTCCTACTGTACTTCCAACAGCTCAGAAGGACTTTTCAAACTGGAGGCATTAGGCTGGTACAGTAACAAGTCCATCTGGCCTCAAAACTCATCCACCCCCAAGCTGCTCCAGTTATGTTAGACTCGGTTATGTTAGGCAAATTAAGGTGTGTTATATAATCTTCGCTAAGGTTAAGTTAGATTAAGCTAGGTTAGGCCACATAAAGTTAGGTTAGGAGGGATGAAACAGCTAGGGACGGAGTGGCTACTTTTCAGTCAGACTACCCTGAAAACATTAGGTATCAATAATACTATGCAAATATGCACTGTCTGTCTGTCTGTCTATCCATCTGTCTGTCCATTCACATTTGAACCCCTCAGATTTCTATGTGCCATGCATCAAAAAGACCCGGAATGACAAGCTAACAATGATGCATGTGGTCAGCCGCAAGCAAGCCACGCGCACTTTTGTGCCCGATTTTTCACCACACATTGGGAACCCTCTACAGGTCATACTGTTGGGTGGAATGAGCTGAAATTTCTCATGAGCATATCCAGTATGTCAGAGCAAGTCCATGTCATGTTTGGTGTCAGTGTGTCTCAGGGGTTGCATGGCAAGTAGTACTGTTTAACCCATCCCTATTTTTAACGGTAGTCGTCGAGCACACGATGCATGTTAACTGAAATTTCTGTATCGAAATGAACAAGCAAACAAAACTGCAATTTACTGTTCTTTTCACATGCAGATGTCCCTTTCTTGAAGGTCCAAGACCAGTCACTTCTTGTACTTTACCATGTGCTTATGACCAGTGGCGATTTTGGGGAGTGGCCTGGGGTGGCCACAGCCACCCCTGAAATCTCATTGGCCACCCCTGTGGCCACCCCAGATGTGATAGGTAGTTGGTCAGGTTCATCAACACAATAAGGTGGGACAAACACTGGTCATTTAACACCACTTTCTATATCTAGTTTGTTAGCCAGTTCCTAATCCTCAGTTACTTGTTTACAAATAAAGTGGTCGCCGCTTAATAAGTGGCCTCGTAAACCTTCAAATTTGACTGTTCATGCACTTATCCCTTCTGCTAATAATCTGACTATTTTATTGTCGTGGTGCGCGAGTTCCGTAGAGGAAGATCCCACGCGTCACACAACAGTTCGATGATTTCATCGCAGGTGCAATTTCTAGCAAATTTCGGACTTAATTTTTCATTCTGTAGGAGGCGGTGGCAGAATCGGTAGAGAGGCGGCCTGCAGTTCAGATGGACCCAGGTTCGAATCCCGGCTGGGGCAGGGAACAGTTTGAGGATTTGAATTTCTTAAAAAGCAGACTTTTCTGATCTGCCAGATGACCCGCCGACTTGTCATAAAAATCTATCTATCTATCTATAGCCCGACGCCCTAATCCCGCAAAGGGTGGCCGCAGACAAAACGCCTCCAAGTCACTCTGTCACCCACCATTTGACTCCCCTCCCCCCAACTCACCCCCCCCTCCCTCATATACCTCTCAACTCCATCCCTCCACCTCATCCTCGGTCTACCCCTCCCTCTCCCTCCCTCCACCTCACCTACATACACCCTCTTAGTCAGTCTTTCATTCTCCATCCTCTCCACATGTCCAAACCACCTCAGTGTATTTCTCCTAATCTTTTCAACCACATCCACATCTACCCCACAACGTTCCTTCACTTCTTCATTCGTCAACCTGTCCCTCCATGTCACTCCACATGCTCCTCTCAAGTAACTCATTTCCACTGCTCTCACTCTTGACTTGTTCCCCTCTTGCAAGGTCCACGCCTCGCTTCCATACGTCAGGGTAGGGATCACAATACCATCATGCAGTGACTTCTTAACTTCCATACTCACCTCCCTATTTCTCATCACTGCTTTCAGTGTGCCAACAACCTTCCTTCCCTGCTGTACCCTTTCACGTACTTCATCCCCCAAAGTTCCATCCTTACTCATCACACTACCCAAGTACTTGAATGCACTCACATTCTCCATATCCTCACCATCCAACCTCACTGCACACTCTGTGACTTCATTCCTCTCAAACACCATAACTTTACTTTTGTTTACATTAACTTTCAGCTTCCTCCTCCTACACACTGTCCCAAATTCATTCACCAAACCTTGCAACTCCCATTCATCTTCACTCAACAATACTGTATCATCAGCAAATAGCAACACCGGAAGCTTCCAAAACTCACCCTCATTCATTAGGGCCACCCCCACATCCACTGCCCTACCTTGTACCTCCTTTACGACCCCATCCATATATATATTAAACAGCCATGGAGACATTACGCACCCCTGTTTCAGTCCCACATTGAGATCAAAGAACTCACTCAGCCCTCGCTAATACCAGTACATCAGTCCTGTATGAGAAAGCCCTAGCATATATTCATTATGGATGGTGGGTGTTAGTGCCGAAGTGGTGACATGCTGAGATGTAGGAGGACTACTGGGCCCCAAGGAGGACTACTGGGACTTGGGAATAGGCCCTGAAGCCTTTGCCCAGAGTCAAACATGTAAAAAAAAAAAAAAAAAAAAAGTACATAATTTGTCCACTGACACACACTACACTGCACTAACACCCCAGATAAGTCCAGTGTGTTGTGTCCATAGCCCTGCCAGTAAGCAGTGCTGCATGTGACACAGCTTCTCAGCTCTTAAACTCATTAGACCCATTTGCACACAACTATGACAGACAACAAACAGAGCAGCCTGAATGTTCTCGGCACTGAGGCTAGAAGAGCTGAGTCACTTGACATGGACAAGTTTATCAAACTTTTTGCCAGCCATCACCAAAATAGGAGAAATAATCTGATTTAAGATGGATGAATGCAGATGGTCAGATCTTCCCTTGTAATATGGTCTATGTGAAATCACTTTGTAGCGGAATTAAATAGTGTAGTGTTAGTGCAATGCAGTGATCACCTCTACAGGCTCTATTGTACTCTGTTACTCTTATTATAATCCTCTACTATTCATGAGAGTTTATAACATAACAATACTTTATTGTACACACTCTGTCTGGAGTTAAGGTCTGTTTGGTTTATAATTGTTTTTACAGTTTTCATAATTTAATTTTTAATGTAGTGGTCAGCATGGCACTTTAAGTTTAATGTTGTATTCTAAAATGTAAAAACAACAACCTGACCTTGAAACCAAACATTACAATGGATTCTAACATGAGTTTTGAAATTCACTTACAATTCATCTGTGCATAGGTTGAAGCAACTGTGATGCACTGAACATCTGTATTTACATATTTTGATCACCTCCCATTCATTAAGGTTCACTATGCCACGGCCACCCCACACTAGCTCTGTGTCCAATCTTGGCCACCCCAGTCAATATGTCCTGGATATGCCACTGTCTATGACTTCAGTCATGAGCACACTCACTCACTGACAACTGATGGATTGTTATCTGCATTTCGCTGATTGTTTTTCTGTGCACCACCACAAATGCATTTGAGCACAGTTACTGCTCACTACAATACCATGTTGTATTAAAAGTCACTGCTGTATTCCTCAATTAGATACTTTTGTCCATCCTGGCTGAGCTTCATTATCTTATTGTCTGAACATATATGATTACTACAGTATTTAAGAGTTAAAAATCAAGGGCGAAGCCCAAATGCCCTTGGCAGGAGCAAGTGCTTAGCAGCCCGATAGGGCCACTAAGTGTTTGTAGCCTCTATTCTTTTCCAAGATGACAGACTCATAAGTAATTTTCCCCGTAAGATCAGTTATTTCTTACTCGCGGAATTCTCAAATCGCAGCGTGTGGCCAGTCTCATAAGACCACGATTTAGGAGATTCCACTGAACTTAGATAATTATTTGCTGCTTTGAATTTGATTTTTTAAAAATATATATCTGAAAAAGCACTAATTCTTGCTGGAAAAACCCTCACTTAACATGGTAGGTTTTAGGAACACATGTACTGTATAGCGTTAAGCGAGAAATTACTGTAAGTGACATTCCAAAGCTGAAGGGGTTAAGTGTGCCTCTGACCAGAATCTTATAGTCCATCTAGTTTATGTTCACCTGAGCCAGGAGTAACAATAACAAGAGCCTCAGGTTAGATAAATTACTTACTTTACTTTAGCTAGCTACATAATGTTCATGTGGAAGAGCTGCATTAGGAGACTTGTATTCATGTGTCTTCATGATCCTACCTCACCTCATCAATTAAGTGGACATTAGGGATTTTGATTATTATAAAGATGATATTGTCATGGATGATAAAAATGATACTTGTAACATATAATAATACTGACACTGATGATGCTGATAAAGAAAGTGATGAAAAATAAAGACGATGAGTGAGTGAAAGTGAGTGTGAAGGTGGGACAAGACATAGTAGGCCAAGAAGAAAGAGGTTAGATATGGTAAATGGGTGAATAAGAAATTGAGGCAAGCCTACAAAAGTTTAATGAGGTATGAAAACTGACAGGTGCTCCAGTAGGATGGATAAATTATGCATGGAGAAGCACATGGCAAGGGTCTGGAACCTTTATTTTAACTTGATATTCAATGAACTATCTGGTAAGAGTTAAAAAAAAAAAGGGTGCTAATAATCAGATCTGAGGTAGAGTCAGGATTCTGGTGGGCCTGAGTGGCCAATCTGACTAAGCATGCTGTTCAAAGTTTTTCGTTAATGCTTTCTCTTCCTTGTGTGTTGGATATTACCTTACCCCATCCTCTGGTGAAGAAACATTAAAGGGATGATTGTGATGATCAAAATGATAGGAGGATAACGATCTTTCTGGTGGGTGGATTTTTGTTGTTGTTACTGTTGTTGTTATAAGTTAAATGAAGAACAAATAAAACCTTGAATTAGTAGACAACAACTCAGTGGATTTTGAGTTTAGCAGCAGTACTGTATCTCATAAATGAAATCTATCTATCTATCTATTGCCAGACATCTTAATGCCATAAGAGGTGACCACAAACAATTAGCCTCCATGTCACCAGGCTCCCCGCCATTTCACGACCCTGCTCCAAGCTTGCACCCTCCTCCCCCATATACTACTCCACTCCATCCCCCATCTCATCATCGGCCTCCCCCCCCTCCCCCCCTGCCCATCTCACTCACATACACTCTCCTCATTAGTCTCTCACTCTCCATCCTCTAAACATGGCCAAACCACCTCAATGTATTTCTCCTAATGCTTTCTATCAACACATCCATACCACAACACTCCTTCACTTCCTTATTGTGTGTCTCTCCATGTAACGTCACATGTTCCTCTAAAATAATTCATTTATAAAGTAATTAATAAATAATTAATCTTCTTCATGTAATGCCATTCAGGGATGAGTCAGGCTGGTCACTCTCATCTTAAATGTCAGAACCAACTTGCCTAGCCCCGGGCTCCTACGTTCCTCATGAGGCAACATAGGATTAGATGATGATTATGATGATGATTAATCTGCTTGGTAAAAGATTTCACACGACAACAACAGAACCACAATTCTCACCTCTCACTGGTACCAAAATTGGGACAAGTGACATCATCTAGTTTGTGCACATTGCAAATCCTGTTGACTTAAGGGGATCTATGCTTTCTTTTAGGCAACATAAATAATATGGTAATAATATTAATCAATAACACTAATAAGAGAGAAAGACAGGTTTTGGGATGAGCTGGGTGAAGTAGAGGGAGAAATGCCCAGGAGCTATAAAGTGATCGTGATGGGGGATATGAAGGGAAGAGTAGGCACTGGTCCTGAGGATGACATAATGGGTTGTTGTGGAGTCAATCAATCAATCAATCATTTCCTGTGGCACCCTCGGGGATGCATAGGGCCTCGATGAACTCACACCACCACATCCTATCTTGTGCTAACTCCTCAAGATCTCCCCAGCACTCATCTCCAGCTTCCCGTCTCATTGTCCTCACCCACGTCTCTTTTGGCCTTCCTCTACCTCTCCTACCAAGTGCCACCAACCCTGGTGTACCTCGTACTATTCCCTGTCCCCTATACACATGTCCTAGCCACTTCCATCGTGAGAACCTAACATATTCATCGACCGGCTGCACTCCCGTTATTTCTCTAATTCTACTATTTGGTATCCTTTCCCACCACTTAACTCCTAATATTTTTCTAAGTGCTTTGTTTTCAAACACCAAGAATTTATTTTCCATAGTCACTGTGCTGTACCATGACTCGTGTCCATAAATTAAGATATTCCTAACCATTACCTTATAAAGTTTGATTTTTGTATGCACAGAAAAATTGTTATTATTCCAAATATTTTTAGGCATTCCCATTGCCTGATTAGCCTTCTTTAACCTTTCCTCGAATTCAAAGTTCAAAGAACCATCCTTGGCTAAATAAGTACCTAAATATTTAAACCTATCAACTTGCTTTACAACCATACCTCCAATTACACATTCCTGCGCATTTTCCATATTCATATTGATTATTTCAGTTTTTCCACAATTAATAACCAAACCCACCTTGTGACCTTCACTCACCAAACAGTCCAACACTCTCTGCATCTCTTCTGGCCCATCACAAATCAAAACTATATCATCTGCATAATCTAAATCCAAAAGTTTCCTGTTCTCTCCCCAAAGTATACCTGCACCGGTTTCTGTTCCAACGCGTTTCATAATGTAATCAATGACCAATATAAATAGTAAAGGCGATAGAACACCACCTTGAATTACTCCGGACTTGACTTCAAACGAATCACTCAGACAACTATCAACCATCACTTTACAAAATGTGTCCTCATGCATGTTCATAATGACCCTCACAAACTCCTCTGGTATTCCATAATGTCTCATGATCTTCCCCATAGTCTCTCTCGAAACACTATCAAAAGCCTTTTCAAAATCAACAAAACAAAGACTTAACGGTACTCTCATTTCATTAACTTGCTGCATCAAATGCCTAACTATAAAGATCTGATCATTGCAACCACGTCCCTTTCTAAAACCAGCCTGTTCATCCCTCAGAATACCCTCAACCACTGTCTCCAACCTATTTAACAACACTCTACTGAAAACTTTCAAAGCTATCGGTGACAAAGAGATTCCCCTCCAATTACCACATTCACTCAGGTCTCCCTTCTTCAGAACTTTAACAATTACACCATTCTTCCAAACTGATGGTAGTAACCCCGTCACCCATATCTTATTGAATAGCTTGGTCAAGATCATTATTAATCTATCCCCCTCCACTTTAAACATTTCCGGAAATAAACCATCCTCCCCTGGTGCCTTATTATTCTTTAACTGTTTTACTGCTTTCTCCACTTCTGCAAGCCTCAACTCTCCTGTTTCTATATTTAAATCTTCCTGAGCAGACGGTACATCCTCTTCTGGTGGTATTGGTCTATTAAGAACTGTCTCAAAATGCTCTTTCCATCTATTTTTAATATCTCCATCTTTTGTCAATAAATTTCCTTCCTTGTCTCTAACTGGTATTTCCTTGCGTTTACCTGCATTACCACTCAGTTCTCTAATCGATTCATATGCTATTCTTTGACTCTGTCCATCATTTTTGTTTATTAAGATTTCAGTCTCTGCAACCTTTTCATCCACACATCTTCTTTTATCTCTCCTAGCTAACCTTCTTACTTCTGAATTCAAACTCCAGTACGCAGCTCTTGCTAATTCAATCTCTCGTTCATCAACGCATTGCATCTCACTCCTCAATTTAGCCTCACCTCTCTTTTTTATCATATCCCACGTTTCCTCTGATATCCATTTCTTTCTCCTGAATCTATGTCTCCTTCCAATCGTACATTCAGCAGTCTCATGCAAAACTTTGTTCACATCCTCCCACATCTCATCTACACTTCTCTCCCCCTCTTCCAACGTTTCCAACACCAAAAACCTATTTCTGCATTCTAATCTGAATTCCTCCTTTTCTTCTCCTTCCCTTCTGTTGTGGAGTACCAGGAGAAAATGATAATAGGAATCGACTAAAGGATATGTGTCAGGAGAGGAGGTTGTGCATTTGTAATTCGTATTTCAAACACAAAGATGCACATAAATATACATGGTATAGAGGAAACGGGGATCGTGTTGAAAGAAGCCTGATTGATTACGTGCTCGCAGAGAGGTTGATGATGGGAGTGGTTGCTGATACGAGGGCTGTGAGAGGACAATGTGGAGGTCTGTCAGATCATATGATTGTGGTATGCAAGATCAAGCTGAAAGGAGTGAGGTGGATCAAGAGAGAGAGAAGAGCAGTCAGGGTGAAAGACTGAAAGTTGAGAAGCTGAGGATCAAAGAAGTGGCGGATGATTACAGGACCAAATTAGAGGACGAGTTAGATGCAGTGAACTGGAATGAATTGGATCTGGACAGCCTGTGGAATGCATATAGGGACTGCTTTGTTAGGAATGCTAAAGAGGTGTGTGGTGTGGCAAGAGGATCAGCAAAAAAGAAGGGTACGGCATGGTGGGATGAGGAGGTTATGAGAGCGGTGGATGAAAAGAAGAAGAAGTGGCTAAAGTGGTTACAGGATAGGGTTTCAGTTGAAATAAGAACTGAGTATATCAAGAGCAAGAAGCATGTAAAGAGACTAGTGAAGAGGAAAAAGGAGGTAAATGATGATCTGGGAAGAAAAATGAATGTGAACTAATCTGAAAATAGGAAGTGATTCTGGAAAGAGGCGCAGAAATGTACAAGTGAAAGTGGAAAGAAATGTGATAGTGTGAAGGATGCAGGTGGTAAGTTACTAACCCATGAAGCTGAGGTAAGGACCAGATGGAAAGAATATTTTGAAAGCCTGATGAATGGGAATAGAGAGGGCAGAGCAGCTGTAAACATGATTGGTTTTGGGGGTGTGCAGAGAAGGAATGCAGTGCCTTGAGACGTGACACTCGCACAGGTGAAGAGCGCTGTGAAACGGCTGAAAAATGGGAAACCAGCTGGGGTTGATGAAGTGAACGCAGAGATGCTTCAGTGTAGTGGAGAGAGTGGAATGAAGTGCTTGCTGGAGATACGTAAGAAGGCATGGAGTGAAACTGTGCCAGCAGAGTGGAAAAAGGCTGTGATTGTACCCCTGTACAAAAATAAAGGTGAGCAAAGTGAGTGCAAGAATTATTGTGGCATAAGTTTATTGAGTGTGGTAGGGAAGGCATATGGAATAATTATTACAGAAAAAGTAAGAGAGATATCAGAAGTGCTGGTGAGTGATGAACAGGGTGGCTTTAGGAGTGACAGAGGATGTGTGAAGCAAGTAATTGCAGTGAGACAGATAGCAGAGAAGGCTTGTGAGAAGGACCATAGGGTGTTTATGGAATTCATGGATCAGGATAACGCATACAACAAAGTAGACAGAGAGGGATTGTGGAAAGTTTTGTGCATGTATGGTGTAGATGGTAAGCTGCTAAGTGCTGTCAAGAGTTTTTATGATGGCAGCGAAACGTGTGTAAGGGTTAATGGGCATCTAAGTGAATGGTTCATGATTGGCGTCGGCGTGCGACAAGGTTGTGTGATGTCCCCATGGTTGTTCAATATATATATGGATGAGGTGATGAGAGAAGTAAAAACAGGAGTAATGAAGAAAGGGATGGTGCTGGTAATGAATGGTGATAGATAGAATATCTCAAATTTGTTCTATGCTGATGATGAAGTTCTGCTTGCAAGTACCGGACAAGAACTTGGTAGGCTAGTGCAAAGTTTTGTTGATGTCTGTGAGCATTGTGCCTTGAGAGTAAATGCAGAGAAGAGTAAAGTGATGGTTACTGAGAGAGAAGGTGACTCCCAGTGTGATGTCACAATGGAGAGAGACTGGAATTGGAGAGAGAGTTCAAATAGTTGGGTACAGTGATAGAAAAGAGAGGAAAATGTGCAAAAGAAGCTGAAAGCAGAGTGACACAAGGAAGAAAAGTAGCTGGTGCAATGAAGGCCTTGATAAGAAACAGAGGCTTGAGTGCTGCAACTGCACGAGGCTTACATGAGGGAGTGTTAGTGCCAACTCTAATATATGGGTGTGAGACTATGGTGTGGCATGAAAATGAAAAGTCTAGAGTAAGAGCAGTGGAGATGGAACTGCTGAGAAGTGTATGTGGAATACAAAGGGTGAATAGGATACGAAATAATGTGATTCGTGAAAAGTGTGGAGTGAGGAAATTGGTGGACACCAGAATCGAAGAGAGTGTCCTGAGATGGTATGGTCATGTGGAAAGAATGGATATAAATAGAGTGGTGAAAAAGGTATACCTGAGCAAATCTGAAGGAGGGAGGAGGCGAGGTAGGCCAAAGAGAAGATGGAGAGATGTGGTAAATGAGTATTTGAGGGAGAGAGGCTTGGAAGTCAGTGAGGCTAGGGAACTGACAAGAGATCGTGCTGGCTGGATGAATGTTGTGAGAAGAAGAGCATGATCAAGGATTTTGGCACCCCTTGTAAGCATGGCAGCGTCCAGACTGACTCAATCGGATACACTTGTGTGAAGCTGCAGAATGTGGTGAATGTTTTTGGCATATCTGGTAAAGCCAGGATTCTGGGGGCTTGAATGATGAGTGAATGGAAGTGTGGCATATTTGGATTGGGCAAGTTTGTGTTGTCTGGACATTGCTACTCCTCACCCGGCCTTTGGGTGGGAAAGGAGGTCCGGATGATGATGATGACGATAACAATAAATTATAATGATAATCATCATTCATCATCCAATCTTGAGTTGTTCCATGAGGAGAGAAGGAGCCCAGGGCTAAGCAAGCTGGTCCTGACATTTCAGATGAGAATTACCAACCTCAATCATCCCTGAGTGGCATTACTTGAGCAATAAACCTCATCCACCCCTTGGAAATAAACCTGCATAGGCTCAGTCCAACTGGAGTGCCTTAATTGCCCACTAAACCACCAGGTGCCATAATTTTGGTTTTATGGTTACCACTCAATAAAGTAAATGGTTTCTTGGTGTACAGGAAACCATTTGGCTTGTCACTCAGTGCAGAGTCACCTGTAAACAGAACAAGATGAAAGAATGAAGGACAGAAAGACAGAGGAGGAAAGAAGGAAAGAGGGAAGGAAGAGAGGAAAGGGCAGTCACCCAAGTGCAGCACGACTTTGAGTGAGTGGATGGTGAGTGCCCCTTCCACTAAAAATACTACTACTACTGCTAATTATAATAATAATAATCACCATTGTAATCATCACCATCATATGGACCTCTTTCCCACCCTATGGCAGGGTGAGGAGCAGCAACCTCCAGACAGCCTAAGTTTGCCCAGTCCAATGGGGCACGCTTCCATTCACTCATCATTCAAGCCCCCGGAATCCTGGCTCTATCTGATACACCAAAAAACTATCACCACATTCTGTAGCTTCACATAAATGCATCCGACAGAGTCAATCTGAATGCTGTCACATTAAAAAGAGGTGCCAGATCCCTGATCATGCACTTCTCACAACATCCAGCTCGCTCGATCTTTTGTCAGTCCCCTGGCCTCACCGACTTCCATAACTCTCTTCCTCACACACTCATCCACCCATATCCCTCCACCTTCTCCTTGGCCTACCTTGCCTCCTCCCTCCATCAAATTCGCTCAGATATACCTTTTTCACCACTCTATTGTTATCCCCCTCTCTCCACATGACCATACCATCTCAGACACTCACTTCAATTCTGGTGTCCACAGACTTCCTCACTCCACGTCTCTCATGAATCACATTATTTTGTATCTTATCCACTCTCTGTACTCTACATACATTCCTCAGCAGTCCTATCACCACTGTTCTCACTCCTGACTTTTTTCATTTTCATGCCATACCATAGTCTCACATCCATATGTTAAAGTTGACACTAATACACCTTCATGTAAGCCTTGTGCAGCTGCAACACTCAAGCCTTTGTTTCTTATCAAGGCTTTCACAGCACCAGCTACTTTCCTTCCTTGTGTCACTCTACTTTCCACTTCTTTGGCACATTTTCCTCTCTTTTCTACCACTGTACACAGGTATTTGAACTCTCTCACCAATTCCAGTGTCTCTCCATTCAGTGTAACATCACACTGGGAGTCACCTTCCCTCTCGATTACCATCACTTTAGTCTTTTCTACATTTATTCTCAAGGCACGATGCTCACAGACATCAGCAAAACTCAGCACTAGTCTACCAACTTCTTGTCCGGTATTTGCAAGTAGTACTGTACTGCATCAGCATAGAACAAATTTGAGATATTCCATCCATCACCATTCATGACTAACGCCATGCCCTCTCTCCATTACTCATGTTTTTACTTCTCTCATCATCCCATCCATATTGATATTGAACAACCATGAGAGAATCACACAACCTTGTCGCATGCCCACACTGATTGTGAACCATTCACTTAGATGCCCATTTACCTTTACACATGCCTCGCTACCATCATAAAAATTCTTGATGGCACCTAGAAGCTTACCATCTACACCATACATGAGCAAAACCATCCACAATCCTTCTCTGTCTACTTTGTTGTAAGCTTTTTCCAAATCCATAAATGCCATAAACATCAAACGGTCCTTCTCACAAGCCTTCTCCACTATCTGTCTCACTGCAAATATTTGATCCACACATCCTCAGCCACTCCTAAAGCCACCCTGTTCATCACTCACTACAACTTCTGATATCTCTCTTACTTTCTCTACAATAATCCTTCCATATACCTTCCCTACAATATTCAAGAAACTTATCCCATGATGATGATGGCAATAATAATAATAATAATAAAAACAAAAATAATAATAATAATAATAATAACTAGGAAGCACTGAGAAAGCACATACCTCTGCTAATGCCACTGCCATTAAAAAGGATCCAGATCCAGATCCAGATCAGAGACATTGTGTGGAATTCATAGGACCCGGATCCACCCCCAAATATAATTAATTGTTCCTTGATCCATGGCCCACTCTTGAACAAAATTTTATTGAAATTCATTAAGAACTTTTGGAGATATTTCATATTGGATCCTGATCCAGATCTATCCCCAAATTTAATCAATTCTTTCTTTGCCCATGGCCCCCCCTTCCATCAAATATCACTGAAATCCACTGAGAATTTTTGTAGGTATCACCTGGACATACAGACAGACAAACATAGGTGAATACATAAACTCCTCCAATTTCGTTGGTGGAGGTAATAATAATAATAAAAAAATAATACATGATTTATTTTGTCTTTTTTTTTTACTTTGTTTATAACTATGATGCCTGTATGTTAGTGAGAGATATCTAACTATGATGATGCCTCTGTTAGTGAGAGGTGTCTGGGTGAGGTCTGTGATTGTTTAGGTAGGGAGGGAGGGGTTATTTTATAAACAACAATCAGAAGCAGCAGCCATAGTATTGCCACTACAGCAGACCCTCACTCTACAATGACCCAGTGTGCAATAAATCACTTATACAATGATAAAAGTTAGGACCTTCTTTTATATACTCTATGCTCACATTCTGCTTATACAGTACAGTTCTGTACAATCATTACAATCCTGTAAAAACCCTAACTGGTCAACATACAATCACTGTTTTCACTTATGACTGTACACATGGAAGCTTTAAGTTATCTGTTTGTTCCGAGATGGCCTTTGAACTTGGTCACTATTGGGTGTGTTAAGAGTCAGTGATGGAACATTGTGTGATGTTAGTGTTCAAGCAGCAAGTGAGGTGCAGTAACTACCAGTTCAGGTGAGTTGGAAATCAATTTGTTTACTAACTTTTCCTGGTAAGCAGCATGCGAAGTGTAGTGAAGTGAAAAAACTATCAGTGTAGGTGAGCTGGAACCTTGCTTTTCAACTGTTGGGTGGGTGACCCTTGGCCAAAAAAGGATCCCACCTGAACCCAAAATTTAATTGACTCAATATACAATAAATCACTATGCGATGGATTTTTTTCAACTATATCCTCATTGTACAATGAGGGTGTACTGTTATAGTCCACTACGTCACAGTTTTAATGCAAAATACTATATTTATGTTTCTCCAATTACAACACAAATACCGTATGTTACTTCTGAGTGGCCGTGATGACACAACCTACTGAATGATGTACTATAATCCTATAAGACTTACTCTTCTATTTCCAGTTCTTTTATCCTCTCAGCCTGGGTCTCCATCATGGATAACTCCTCATCCTGGTCTGAACATACATGCTTCAGCTGGGAGACAACCTTTGAAGGGAAAACAGACTTATTTACACATAGTGACAAGCTGGAGTTTTACTGTAATGTATTCATATATCAATAGCTGTAGCATAAAACTTATCTCAGACAGGCTACTGCCAATGTGATGGCGCTGTTTGAAAATTATTCCTGCTACCGCTAGATAACACTATTCAACTCTGAGAATAATTTTCATTGGTAAGGAGTAGAAATAATCTCCTTTAACCTCTTTAACCCTCTCAGGCACAGTCACGCGATTCGCGTGACATGTGGATTTTCTCAATTTGTTCAGTCACTCGAATCGTGTTCCTAAGCACAAAAAAAATAGCCAAAAATTAAGTTTCTGGCAAAATCACGTCAAATTTTGATGAAATGTAGCGAGTATAGCGCTTTCCAATGGTAAGGCATTAGCAACACTGAGCTGCCTAATTGGGCCCACCACATAGCAGTATACCTCAGTCTCTTCCAAGCAGCCAGGCGGTGGGTTGCGTTGTGTCTTCAGTCCCTTTAAAAGCCTACTAATTCTCCCCCTCCTTCCTGAGCCAAAGCCCCTATTGACTCAGTGTGATAATGCAATATTTATGAGCATATTTGTATGTGATATTGTCGACGGAACATAGATATATGTCACGAAAAGGAATTGTGTCCGTTATGAAGCGTTAGGCCTACGAGCCGATATGCGTGTTCACTGTTCCGGGGTTTCGCCTCTCGCCCTCCCCAAGGCCCCTGGTGTGATTACAAATACGTATATAATGAAGCCAATGCCTAAAGTGTATTTTGTGTGAAAGATATTGTGGCTGGCTTGGTGAAATTATGGTACCATAGTGTGGAATGGGGCAGGCATCACATACAGCTTTTATAGTCGGGAAGGAAGAATTAGAGGTGTTTAGTGATGGAATTATTGTGATTCTGATAGTGAAAATGCGTACGGAATTGTGTGAAATATACGTCAAACATGCTGCGGGTGTTCGTGAAGTAGTGTGGTGTGTGACACTACAATAGAGTCACAGTGAGTGTTCACAGAGAAATATTTCATGCATTCACTGACTTTGCTAAAACAAAGTGCAAGTGTCAGAGACAAGAAATATGCCACAGCCACATATACATACGTATGCTGTGCAGCGAATGTTCGTGGAGAAATCTATTGTGTGGATCGCATGTGGTTTAGGCAAATGTATCGCAAGGAGAGAAGAAAATACGCCGCAGCCACAGACACACACACACATGCACACACACTCACCCACACCCACACGCTCATTCACATGCACACGCACATGCTCACCCACACACGCACACGCTCACCCACACACGCACACGCTCACACACTACATAACTCCTCATCTTCAAGCTACTGCCAGCATCTCAACACCTCTGAAGGAAGTGAGTTATCTGTATTTTGTTGTTCTGTATATTGACCTATTTCTATAGTTCAATATTTTTTACACAAATAAATAATGTTTTTTACATAAACACATATGAGATGGAAGAAAGTTCAGCTTCTTTGTCAGAACCAAGCAAAAAGACTAGTGGTCATGTCGAGTTTCTGACAGCACTATCAAAAACCTTATGATACTTTACGTGTATACTTTGAGTAAAAAAAGAAAATAATAAAACGTAACGAGCGAAAATATGTAGCAGTGGGTAAGGTAGGGAAAGAGTGTTTTTTATCTCGCGTGCAGGTGGGGAAGAGTATTCTATGTTTGTCGTCCAATTACTCCAAAACTATTGGACGTATCGATTTCCCGTAAGAACCATGATAAAGAGCAGTAAATTCTACGTATGTTCATTTGCAGAATATAAGCCTCTGGGAGCATTTTCTGTTGGAAAAGTTGGGGGAACAAACTTTCGGTAAAGTCAAAAGTGCTTGGAGGAGTAATCTCACTTTGTCGGCCAATTACTCGAAAACTATTGGACGTATAGATTTCCTATAAGAACCATGATAAAGAGCAGTAAATGCTACGTATGTACACGACATAACAATGTAATATCTATGATAAGAATTCGTTGTTATGTAGGCGGGAATATTGCATATGCTGTGCGCACATCACAAAAGTGACGTAAGGACGTGAGTTCCCAGTCGTTTTTGGCGATTTACTCGAGAACTATGAGGCGTATGGAAACCAAGAGGTGCTCATTAGAAAGCTGGTGAAATTCTGCATAATATTATGCAATAAAAACATAACATCTGCGAGAAAATTTCCATATTAGAGTTCCTTGATTTTTTTTTTCAAAATGGCTTTCAGTTTTTGGCTATTTTCTTGAAAACTACAAATCATATCAACACAGGATTTGTCTCTCTAGAAAGCTGATGAAATTCTCTATCAAAACTTCTAATAACATTTTCCTATATGATGGAAAACACTCGAATGGTGATCTTGGGAAGCGAACGTGACGTAGCAAAATTTTATTCACGGCCGCCTAATGTTGTTATATTCATGTTTTCCTGTTTTTTTGTGGTGCTTATCAGCTAGAACAAACATCGACAAATAAGATGACATAGGTTTCATGGCAGTATATTGATGTTTGGGTGACGAAAATAAGGAAAGAATACGTGTTATTTGCTGCAACGGGCAGCCGGGTCGGGCGGCTTAGCAGATAAAGTCGTGTGCCGGAAAACTTACTGAAACTTATCGTGCACGAGAGGGTTAATATAATTACAATCACAAGTTGAACAGCAGTTCTTTACTATCTCCTTTTTGAAATGTAATGAGCCCTTTGGTGTTTATGGGTCCGGTGCAAATTTCAACCGCTCGTTACCAGATGATGCAGGCTGCGTCTGTGCACATTTCAATTGCTCGTTACTATTCGACGACAGTTGCGTCAAATAAAATGGCCCTTTTTTGGTAACAGAATGATTTTGGTCCAAGTCTGAGAGAGAACAATGAGCTACTTGAATCCCTGTGTATTCCTCCACCACGCTCAACCCATGCTGCAACGACCGTCGCCCCACTGCCTCATCAGTGAGCTACGAACCTTGCTCTCAACTGCGTCCAGAAGTGTTTTTTGCTGCATCGTTGTGAGTGCCCTGGCTGTTGTTTTCTGCAGTGTTTTGGAACTGTGGTTCACTGCAATTGGTAAACATTGTTCAGTTGACATTCTGGAAGAATAAATTCCATAATGAACAAAAATGGAAGATGAGAAGGAAACGACAAGTTCAGTTATGGAGAAGGTGGCAAGCACGAGTAGTAGGTCTAAGATCACGAGTGGCAAAAAGAGAGATCGGCCTGTGTATTTAACACAGTCTGTCCCCCTTTATAAATACAGAAGATGAAAAAACAAAATAAGTTTCAAAGAGAGCCTGAGGACAGTAAATCACCCATGGGGATGAGGATGGGTTCATGGAATGTGGGAAGTTTGAGGGGAAGAGCAGGGGAAGTCGTTGAGGCATTCAGCAGGAGGTGGGTGGATGTGGCGTGTTTGCAGGAAGTCCGGTACAGGGGTGGATCAGCCAGAAAGATTGTTGGGAAGGACTGTTGCTATAAGTTGTTTTGGCAGGGGGGGACAGACGGATAGGGAGGTGTTGGTGTGATGGTTGCGGAGAAATGGGTGGAATATGTTATGAATGTTTTGAGAGTAAGCGATAGGATATTGGTAGTGAAAATTCTGTTGGGAAGAAAGATAGCTGCGATTATATCGGCATATGCTCCACAGGCAGGATTGGATGAAGCAGAGAAAGATAGATTTTGGGATGATTTAATACGTGTAGTGGGTGGTATGCGGGATGATGAGATAGTGATTTTGGGAGGGGACTTAAATGGTCATGTAGGTGAAGCAGCACAAGGTTATGAAGGAGTGCATGGGGGATGTGCGTATGGTATAAGGAATGCAGAAGGGGAAAGGATACTCGAGTTTGGGGAGGCAACGGACATGATTGTGTGCAACACATATTTTAGGAAAAGAGACAGTAGGTTAATTACGTATGAGTCTGGGGGAAATAGCAGTCAGATAGATTATTTTCTGGTTAGGAGGGCCAATAGGAGGTTAGTGAGGGATGTTAAAGTTATAGGAAGTGAGGAGTGTGTGCAGCAGCACAAACTATTGATTTGTGATATGGTGCTTAAAGAACAAGTGATGAAAAAGAGGACTTATGTACCTAGGAGGAAAATATGGAAGCTGAAAAACCAAGTAGTAAGGGATGCCTTCTATAGCGAGTTGAGAGTGGTGGCTGAACAGGGAGCTGTAGACAGAGGCGTTAATGAACAGTACAGAGACCTCAAGAACAATTTCTTGAGAGTTACTGATGTAACATGTGGCTGGACAAGAGGACCACCAAGATATAAAGTAACCTGGTGGTGGGATGAGGGTGTAGAAGCTGCAATTAAGGAGAAAAGAAGGCTTTTCCGGGAATGGAAGAAGGGTGGTAGCAAAGAGGAATATTTGGCTGCCAAGCGTAGAGCTAGAAGAGAGGTATACAGGACAAAGTCTGAGTCACAGAGACAATTACTGTACTTGATAACCTAAATCATGGGGAAAGGAAAAATTTATTTAGGGTGGCAGGTCAGGTGAAGAGGGATAATCGGGATATCATAGGTGAGCAGTGTATGAAGAATGATGAAGGAAGGGTAGTGGTGAACAGTGAGGATATTAAAGATGCATGGAGAGAGCATTATAACCAGTTGTTGAATGAGGAGTTTGACTGGGACAGGGAAGGTTTGGAGCCAGCAGATCCAGTGTCTGGCCCTTGGCCTTTGATTGATACTGCTACTGTGAGTGAGGCAATAGGCAGGATGAGGGTGGGGAAGGCAGCAGGTGTGTCTGGGTTGACTGCCGAAATGTTGAAGGCCTCAGGCGATTTAGGGGTGAGTTTAGTCACTGACCTGATAAATAGAATTATATATGAGTGTGTTGTCCCAGATGATTGGCTGAAGAGTGTAATTGTAAATGTGTATAAAGGGAAGGGTGATGCCCAGGAAAGAGGAAATTATAGAGGTATAAAGCTTTTAGATCAGATAATGAAGGTAATGGAGAGAGTTTTAGAAGGTATGATTAGAGAAAGAGTGAATATTGATGAGATGCAGGTTGGGTTTATGCCAGGTAGGGGGACCACTGATGCCATATTCATTGTTCGACAGCTTCAGGAAAAATATATTGGTAGGAGAAGGGATCTTTATTTTGTTTTTGTTGATTTGGAAAAGGCCTTTGACAGAGTCCCTATAGAGGTGGTGAAGTGGGCAATGAGAAAGCTTGGCTTGGAGGAGTGGCTGCTTAGGGTGGTTATGGCCATGTATGTGGGTGCTCACACCCAGGTGAGAGTGAATGGAGATTTGAGTGATGAGTTTTCCGTGAATGTTGGTGTGCATCAGGGTCAGTCTTGAGTCCCATGTTGTTTAGCATGGTACTTGAAGCCCTTTCACGTGACTTTAGAAATGGACTCCCGTGGGAGTTGTTGTATGCTGATGATTTGGTGCTGATTGCAGAGAATGAAAGGGAGGCAGAAAGGTTTAGGAAGTGGAGAGATGGTATGGGGCAAAAGAGTTTAAGGGTAAATGCAGATAAAACAAATTGATGATATCTAGGGTTGGTGGCGGTACTGTCAAAGACGAGGGACAGTGGCCATGTGCTGTTTGCCACAAGGGCGTGGGAAGTAATTCCATCTTGTGCGGTGTGTGTGATAAATGGGTGCATAAGAGATGTAGTGGTATCGGAGGTAGACTGCGAGATAATGCTGATTTTATGTGTACAGGGTGCAGAGGTGAGCAGTTGGAAATTGTCAGGCGTGAAAGGATTGAACTTGCTGGTGAATCTCTTGAGTGTGTGGAAGAGTTTTGTTATTTGGGAGAAATGTTGTGTGCTGGAGGTGGGGCTGGAGCTAGCTCTGTGGCTAGGGTGAGAAGTGGTTGGAAGAAGTTCAGGGAGCTCTTGCCTTTCCTGACATTGAGAGGGCTCTCCCTACGTGCCTAGGGGTCTTTGTATGCAGCATGTGTTAGGAGTGTAATGCTGTATGGCAGCGAGACCTGGGCAGTGAAGGAGGAAGATATTCGCCGGCTCAGACGTACAGAAATGACAGTGATTAGGTGGATGTGCAGTGCGTCCCTGCATCCAAGCCCTGGAGGGGCTGGGTTTACAATGGAAGAGTTGAGAGGTAGGATGGGACTTCAGTGTATTGGTGTTGTGATGAGGAGAGGTAGATTGAGGTGGTTTGGTCATGTGGAGAGGATGCGGGATGATAATTGGGTGAGGAAGGTGAGAAGTGTTAATATTGGGGGTGGGGTTATGAGGGGTAGACCGAGAAAGACATGGGACGAGGTCATTAAGTGTGACCTTAGGGTTAAGGGACTGAACAGGGAGGCTGCAATGGATCGTGAAGCGTGGAGAGCCGCCATGAGGTGACCAAGGCCGACACATGCAAGCATGTTGGAGCCTTTAAAAACAAAACGAAAACGAAGTATGCAGCCTTACTGTATAACGACAGTGACAGTGAAATGACCAGCTCAGAAAAGAGTAATGGTGTGAAAGTGGCAAGTGCTGTGAAGCCTGGTAAAGTGAGGGTAGGAGCACAAAAGGGGCCTAAGGTGAAAGGCAAGTCCGCCAAGCTTGGCCGCAAGTGTGAGGTAAGTTCTGAGGTTACCTCAAGTAAAATGCATAATATTGTCAAAAAAGGTGATAGTGAATCTGATTCAGATGAAATACTGCTTGGGGTGAATAAGGAAAGTGAGGAAAGTGATGCTTCAAGCAAAACAGTGAAATTTCATATGTGAGAACTGAGTCACCCACTCTTCTCCATGGTGGTATCAGGCGGCATGCCCAGCCTCACCTGCACCAGATCCCACCCCACTCCATCCAATCCCCCGGCGACTCCTTTCCCGCTACAAAGGCACACCCGGAACCCTCACTCTCCCTCTCACCATCTCCACCACGTTCACCTACGCCCCGCGTGCCTCATCCACACTCACCGTCCCCACCACAATCTCCAGTTTCTCCACCATTATGGACAGAGGACAGTGGGCCACCATGTCCTCATCATTTCACTGGAAATCTTGGATTGAAGATCCCCCTTCCTCAGTCCCCCACAGAGTTCCTTCAACTGCTCCTGACCCATGAGTTGCTTGAGTACCTGACAGAAGAGACATGTATATATGCCATGCAGCATATTGGCAACAATGAGCGACCAAGACATCAGTGGATTCATGTGATTGTGGCGGACATTGCTAAGTTTCGGGGACTCACAATTCCCACAGGAATTGTGAGGTTGCCACGCCTTTCAATGTACTGGGCAGTTGGTGAACTGTACAACGTCGCCAACTTCAATCAGTGTACAACCAGGTCCAGTTATTTCTCCATCAACAGGTATTTCCATGCTTATAACAACAATGCAATACCAAGGGGCAACACTGACAGGTTCGTGAAGGTCCGGCCTGTAATGGAATACCTGAGCAACAAGTCCTAGGAGGTTTATGTGCAGGAGAAGGAGGTATCAGTTGATGAAGGTGGTATGACATGGAAGGGAATTCTCAGACTTAACATGTACAACTCACATAAACCGGAGATATACTGTGTGAAAATGATAATTGCTACAGAGGCACTCACTGGGCACGTGTTCAATTTCGAAGTGTACTATGGAATCGGAAGGAAGACACAAGACACCGTCCTGTCCATCCTCCAACACATGGAGGGCCAAGGTTACCATGTCTACATGGACAACTTTTATAATTTGGTTGACCTAGCTGAACTGCTATATGAAAAGCAGTTTCACGTGTGCGGTACCCCGTACCTAGTGCAAGGTGGTGTCCCTCCAGACCTCAGGGCAGCAGGCAAAAAGACGTTGCCCCTGGACACCACTCTGTTCCGCCGTAAGGGGGACATCTTTGTCATCCTGTGGCAAGATACCTGTCTTGTGTCTGCCATCTACACTCTCAACAACAACACACAAAAAGTCAACCGATGAGTGAAAACCAAATGCCATGGTGTCACATCATTTTCCATGAGGGTGGGCAACAAGCCCTTGGCCACTGTCGAGTACAAGTACGTGGGTGGTGTAGATCTATATGATCAAATACTACCACTTTACTCGACAAACACTCAAGTGGACAATGAAAATGATATTGTATCTCCTGCAAATGACCCTTCACAAAGCCTATGTCCTGTTTAAGAAATACAAAGGTGACCAAAAGATGGATCTGCTGAAATTCCATCATGAAGCTATCATGGCATTGGTGCACTTTAACCCAGATGTGTGGCCACATGCTGGAGATAACATACCCCATGCTCCTGAAAGGCACAGGATGAGCAAGAGGGCAGGAACGGTCAAAAGATGAAAGAAATAAAGGAAGAAGGTGTGTCTGAAAGGGTGATTGCAGCAATGTCACCTCAGCATCCTCCACTCTCACTTCATTCCCAGTCGCCTACCCTGTCTACCTGCCAGGCAGGACCCTCGTCTTCCCAGCCTCCACCCTCATCTCAAGCAGCTGGGGCTTCATCATGAGCCCGGAAGCAATTGTTCAGTTCCCCAGAGGAGGTGGATGCTCCTGTAAGGACAGAGGAAGAGGAAAAGGAAGTGGCCCCTGGTGATATTCTTCCTCCACGCAAACGGCAGCTCATTGACCACATTCATCGTCTCGGGAAAGATCTTGACCACTCCTTGACCATCATCAAGAAGAGGAGGCGGTGCCGTGTGTGCTTCAAGAGTGGGAAGAGGAAAGATACAAAGTATGAGTGTGTCACTTGTAAAAATCCACTGTGTGCCACATGTACCAATGCTTACCATCGTAAGCAGCAGTACTGGATGACCTAACCAGGGGCCTCACACTTCCCCTCCACACCCATCATCTTCAACGTTTTCTTCGCCTCTTGTGGAGGGGACATCATCATCATCCTTCATCATCATTAATGTCATCTACACTACCTCAACAAAAGCATGGAGCTACACAGTTTTGGTAAGTACTAATTTATCTCTATCTATTTATCTATAGCCTGACGCCCTAATCCCACAAAGGGTGGCCGCAGACAAAATGCCTCCAAGTCACTCTGTCAACCACCATTTGACTACCCTCCCCCCAGCTCACCCCCCCCTCCCTCATATATCTCTCAACTCCATCCCTCCACCTCATCCTCGGTCTACCCCTCCCTCTCCCTCCCTCCACCTCACCTACATACACCCTCTTAGTCAGTCTTTCATTCTCCATTCTCTCCACATGTCCAAACAACCTAAGTGTATTTCTCTTAATCTTCTCAACCACATCCACATCCACCCCACAACGTTCCTTCACTTCTTCATTCGTCAGCCTGTCCCTCCATGTCACTCCACATGCTCCTCTCAAGTAACTCATTTCCACTGCTCTCACTCTTGACTTGTTCCCCTCTTGCAAGGTCCACGCCTCGCTTCCATACGTCAGGGTAGGGATCACAATACTATCATGCAGTGACTTCTTAACTTTCCACTGCTCTCACTCTTGACTTGTTCCCCTCTTGCAAGGTCCACGCCTCGCTTCCATACGTCAGGGTAGGGATCACAATACTATCATGCAGTGACTTCTTAATTTCCATACTCACCTCCCTATTCCTCATCACTGCTTTCAATGAACCAACAACCTTCCTTTCCTGCTGTACCCTTTCACGCACTTCCTCCCCCAAATTCCATCCTTACTCATCACACTACCCAAGTACGTGAATGCACTCACATTTCCCATATCCTCACCATCCGAACTCACTGTACAATCTGTGACTTCTTTCCTCCCAACCACCATAACTTTACTCTTGTTTACATTAACTTTCAGATTCCTCTTCCTACACACTGTCCCAAAATCATTCACCAAACCTTGCAACTCCCATTCATCTTCACTCAACAATACTGTATCATCAGCAAACAGCAACACCGGAATCATCCAAATCTCACCCTCATTCATTAGAGCCACCCCCACATCCACTGCCCTACCTTGCACCACCTTTACAACCCCATCCATGTATATATTAAACAGCCATGGAGACATTACACAACCCTGTTTCAGTCCAATATTGAGATCAAAGAACTCACTCAGCTCACCATCCACTCGCATCGTAGCCCTAGTTCCTTCGTACATACTCTTCACAGCACTCAACAATTTCCCCTCCACTCCATATATTCTTAATACTTTCCACATACCTTGCCTATCTATTCTGTCATAAGCTTTCTCCAAGTCCATGAAGGCAGCATACACTTTCTTTTCCTTCTCTAGATACTTCTCCACTAAACATCTTAAAACAAATATCTGATCTACACACCCGTTTCCCTTCCTAAATCCCCCTTGTTCTTCTCCATCTAGCTCTTCTGTCATATGCCTGCCTAACCTATCAATGAGTATTCTACCATATATTTTTCCAGTCACACTAAGAAGGCAAATACCCCTATGGTTACCACATACTTCTCTCTCCCCTTTTCCTTTGTATAAAGGAACAATTATACCTGATTTCCAGTCCTCTGGAACCCTTCCCTCTTCCCAGGCCAATCAACACAACTTCCATACTCACTCCACAACAATCTCACCCCCATACCTCAGCATTTCACCATATACTCCATCAATTCCTGGGGCCTTTCCCATCTTGATCTTCTTCATTGCTTCCAATACTTCCACCCTACTGATCTCTTCCTCCCTCCTCTCATCTCTTCTTCTCCCAGCCATTCCCCAACCACTTATACTCACACTGCTCTCACTCTCTACATTCAACAAATCCCCAAAGTGCTCCTTCCATCTCCTCAATTTCTCTCTCTTCTCCACCAACAATCTATTATTCCTATCTTTCACTCCCCTACTATTTCCCCTTTCACACTGCCTTACTTTCTTTACCTCCTTCCAAAACAATTCCCTACTCTCCCTCCATTTCACACTCAGATTCCTCCCAAACTCTTCATCCCCTTTCTTCTTACTCTCCTTCACCAGTCTCTTCACCTCTCTTCTCCTGCTCACATATACCTCTCTCTTCTCTCTCTCTCATCTTCTCCCCTTCCTCTACTCACTAACCATTCACTATATGCCTTCTTCTTTTGTTCCACGGCTTGTTTCACCTCATCATTCCACCATGCTGTTCCTTGCACACCCCTGCATCTCCTCACTCCACAAACCAACTCACATGCTGCGCCTATCTCTTCCGTGAATATCTTACATACATCTTCCACCCCTTCCATCTGCTCTAGCTCATACCTTCCCAATCTTTCTTCCACTATGCTCTTATACTCTGCCATTTTCTCACTCTCTTGCAACTTCTCCACTCTTCTCACAGGAGCTGTTTCCTCCTGTCTTCCCCTTCGTCTCTTAACCAATTTCTTTGCAGCTTTACCTCGGCAATTGCTAAGTGATGGTCCGAGACTCCATTCCCCCACCCTCTCCACACTCTTGCATCCAACACTTGTCTTCTCATTCGCTCATCCACACACACGTAGTCTATCATTGCCTTTCGTTCAACAAGTTCACCATCCATCCTCCTCATGACTCTCCATATATACCGGTGGATCATCTTATGCCGAAAGTAGGTGTTGGCTATTGCCAACCCCTTACCAGCACAGATGTCCACCAAATCACTATCATTCCCATCTACTTCAGCTGGCACAGCCCACTGACCAACCACTCCATCCACTCGTACATTCCCAACTTTGCCATTCATGTCTCCAATCAAAAGCACTCTCTCGCTCCTCTCAAATTTGTCCATACATGCTTCTACTCTCGTCCAAAACTCATCTTTCACTCTTGCCACTTGGTCCCCTGCTGGAGCATACGCACATACAATTGCCCACGCTTGTATACCTACTTTCATCCTCACCCATACAATCCTTGCACCCACTGCTCCATACTCTCTTATATTCTCCTTCCACTTCTTGCTTATCATCAGACATACTCCCTCTCGTGCCCTCTCATTCTCGTTAACTCCTGCACATATACCTAAACCATGTTCCCATTCTCTCACCCTTTCACCTCTCCCTTTAGTTTCAGTCAATCCACATATATCCACTCTTGCATCGTCAAGCACCTGCACAATCTCTCTCTTTCACTTCATCATTCATTCCTCTCACATTCCACGTCCCCACCCTCAGTATGTCCTTTGTCCGTTCCTTAGTTGTCAACGTATGGTCCGTCCTGGTCCAAGGCGCTTTTTTCGCTTGTTTAGTTGGTTCTTTTTACGGGGTGGGGCACTAACCCACCACCACTAATTTATAAAGTAATAAAATATATATGCAGTAATCTCTCCAATATCCAATGTAATACAGCAAAGCCATGTCCGGGAAGAGGGCTTGTCCAGTTACTGGGACCGTGCCTCCTGGACTGCTACTTATGGACCCTAACCCAGCCTAACACAGAAAATCACCTACATAACTCCCTACTGGACATGCATAGCACCTATTTAAGACCCTATTCACACAAATAAGGGACAGAAAGCATGAAATAAATGAAAAGGAACCACTCACTAAGTGTAGTGGTATCCTGTTTTTAGGGTGGCTCTACATCGAGTGGCAAGCCAAATGATTTCCTGTAAACCAGGAAATCATTTACAATGCTGGTGGTAACCTTATAACCAACCGGCACATGTTCCCTACCTGACAGCAAGTGGGTTGGCGGAGGGTTAGTGCCCCTCCCCAGAAAACAACTAACTAAAAATACAAACAAGGAGCCTCGGACCAGGACTGACCAAAAGATGACGACTAAGGATCGTACAAAGGACATGATACGGATGGCAACCTGGAATGTAAGGGGTGCAAATGATGAGGTGATAGAGAGAGAGATTAACCAGGTGCTTAAAGGTGCAAAAGTGGATGTCTGTGGATTAACTGAAACTAAATGGAGAGGAGAGAATGGGAGTATGGATGGGGTCCCATCTCTACTGGGTGAAAGCAGCAGCCTGGGTTAAGAGCAATGACTGGCTTATTCCCTGACGGCAATAAAGCAAAGATGGTGACAGATGCCATGAAGCATTTACCCACTGAGCTCATCTCTGTAACTTGTTCCTTTGAGCCTCTGATGGGTTACTCACCACTGTAAAGCCAATGTGTCATCCTGGTTGCCAGAGTTAATTCTCCTAGGTGTTATCCTATGTACTCATTTACCCAACAACTGGATGGGCTGATGAACACCTGGATTAAGTAGTACCAGCATCCTCATCAGAATCTGAACCCTGGCACTAACAGGCTGGCAGCTTTGTAGTTGGTTACAATTACCACTTGGCTTTATATGATCAAAAAACCTCCAAGAACTTCTTGTGGACCCACACTATGTGTGTGGCAAGATATCACTTCAACTGGACAACTTCACTCCTCCTTCCCCGCATGTATCTGATGGTTTGCTGCCTTAAGCAAAGCAGTTCTCCTACTGCACACCACCACCATCATCATCATCATATAAACCTCATTTCCCACCTTGGTGCAGGGTGAGGAGTAGCACCCTCCAGCAGCCTAAATTTGCCCAACCTAATGGGCCACGCTTCCATTCACTCATCATTCAAGCCTCCGGAATCCTGGCACTATCCGATACGCAAAAAACATTCACCACATACTGTAGCTTCACATAAACGTATCCGATAGGGTCAATCCAGACGCTGTCAAGTTAAAAAGGGGTGCCAAATCCCTGATCATGCACTTCTTCTCACAACATTCATCCAGCCAGCTCGATCTCTTGTCAGTCCCCTAGCTTCATTGACTTCCATACCTCTCTTTCTCAAGCACACATCCACCATATCCCTCCACCTTCTCCTTAGGCTACCTCGCCTCCTCCTTCCTTCAAATTCGCTCAGGTATACCTTTTTCACCACTCTATTGTTATCCAGTCTCTCCACATGACCATACCATCTCAATAAACTCTCTTCGATTCTGGTGTCCACAGACTTCCTCACTCCACATCTTTCACGAATCATGTTATTTCATATCCTACCCACTTTCTGTTCCACATACATTCCTCAGCAGTCCCATCTCCACTGCTCTCACTCCTGACTTCTCATTTTCATGCCGCACCATAGTCTCACATCCATCCATCATCCAATCCTATGTTGCCCCATGAGGAGCCTATGAGCCCGGGGATAGGCAAGTTGGTCCTGACATTTAAGATGACAATGACCAGCCTCACTCATCCCTGAGTGGCATTATGTGAGCAATAACCCCAACCATCCCTTGGATATAAACCTTCACTGGCTCAATCTGACTGGAACGCTGCAATTACCCACTAAACTACCAGGCGCCATAAGCTGGTTATATGATTACCACCCAGCATAGTAAATGGCTTCCTGGTGTAAAGGAAACCATTTGGCTTGTCATTCAGTGTAGAGTCACCCATGGGCTGAAAGAACAGGAAAGAATGAAGGAAAACAAGAAAAAAAAGGGAGTGTAAAGTCACCCTTAGGCAGAAGGACAAGGAAAGAATGAAGTAAAGAAAGACTGATGAGGAAGGAAGGAAAGGACGGATGAGAGGAAAGGACAGACACGCGAAAGCAGCACTACATCGAGTGAGAGGATGGTACTCATATCCATATGTTAAAGTTGGCACTAACACTCCTTCATGTAAGCCTCGTGCAGCTGCAACACTCAAGCCTCTCTTTCTTATCATGGCCTTCATAGCACCAGCTACTGTCCTTCCTTGTGTCACTACTTTCCACTTCTTTTGCACATTTTCCTCTCTATTCTATCACTGTACCCAGGTATTTGACCTCTCACCAATTCCAATCTCTCTCCATTCACTATAATATCACACTGGGATATCGGCACTACTAACCACCATCCATACTGAATACTGCACATGCTAAGGCTGTCTCATACATATTGGTCAGTTTTGTGGATGAACAGTTTAGTCTGTTTAAACTAAATTCAGACAATCAAACTGTTCCCTGCCTAAGCCTGTGGTCAAACTCTCCAGATAAGAGGCAATTCTCTAACCACTGAACGACCACTTCCCCCTTTTTATGCCATGTTACTGTAATCAGGTAAAATCATCCTAAGCACACTTTTTCTAACCTGACAAATATCCCTAATCCATTTCAGCTCAAATGATGGCCACAATGTTGTCAGAGTGGAGGGCTGATCTGACTAACAGCCAAGGAGAATCATTCTTATCCAATAACTAAGGCTTATGGATATTTGTGCAACCATGACTTACATCACAGTTGTGGGAGTGGCTTAGTTCCATCAGGTGACAACAAAGCAACTATGGACTACTGCACTGATGGCCTAAATACTGGTATAGGAAATTAAACTCTCTCTCTTTCTCTCTTTGCCACCTCCTGATGATGGCTATGATCCAGCTTTGTTGTGATCTGCAAACCAAAAGTCAGAAACCATAGCAATGATTGCCTTGAGAACAACAGCTACATTCTTCATAATGGAGTAAAATCATCTGCAGGCAAGATTATCATCACTACAACTCATACTCCCTCCTAAAAGATGGCATACAGTGGGATCTAGAAAATAAAAGAAAAGGAAGAGAAATCACAAGAACTGAACTATCAAACAGCAAGCCTAGTGAAATGCGCCACATACACTCATTCACATGTCATTAAAGCCATGGGAATAGCACAGAAACTCTCTTACCAATTCTGAGTGCTCCAGCTTCTTTTGCAGCTCCTTCACCTCCTCCCTTAGAGCAGCCTTGTCCTGCCCCATCACCTCCTTGGTTGCCTCACCTGCCTTCACCTCTGACTCCAGCCGCCTTATCTCAAGCTACAGAGGGAAATAATTTAAACTTATACAACAAATTTCTTTAATCATTCCCCAAAGCCCAGGGTAAATTAAGATAACGATACAACTTCTCCATTACACTTACACACACTGAACTATAATTAACTGTACAACATTCCCATATTATCAAAATATATTTCTTAGAATCCAGGGATGAAGAAACAGAATCCTGAAATACTATGCTGAGAGGACACTGTTCCATGGCTCTCTAGCTAAATGACAAATACATTAACATCACTGTATTCTGGCTTCTGAATCTTTCATATCATCCTGACTCTTTTCTGATCCTTGTTCCCTACTACAAACAGGATGAGGCTGGATTAAGAAATCAAGAAATTTTTTGTCTGACCATTATCTAGTTGGTCCCGAAACCTATCTTCTCTTCTAGTATTCTATCATTCCTCCAGTTCTGTGAGATGGACGCCTTCAAGTGACGTCACTGACACAACCAGGTGGTGATGCTACTCAGTTATATTAACTCAGCTTAATTCTCATCCTAATCCCTCAAAGGAGAATGGTAGACTGCAAAAGAAAAGCAGCTTTAGCATGCAGTCCACCAAGTTCACATCCAGATGAGTCTGGTACTACTGCTACTATTTTTCCATCCTTGGGTTCTCCATAATCATAGCTTATAGTCTGGAACTCTGGGTATGCTGGGCATTTAATTATTATAATTCAGATACTGTATAACTTATTTATGAAAGAAGTGGAACAATAACTAAAATTACACAGACTTAAGCTAAAAAAAAATACAATAATAATTAGAAATAGTAAGGTAAGTGCTCCATGCAGCAATGGAGTGCTGGGAGGTCATTTTGCTAAAGCCATCTCTTACAGGACGAAGCACAAGCAACAGACATATACAAAACTGAGACTAATATTGGGTAGATATGATGGCATTGGTAATACATTACCAATTACAGAAAACAAATAACTACTAATGAGGCTACCCAAACAAAGGACTAACCTTTAATGTGTCTATCAATTGGTGTGCCTCTCGCACTTGCTTCTTGTGCTGCTCCAACGATCTGGACACCTCTTCAAGGCTGTTGATCTTGCCCTCCAGTTTTGCTATGGATGCCTGGAAAAATCATCATCAGTAACAATAACATCTAACCCATTTCCCATCATTTTTCTAACCTTTTTCTGACTGATAAGTGGGGTAAGTGGGATACAAAAATAAAGCGGAAAAAAAAACAGTTAACAGTGGTTCATAATCAAGAAATATTAGAAGAAGAAGAAGAAGAAAAAGCAGTACTTCATACTAACAAATACTAAGGAAACAGATATAGTATCAAGGGATTTTACTGAATGGTCGAGTTTCCCAAATGTATAAAAAATGTTCTTTTTCCACTGAATTTACAGCGAGGTTGGATGAGGGGGAAATGGAAAATGTGAGTGCATTTAAGTACATGGGTAGTGTGATGAGTAATGATGGAAGTTTAAAGGGTGAAGTGCTTGAAAGGGCACAACAACGAAGAAATGTTGCTGGTTCTTTGAAAGCAGTGATGAGGAACAGGAAAGTGAGCATGGAAGTAAAAAAGTCACTGCATGACAGTATTGTGATACCTACCCTAATGTATGGAACTGAAGCTTGGACCTTACTGGAAGAACACATGTCAAGAGTGAGAAAAGTGGAAATGAACTGTCTGAGAGGAGCACGCAGAGTTGCATGGAGAGACAGATTGACGAATGAGGAAGTGAAGAAGCATTGTGGTGTAGATGTGGATGTGATAGAATGCGTTAGGTGAAATACATTGAGGTGGTTTGGCCAAGTAAAGAGGATGAAGAAAGAGAGACTAACAAGGAGAGTGTATGCGAGTGAGGTGGAGGAGGGGAGAGGGAGAGGGAGGATGAGGATGAGACGGAAGGATGGAGTGGAGAGGCATATGAGACAGGGGAGTGTGAGCTGGGAGCAGGGCAGTGAACTTGCACTGGGCAGGGAGACATGGAGGCAATTTGCTTGTGGCCACCCCTTACGTAACTGAGGTGTCTGGCAATAGACAGTTACGTAACTAAGGTGTCTGGCAATAGACAGACCGATAGATAGAATCATTTGCCCCTTTGACTGCAGCAGTACTATGCCTTTCAGAAGACATTTCCATTAGCTTTTAGTAGGCCTTCCAGATCTCACTCAATTTTTCACATTTCTTGAATTTTAATATGATGTGAAGAATGTGACTGTGTTTATGAGATGAGTGGCAATTCACAGCTTTACACAACCTATGTCTCATGTGGTTCTGTCTGTTGTCCATTTCCTACCTGCTTTGGTACTAGCTAGCAAAATATGCTTTCATGGCCTCAAACGATCAAAAACAAGGCGACCAACTGTCACTACATGTGAGTGGTAGCACCCTGAGTCGTCCAGCTTGTAATATTTACAAGTAGGAGTGGTTTACTGTTGTTATTCTTTTTTTTTTTTTTTTAAACACAAGGAAGAAGGAATCAAAGGCCAGGGGCCTGCAAATTGCTCCCTCCATAAAAAAACAAAAGCAAGATAACAGTGAGCCAAATTCAAGATCCATTCATTTCGAGATGCCTGGACACACTGTATTAGAAACACTGGAGATCTAAGGCAGTTGGAAAAACAGACAGAGGGAGACAGTTCCAGAGCTGACCTGTTGCATACATGAAGGCCTGGAAGTGGTGGTTAACTCTTGCATTAGAGAATTGGACAGAAAAGGGATGAGAGTTTGTTGCTTGATGGGTACTATGTGCCCACCGTAGTGGTGGAGGGATGCATGCAGACAGTTTAGAGGTGCAGTGACCACTGACCTAGTGATAGAAAAGAGATAAAGAAGCAACCATGCAGCAAAGAGACAGCTTGAAGGGAGCCAGTATGAGGAGGAGAGTTAATGAGACGAAAAGCCTCTGACTCCACCATATTGAGAAGAGCTGTGTGTGGGCCTCCCCACACATTAGAGTTGTACTCTACAAAGGGGCAAATAAAACCCGTGTATAAAGTAAAAAACTATGCAGGGATAAAGAAGGCACGGAGTCAGCTTAGCACATCTAATCTCTTGGAAGTAGATTTTACAAGGGAGGTAATACGTTCCTTCCACGACAAATCCTGAGAAAATGAAACCCCATGTATGTTTAAAGATGATGCAGGACTGAGCTGGATATTGTTACAAATAGACAGTACTCCTGTGGAAGATTTTGTCAGGTTGAGAGATGAAAGAACTGAGTTTTTTATGCATTAAAAACAACAAGGTTATATTTACCCCAATCAGAGATATAAGCCAAGTCCGACATTAGGTGTGCCATAGCCTAATCCCCTGTCTGTTGAACTAACTGCTGATATGGACGCTGTGGGATGTGAATGGAAATGTGAAGGGTGGATTCATCAGCGCATGGGTGGATAGGGTTTAATGTACAGCTTAGAAGGTATTGATGAATGAAAGGAAGAGAGTTGGTGATAGGAAAGAGCCCCTGAGGAACAATACTACTAATAGCTCTAGAAGAACAGTGGCCATTTGCAACAGCACCAATAGAATAACCAGAAAGGAAGCTAGAGATGAAGGCAGAGATAGAGGGGTAGAAACCATAAGAGGGAAGTTTGGATATTAAATATTTATGGTATGCCAGACTCGATCAAAAGTCTTTCAGATGTCAAGTGAAGTGGCAAAGCTTTTGCTAAAGTCCTGAAAGGAGGATGACCAAGAGTCTGAAAGGTAGGTGAGATCACCAGTGGAGCATCCCTGGCAGAACCCATACTGACGATCAGAAAGAAGGTTGTGATAGGAAAGATGCTTTAAAAATATGTTGTTAAGAACAGACTCAAAAACTTTTGAAATAAAGGACATTAAAGCTACTGGGAGATAGTTAAAGGACTGGAAATGGTCACCCTTCTTTGGACAGGCTGAATGAGACCAAACTTCCAGCAAGAACGAAAGGTGCAAATTGATAGACAAAGATGAAAGAGTTTACCTAGGCAGGGTGTAAGCACAGAAGCACAGTTCTTGAGGACAACAGGAGGGACCCAACGAGCTCCATATGCCTCGTTAGTATTGAGGCCAGTGATGGCAGAAAATACTTCAAATGAAGAAATTTTAATGGCAGCCACGAGGAAGTCAGAGGGGGGGAAAAGATGCAGGAACAGCACCGGAATTGTCTAAGGTGGAACTGGAGGGGAAAGTCTGAGTGAAGAGTTCTGCCTTATCAGAAGAAGAAATAGCTACAGAACCATCTGAGGGGAAAACTGGAGGGAAGGATGATGAGATAAAGTATTTAGAAAAGTTTTCGGCAAGGTGCCAGAAGGAGCAGGAAGAATTTGAGTTGGAGAGTTCAGAACATTTAGTACGGATTAAACTGTTTTGTGCAGAGAGAAGAACAGACTTCCGAGAAACATAAAAAAAAGATGAGATTCAGGGGTAGGTTGGCTCCGGTGCCTTTTGTAGGCCTTCTCCTTGTTGTGGACAGCATTAGAACATGCGTGATTAAACCAAGGTTTTTTGCATCAGTCAAAAATAAGAGAAAGGAATGTATGCTTCCATGCCAGAGAGAATAACCTCCGTAATGCGCAAGGTTGAGCCCTGGAGGATTGGAAGTCAGGTATAATTACTCCCCTGTACAAAGGAAAGGGGGAAAAAGAAGTGTGTGGTTATCATAGGGACATTTGTCTTCTCAGTGTAACAGGAAAAGTGTATGGTAGGATACTTATTGACAGAGTTTGGGAAATGACAGAGGAATTAGTTGGAAAAGGACAGGGAGGTTTTAGGAAGGGTTGTGTAGATCAGATATTCATTCTTCGATCTTTTGTGGAAAAGTTTCTAGAGAAGGGAAAGAAGTTGTATGTGACCTTCATGGATTTGGAGAAAGCATATGACTGGGTGGATAGACATGGATTGTGGAAAGTATTAAGAATATCGAGAGTAAATGGGACGTTGCTGAACGCTGTGAAGAGTATGTATGAGGGTGCTAAGGCTGTAGCGCATGTGGATAGTGAACTGATTGGATTTTTCTATCTGAAGATTGGATTGAAACAGGGATGTGACATGTCTCCATGGCTGTTCAAGCTGTATAAGGATGGGGTTATAAGAGAGATACGTGATAGGGCAGTGGATGTTGGAGCAGCACTAATGAGAGAGACAGCAGTGTTTGGAAACTCCATGTACTGTTGTTTGCAGATGATACTGTGTTGTTAAGTGAAGACAAACAGGAGCTGTAAGGATTGGTGGATGTGTTTGGGAGTGCGTGTAAGAAATGGAATCTAAAGGTAAATGCAGGGAAGAGTAAAGTTATGGTCTTCAAGAGAAATGAAGTCAGTGAATGTACAGTCAGGCTGGATGAAGAGGAAATGGAAAATGTGAGTGCATTTAAGTACTTGGTAGTATGATGAGTAAGGATGGACGTTTAGAGGGTGAAGTGCTTGAAAGGGTACGACAAGGAAGAAAGGTTGCTGGTTCCTTGAAAGCAGTGATAAGAAACAGAGAAGTGAGCATGGAAGTGAAAAAGTTACTGCATGACAGTATTGTGACACCAACTCAAACATATGGACATGAAGCTTGGACCTTGTTGGAGGGACAGAAGTCAGGAGTTAAAGCAGTGGAAATGAGTTATTGGAGAGGAGCATGAGGAGTCACATGGAGAGAGAGACTGACAAATGAAGAAGTGAAGGAGTGTTGGGATGTGCATGTGATAGGAAGCGTTAGGAGAAACACACCGAGATGGTCTGGCCATGTGGAGAGGATGGAGAGTGAGAGTCTGATGAAGAGTGTATGTGAGTGAGGTGGAGGGGGGAGAGAGAGGTGGATGCCAAGGATGAGACGGAGGGATGGAACGAAGAGGTATACGAGAGAGGGGGGTGTGAGCTGGGAGCAGGGCAGTGGAATGGCGGGGGACAGGGGGACATGGTCTCAGCCAGGATGCAATAATCATTCCAGGGAAAATCAAAGTAGTACTGCCTGAGGGCCTCCCAATCAGCAGCTCTAAAGGGCCACAACCAATGTTTCTTTGGAAGGTCCACAGACCATACTGAAGCAATAGGACAGGTTAAGGTAATAAGACCGTGATCGTAGGAGCCCAACAGAGAGGAAAGATTTACAGCATAAGCAGAAGGATTAGTTGTAAGGAAGAGGTCAAGTATATTCGAACTCTCTCCACGGCAGTCAGGGATACAGGTAGGGTGCTGTACAAGCTGCTCTGGGTCATTAACCCTTGGCCAGTGGTGGAACTATATACAGACTATGTAAAATCGACTGGAAAAATGCGGGGAGACTATTAATAGATGCTACCCCAAAACTGTCCCCTGTAAATCCTAGCAGAGACTATATACAGACAGTAATGTGTCAAGTGCCCTAGAGCCTCAGATATCCCTACCTGGCAACCTTACAGGTAGCAGGTGGCCTATATAAGGGTGTGCACCTTGTGACTCAATCAGTCTGTTCTCAGCTCCTATAGGGGATGCAGTACTCTTCTGTTTCTCCTGTATAACTCAATTTATGATTTTCGTTTGATATATTAATGCTTTTCTTTCGATATTTGGATGACGTACTCAGAATCATATACCACAGTAGATCAAAAGAAAAATGCCATAAGATGCAACAATTAAAGGTTAGGTTAGGTTAGCAAAAATTTAGTGAGGGAGGGTGGAGGGAAACCACATCCAGGTCACAAGTCCACGACACAGCTTTGCCTGTGGGTGTGAGTGACTCCATTTATCTTACTTTTACAAATATGAACAAAAGCTGCTAACAGAATAAAAGTTTTAGTATTATAAGCATCTCTGCTATGATAATGAACTGTAACAGCTGTTCCACATTGCGGTAGAATTTATATATTGATTATGTTAAAGCTTTATATTGCGGTAGAGTCCATGTATAGATTACGTTAAAGCTTAAGTGCGGTACAGTCTATACTGTATATAGATTATGTTAAAACTTTCCATAATGCGGTATAATTATATTCATGTTCCAGATCTGTGGTCGGGGTCATCTATATAAAAACATTTTTTTTTTTAGGTGCTTCTCACCAACTGCTGCTGCCGGCTAAGGGCAGTAGAAGTAAGATAGCTGAGTTTTTCATAGTCAGCAGAATTAGGGGATAAGTAAACAACACAGATATATTTAGTCAGAGAATGACAATATATACCCCCTGGGTATATGTCACCCAGAGTAGGGGGGTTTCAAGAATACTCCCCCAGTAACCCTGCTTGTCGTATGAGATGACTAAAAGGGTTGGTGGTGGGTTAGTGCCCCACCCTGTAAAAAGAACTAACTAAACAAGCGAAAAAAGCGCCTCGGACAAGGACGGACCATGCATTGACAACAAAGGAACAGACAAAAGACATTCAAAGGATGGGAACATGGAATGTGAGAGGAGTGAATGATGAAGATAAAGAGAGAGAGATTGTTCAGGTGCCTGAGGATGCAAGAGTGGATGTATGTGGATTGACTGAAACTAAAGGGAGAGGTGAAAGGGTGAGAGAATGGGAGTATGTTTTAGGAATATGTGCAGGAGTCAATGAGAATGAGAGGACAACAGAGGGAGTATGTCTGATGGTAGGCAAGAAGTGGAAGGAGAATATAATAGAGTATGGAACAGTAGGTGCAAGGATTGTATAGGTGAGGATGAAAGTAGGTATACAAGCTTGGGCGACTGTATGTGCATATGCGCCGACAGAGGACAAAGTGGCAAGAGTGAAAGATGAGTTTTGGGTGAGAGTAGAAGCATGTATGGACAAGTCTGAGAGGAGCGTGAGAGTGTTTTTGATTGGAGACATGAATGGCAAAGTTGGGAATGTATGAGTGGATGGAGTGGTTGGTCAGTGGGGTGTGCCAGCTGAAGCAGATGGGAATGGTAGTGCTCTGGTGGACAGCTATGCTCGTAAGGGGTTGGCAATAGCCAACACCTTCTTCCGGCATAAGATGATCCACAGGAATACATGGAGAGTCATGAGGAGGATGGACAGTGAACTTGTTGAACGAAAGGCAATGACAGATTACGTGTGTGTGTGGATGGGTGTATGAGAAGACAAGTGTTGGATGCAAGAGTGCGGAGATGGTGGGGGAATAGAATTTCCGACCATCACTTTGTGATGGCCAAGGTAAGGCTGCAAAGAAAAGGGGTGAAGAGACAAAGGGGAAGACAAGAGGACACAGCTCCTGTGAAAAGAGTGGAGAAGTTGCAAGAGAGTGAGAAAATGACAGAGTATAAGACCACAGTGGAAGAAAGATTGGAAAGGTATGAGTTAGAGCAGATGGAAAGGGTGGAAGAAGTATGCATGATATTCACGGAAGGGACAGGTGCTGCGTGTGAGGTGGTTTGTGGAGTATGGAGGAGATGCAGGGGTGTGCAAGGGACAGCATGGTGGAATGATGAGGTGAAATGAGCTGTGAAACAAAAAAAGAAGGCATATGGTGACTGGCTAGTGAGTATAGGTAGGGGAGAAGATGAGAGAGAGAAGAGAGAGGTATATGTGAGCAGGAGAAGAGAGGTGACGAGATTGGTGAAGGAGAGTAAGAAGAGAGTGGATGAAGAGTTTGGGAGGAATCTGAGTGTGCAACGGAGGGAGGATAAGAAATTGTTTTGGAAGGAGGCAAAGAAAGTAAGACAGTGTGAAATGGAAACAGTAGGGGAGTCAGAGATGGGAATAACAGACTGCTGGTGGGGAAGAGAGAGAAAATGGGGAGATGGAAGGAGCACTTTGAGGATTTGTTGAATGTAGAGAGTGAGAGCAGTGTGAGTATAAGTGGCTGGGGAATGGCTGGGAGAAGAAGAGATGAGAGGAGGGAGGAAGAGATCAGTAGGGTGGAAGTTGTGGAAGCAATGAGGAAGATCATGATGGGAAAAGCCCCAGGAATTGATGGAGTGTGTGGTAAAATGCTGAAGTATGGGGGTGAGATTGCTGTGGAGTGGATATGGAAGTTGTGTAGATTGGCTTGAAAAGAGGGAAGGGTTCCAGAGAACTGGAAATCAGGCATAATTGTTCCTTTATACAAAGGAACAGGGGAGAAAGAAGTCTGTGGCAACCATAGAGGTATTTGCTTTCTTAGTGTGATTGGAAAACTATATGGTAGAATACTCATTAACAGGGTTAGGCATATAACAAAGGAGCTAGATGGAGAAGAACAAGGGGGATTTAGGAAGGGTAAAGGGTGTGTAGATCAGATATCTGTTCTAAGATGTTTAGTGAAGAAGTATCAAGAGAAAGGGAAGAAAGTGTATGCTGCCTTCATGGACTTTGAGAAGTCATATGACAGAGTAGATAGGCAAGGTATGTGAAAGGTATTAATAATATATGGAGTGGATGAGAAATTTTTGAATGCTGTGGAGAGTATGTACAGGGGAGCTAGGGCTATGGTGCAAGTGGATGGTGAGCTGAGTGAGTTCTTTGATCCAAATGTGGGACTGAAACAGGGATGTGTGATGCCTCTATGGCTGTTTAATATATACATCGATTGGGTTGTAAAGGAGGTGCAAGGTATGGCAGTGGATATGGGCCTGGCTCTAATGAATGAGGGTGATGTGTGGAAGATTCTCGTGTTGCTGTTTGCTGATGATACAGTATTGTTGAGTGAAGATGAATGGGAGTAAGGTTTGGTGAATGAATTTGGGACAGTGTGTATGAAGAGGAATCTGAAAGTTAATGAAAATAAGAGTAAAGTTATGGAGTTTGAGAGGAAGGAAGTCACAGAATGCAAAGTGAGGTTCGATGGTGAGGATGTGGAGAATGTGAGAACATTCACGTACTTGGGTAGTGTGATGAGTAAGGATGGAGGTTTGGGGGATGAAGTGCTTGAAAGGTTACGGCAGGGAAGGAAGGTTGTTGGTTCACTGAAACAGTGATAAATAATAGGGAGGTGAAAATGGAAGTTAAGAAGTCACTGCATGATAGTACAGTATTGTGATCCCTACCCTGGCATATGGATGCGAGGCATGGACCTTGCTAGAGGAGAACGAGTCAAGAGTGAGAGCAGTGGAAACGAGTTATATGAAAGGAGCAAGTGGAGTGACATGGAAGGACAGGTTGATGAATGAAGAAGAGAAAGAATGTTGTGTGGTGGATGTGGATGTGACTGAGAAAATTAGGAGAAATACACTGAGGTGGTAAGGACATGTGGAGAGAATGGAAAATGAAAGACTGACTAAGAGTGTGTATGTCGCTAGGTGAAGTGGAAGGAGGGAGAGGAAGGAGGAGACCGAGGATGTTGTGGAGGGATGAAGTTGAGAGGTATATGAGGGAGGGGGAAGAGTTGGGGGGAGGGCAACCAAATGGTGGGTGACAGAGACGTTTTGTCTGCGGTCACCCTTTGCGGGATTAGGGTGCTGGGCTATAGATAGATAGACAGACTGACAGACGACAGGAAAGCCAAAGACAGAGAGTAAAGAATTCAGAAGAATCAAGTTCGGGAACACAAAAGCAAGATAAATCATTGCGTACATATAGGCAACAGCCACCTTTGGCTTTGAAATGAGTACAGAGAAAGTACGAGGATACAGAAAATGGTTTATCGCTTGCTTCAGACAGCTGAGTCTCAGTTAGGAAGAGAAGGTGAAGTTTAGAGGAGGAGAGGTGGTGCTCAACAGAAAGAAAGTTAGAGGAAAGGCTGCGAATGTTCCAGAAATGAAGAAATGAGTCAGACAGTGATTCCAAGCATCTTGCCAAGTCATTACTGGGAGAGGGGAGGATGAAGGGGGCATTTATGCCCCACCCCCTGGGGATTCCAAGGCTTGGTTAGAGGACGCCATTTTTGGTTAATTTTGAATAAGAAGTGTGCTGTGTAATGTGCATGTAATTTGGTGTTTACAGAGAAACTTGTATTGGAGAGTATGCTGGAATACTCTGTGGTACTGAAACACTGAAAAAGTTCAGCAAAGGGGGGATGGTCAGGAACTGGTCCCGAGGGCTGATGAAACAGGAGTTCCAGCTCTCCCTGCCACCAGCTTTCCATCCACCTTGGGAGTACTGCCCTGCTTGACTGGTACTACAGTCTACTCCTGCACTACTGTACATACCAAGTATTTCTATGAAAAGTCCTGAAGTGAAAATGGTCAAGTTCTCTCAAAACTCCCACACCACAGACATCCATTCTGACAGGTGTGCCACTGCCCAGAAGTTAAAACTGTAACGCTTCATTAACACTACTCCCTCTCTCTCTCTCACACACAAACAAACACACATATGGGAGATGATAAATACAAACTGTGGAGAAGAGACAGAAAAGAAAAAATGGGAGAAGGAGTGATGATAGCAGTGAAGAACAACATAAATGCAGACACTGTGGAAATGGGAGAGGGAAGGGCTGAAGTGATAAATATGAAATTAGAAACTGGAGAGAATAGTAAGAGAGATATGGCAGTAGTATATGTTCCCCCTAAAACAAAAGCATGGAATGATGATGAATACCAGGAGAAGTTGCCAGACATGGCTAATTATTTACAGAAAGTACGTGTCAAGTGGGGTTGGTGGAGGATTAGTGCCCCTCCCTGTAAAAAAATTAACTCTAAGCCCTTGGCCACCCCGTTTGGGATACATGGCGTCTGGCAATGGATGGATGGATGGATGGATGGATTGAGAAAAGCAACAATATAATTTTAATGGGGGACTTTAATTGTAAAGAGGTGAACTGGGAAGAGTGTGACTCGGGAGGTGGTGAAGATTTGTGGGGAACTATATTGTTAAATATATCAATGAACAATGTGATGATGCAGTGGGTCCAAAAAGAGACAAGGTTCCGAAGTAAGGACACACCAGCAAGATTAGATTTACTTCTAACCATAGACCCCGATGTAACAAAATCCTTGAAATATCTTTGTCCTATAGGAAAAAGTGATCATGTGGTCATTGAGTTCCAGACAATAATAGAGAACGCAGTGCCAAGAGATGATTTTTATAGGCAGGGAAGATACAACTTTGGGAAAGCAAACTTTACAGGATTGAGACAATTTTTCAAAAATGCGGATTGGAGAAAATTCAGAGAAACAAGAGAGATACAGAGGAAGTGGGAAATCTTTCTAGACCTCTAGAATTTGGGAGTGGAAAAATATGTGCCAAGAGTAAGGGGGAAAGAAAACAGGAAAAAGGAGTGGTTTAATAAAAGGTGTATGATAGCAAAAAAAGAGGTGGACATGGTGTGGAACAACTGAAGGAAGAGAGGTAATAACAGAACAAAGGAAGAATATAAAAGAACTAGAAGTGAATATACAAGGATACGTAGAGAGGAAGAAGGGAACTTTGAAAAAAGTATAACAGACAAATATAATGATGAACCCAAACTGTTTTATAGATCTGTCAATGGCAAATTGAAACAAAAGGAAGGAATCACTAAACTGAAACTAGATGGAGAGGTCTATAAAGATGCGGAAATGCAAGCAGAAATAATGAACAAACGTTTCCAGTCAGTTTTCACCAATGAAAGTGAGTTTGTGGAAGGGGAGGGTGTGATGAGAAATGTGGTGATAAAAGATATAAAAGTGGAAGTACAGGAAGTGTATAAATTACTGGAAACTCAAGATGTAAGGAAAGCCCCAGGACCAGATGGACTCTCTAATTGGGTACTGAAGGAATGTAGAGAACAACTGGTGGATACGATTCACGGTTTAATTGTGAGTTCTCTGGCGGAGGGGAAAGTGCCTCAAGAATCGAAGAGGGCAAATGTGGTACCAATTTATAAGGGAGGAAACAGGGAAGAACCCCTGAATAACAGACCAGTGTCCCTAACCAGCATGGTTGCAAAATCGTGCGAGAGAATCCTGAAAGATAGATAGATGAAATATCAGGAAGAGATGAATATTTTGGCTGATAGTCAGTTTGGATTCAGAAGTGGAAGGTCATGTGTTTCCAACTTGTCGAGCTTTTACTCAAGAGCAATGGACGTGCTACAGGAGAGAGATGGTTGTGTGGACTGTGTGTATTCAGATTTGGAGAAGGCCTTCGACAAGGTACCCCACAAGAGACTATTGTGGAAACTAGAGCATATAGGAGGACTGAAGGGAAACCTCCTGGAGTGGATGAGAGACTTTCTGAGACACAGACAAATGAGGACAGTAATAACGGATAGGATGTATGGATGAAGGGAAGTAACAAGTGGAGTCCCACACGGCTCGGTGTTGGTGCCAGTAATGTTCCTAATTTATGTAAATGATACAGTAGATGGAGTGAACAATTATGCAAGTCTGTTTGCTCATGATGCAAAAGTCCTGAGGATGGTAGAGGTTAAGGAGGATTGTAAAATGCTGCAGGAGGATCTGGATGGGATACACGACTGGAGCCAGATGTGGGAAATGAAATTAAACGCAAAGAAATGTAAAATATTGGAAATGGGTAAAAGTACCAAGAGGCCATCACTGAATTATCTGATGGGTAATGAACCAATCACAAAAGCTAGAGAAGAGAAAGATTTGGGAGTGCTGGTCCAGGATAGTTTGTCACCTGAAAAATTTATTAACAAGACAGTTAGAGAGACATATAAACTCTTGACTAAAACAGGAGCAGCATTTCATTATATGGATGAGATGATGAAAAAACTGATAGTGGCCATGATCCGCCCCAGGTTAGAATATGCAGCAGTAGTGTGGTCCCCACACAAAAAGAAAGATATAAACAAGATTGTGAGAATACAAAGAACAGCAACCAAGATGGTCTCCAGTCTGGCAGTTCTGTCATAGAGAGAGGCTAGAAAAGCTGGATTTGCCTTCCTTACAGGAAAGGAGAAAGAGGGGCGACATGATTGCAGTGTTCAGGACCATGATGGGAGTAGATAAAATTGACGGAGAAGATCTGTTTGTAGGGGATAGGAGAATAACAAAAGGACACGGAATGAAACTGAAGAAGCCAAGCTGCTTGATGGATATCAAGAAATATAGTTTTCCTTATAGATGTATAGACCTGTGGAATAGCCTGGACAGAGATCGTCCAGTCTAAAAACTTAAACGAGTTTAAAGCTAAATCTAACTTATTGAGAAACAGACACGGGGCCCCATGGGCGTAGCTCATTTCCAGTATATCACAATTAGGTAAAAACACAAACACACACACACACACACACACACACACACACACACATACACACAAAATCAAACAACTTTATGCTACAACAATTTGACTTATGAAACATTTTTACACCCTTACCTGATGTTCAGATCTCTGCTTCTCCACGTCCAGCTCATGATTCTTCAGCTCCTTTTCTTTCTCCTCAATAGTTTTGCGGAGTTCAGCCTCCACCTCTGCAGCTTTCTTGATGGCATTCTAGCTCCAACAACACAGGAAAAAGTACATTAAAATCACAATCACCACCTACATACTATTTCCCAAACAAAAGTCAACGGGGTGAGTTGTATTCAGAAATATGGATAGAAATGCAATGTTTCTTCTTATGCCTACTTCACTTCCATGAATTTTTTTTACCTGAAGGGAAGAATAACCATCATCATCATCATATTTTACACTACTAAACTGGGTGGGCTGGATGTGAGAGAGGAAAATTAAACCACAAAAGTATGACAGCTTTGTACAAAAAAATTTTAATACTGAATACCTATGAATTATTATCACCATTATTACTTTGGTGGTAGGTGGTAGATGGTGGTGACCATCATCCACTCACTTGCTGTAGTGCTGCCTACCTCTTCCTTCATCTTTATCATTCTTTTTTCTGTTTGCCCTCCTCTCTTCTCATTTTTCCTATCTTTCCTGTCACTTTTATTACTCTTCTTTCCTTTTCAAGTAGCTTTACACTAAGTGACAAGCCTAATGGTTTCCTGTAAGCCAGGAAACCTTTTACAATGCTGGGTAGTACCCATATAACGAACCTATAATGTGTTCCCTGCATGTCAACAAGTGGGTTGGCAGAAGGTTTGCACCCCTCCCCGTAAAACTGCTAACTCAAAGTCAAATGGCCACCCTTTAAGGGATTATGGTGTCTAGCTACAGACAGACAGATTATTTTGACCCTTAATCCAAGCACTGCAATTTACATCACTCAATGCCCAGTGAGAAAATGCGACACATGTCATGAGTCAAGCTAAATACTGATTTTTCTGCAAAAAATTTTCACCAAATTGGTAACTAATGACGATACAGATAATGTGGAGGAATCTAGAACCTTTCTTCAGCTACTCCTCTTCTTCATCTAATCCCCTTATTCATGCTGTGTTTTCACATACAGCAGCCAAATTAGGAGCAGTTCGGTCATCTGTCTTTCCCAAAAGATTTTTAAACAAGGCTCTCTCCTGTAAACTTAGTGATTTTAGGAAAGCCACACACCACAACACACGATAGCATGCAAAATCACCCTCCCACATACACCACACCACACCCTGGACATTGACTAAAGCTGGAGTTCTCAAACTGGGGGCCCCAACTCTTGGAGGGATCACTAGATGATTTTCAGGGGTCACAAAATGATATCTAGCAAGTGAAAAGTATTAGAGTATCTTTGGCCATTTTTTAATCAAGGAGCTGGCTTCCTTCCTGCATATAAGAATAATGTGCAATTCAGTGACTGTGATCTGTTCTTAAACCAGCATGCATACAATATCCTAAATTAATAACACATCAGACTATAAAACAGTCATTGGTAACTTTGTGCATAATTCGCCTCTGAAACTTAAATGTATATGAGTATTGATGGAAGCTATTAGTTTCTCTACAAAATGTACTTTTGGTAGGTTACTCAACAACATCTGATATTCTACTCACGTATTATCATATAAATATCTGCTTATGATAAAGGGAAGAGTCACATGAAAAACCTGACCAAATATATGTAGGCGAACACTGTTTAAGACTGAGAATTCTCCCGGACTCTCCCTCCCACAACCTCATCATCAGCATCACTCTCACTCACTCATTACTTCTGATAAACTCCTTAGGCACACATGACCGGGTTGGCAGACTCAGGAAACTACATAACCAGTTCATCAAATAATTCTGTATTTCCAAAGTTTAGCATGTTTTTTCCTTGATATCTGAGAGCAATAGATGTTTAAATGTCAGAACCTACGCTTTAAAGTGAGTGTGTGATACCAGAACATGGTCCTTGCCGTCCACTATACTAAAAGTGGCATTTGCTCAAGGTAACACGGTGCAAGAGGCACATGAATCGTTAGTGACAGTTTAAAATCTATTGGATCTCTGTGATCAGTAAGTGCACAATTTTGCACTCTTGTTGCACTATATCTGTAACATAGAAAGATGACTAGTCCTTAGGTTAACAAACAAGGAGAAGGGATCTAATAATAAAAATATCCCTGAAGCAACATTACCTCTGAAACGCTACCTATTTGTAATTCAAATTAGGGGCATAACAAATCCAATGATGAATCCCCTCAGACAGATCAGTTGAAGAAGTGTCTGGATATACCAAGATGATTAATGCTTGATCACTCATGATATGCTTCACCAGGCACTCCATTCTGGAAAGTGCTTGACCACAACACATAAAGCCCAGTTAAAAAAAAAAAAAAAAAAAAAAAAAAAAAAATGCACAGTAAGTATCACACTTATGCTGATAAACCAATAGATGTGTAAATCCATGCACACAGGGGGAGGGAGGGAGGGTGTCAGGGCTGCAAGTCTCTGCCTACAATATTGGAGTGTTGTGGGCCAAAAAGTTTGAGAACTACTGAGCTAAAGGGCCCTGAAGCTCCTACACCTAGTACTTTTCATACTCTTGTTATATATGGTCCTTCCTAAAATTTGAATCCTGAAATACTTACCCTGGCTCCTATGGTAGCTATAAACCTAAAAACTGCCATATCCATACTTTAATATAGTACGAGCTCTCTCTCGTCCAGTTAAAACTGGCCTGTGAAGAAAATAAAAATTTCATATGGGGAGGAGGGTGATCAGACAAATAACCTGAAACTTAACCATGTTATTACTAAACTACAAAAGATAATGCCTTTATAATAAGACATGCCCACACTTCAACATGTTCTCTCTCATTCCAAGGAAATAAAACCTAGTACTTGATGAAATGATAAAACTTTCTCATGTGGATGTTTATGTCCCACCTAATGGACATTTGGCCATGTGGAGAGGATGGAGAGTGAGACTTTTTCTTTTTTTTTAAATGCAAGAATGAAGGAACCAAAGGCCAGAAGCCCACAAACCGTTCCGTCCAAGAAAAAACAAAAACAAAACAAAAGAGGGCCAAATTCAAGATCCGTTCATTTTGAGATGCCTGGACACACTGCGTTTGAAAGACTGGAAATCATAGGAAGTAGGAACTACAGACAGAGGGAAACAGTTCCAGAGTTGACCTGTTGCATAAATGAAGGACCGGGAGTAACGGTTAACTCTTGCATTAGAGAGCTGGACAGAAAAGAGATGAGAATTTGTTGCTAGCACCAGTCATAGAGGTGGAGGGATGCAAGCAGACAGTTCAGAGGAGCAGTGACCATGGAAGTAACGATCTGGCAAAGAGACAGAGGTTGCTGGGAGCCAGGAAGAGGAGAAGAGTTGATAAGACGAAAAGCCTTTGACTCTACCCTATTGAGAAGACCTGTATGTGGGGAGCCTCCCCACAAATGAGAGTTGTACTCTAAACGGGCGAATAAAACCTATGTATAAGGTCAACAACTGTGCAGGGGTAAAGAAGGTATGGAGTCAGCCTAGCACACCTAATCTCTTGGAAGCAGATTTTACAAGAGATGCAACATGATCTTTCCAAGATAAGTCCCAAGTGAATGAAACGCCAAGCATGTTCAAGGATGATGCAAGATTGAGCTGGATACTATGAAACAATAGAAGTTCAGGGAGCTGTTGCCTTTCCTGACACTGAGAGGACTCTCCCTATGTGCTAAGAGGTCTTCGTATGCAGCATGCGTTAGGAGTGCAATGCTGTATGGTAGTGAGACCTGGGCAGTAAAGGAGGAGGATATTCACCAGCTCAGACATACAGAAATGACAATGATTAGGTGGATGTGCAGTGCGTCCCTGCGTGCAAGGTCTGGGGGGGAAGGTTACAATGGAAGAATTGACAGGTAGGATGGGACTGGAGTGTACTGGTGTTGTGATGAAGAGAGGTACATTGAGATGGTTTGGGCATGTGGAGAGGATGGGGGATGATAATTGGGTGCAGAAGGTGAGAGGTGTTAAAACTGGGGGTGGGGTTATGAGGTGTAGACCGAGAAAGACATGGGACGAGGTCATTAAGTGTGACCTCAGGGTTAAGGGACTGAACAGGGAGGCTGCAATAGATCGTGTAGCATGGAGAGCCACCATTAAGTGACCAAGGCCGACACATGCAAGCATGTTGGAGCCTTCAAAAATGAAAACGAAAACGAGTGGGTACTCCTGTGGAAGATTGTGATGGGTTGATGGGTGTAAAAACTGAGTTTCTGATGCATTAAAAACAACAATATTATTTTTACCCCGCACAGAGATATAAGCCAAGTCAGACATTAAATGTGCCATAGCCTCATCTCTTGTTTGTTGAAGTAAGTGCTGAGACAGACATTGTGGGAACCAAATGGAAAGGTGAGGAGTGGAATCATCAACATACGAGTGGATAGGGTTAGATGTACAGCTTAAGGTCATTGATGAATAAAAAGAAGAGAGTTGGTGATAGGACAGAGCCCTGAGGAACACCACTGATGATAGATCTAGAAGAAGAACGATGGCCGTCTACAACAGCGGCTATAGAACAACCAGAAACGAAGCTATAGATGAAGGAACAGATGAAGGATAGAAACCATAAGAGGGCAGTTTGGAAATTAAAGATTTATGCCAGACTCGATCGAAAGACTGTGTGCAGGGTGAGAAGTGCTTGTAAGTGTAACTGTACTGTTGGAGTGGCCTTGGATGTGTGAGTAGTCTGTGAACCAAGTGTAATTGGCCCACGCAAGCCAACTAGGTGCAAACATACCTTATAGCTGGTTCAACCACAGCACCCCTTTTGTCTGCCAAACAGTAGGTGACCAGAAGAACGCTCCCAAAGTTTATTACCCTGGCGGGGCGCAAACCCTTGTTCTTCAGTGTACGAAAATGCACACTTTACTACTGTACCACAGAGGTTCCCCTCTCTCTCTCTCTCTCTCTCTCTATACAAGTGCTCATGGGCCCTTTGGGCCCCTCGCACTTGCTCCTGCAGAAGGCTTTCGCACTGCTATAATATATTTCAGCTAAACCTCTGGCCAAAAAATTCTATGGAGATCCTATGCCGGGCACCTGGAGCAGCGTTTTTTGGTCAAAATTTGATCACTCGTTAAATATTGTAAAAGTTTTTCAATAGTGCTGGAATCAAGTTTTTTCACATCAGCGAATTTCTTGCGATTTTTGTGCCAATTTTGGTGTAATTTGTATGAGTAGTTTCGGCTGCCCAAAACACACACACACACACACACACACACACACACACACACACACCTATTGCTATAGTATATTATATATTTATATAAACAATAAAAATAAAACAATTTGGTTTTACGCCAGGTATCCCCGAAGGGCTAAGGCGTTGCCCCTGGGTAGAGGACTTTTTGGACTCGAGCGTGTAGCATTTTATGACCGGATGCCCTTCCTGATGTCTTCCAATGACCCTTGGGTGGATTCGATCCTCTGACCCTTCGGTCAGAGAGGAGCGCACTAACCCACTGAGCCACGGCTGCTACATTATATATACAGTAACATCTCAAATAACGCGAGGGTTAGGTTCCTGGAGAGATCGAGTTTGTTAAAAACGCATTTTTTTAAACATAATTTTCCCATAAGAAACAATGGTAATATTGGGGGTTACGTTCCTGGACTCTGGGAAAGCCTACCCATTTGAGGAGTTATGCTACTCTAAACTTAAAAGTAACAATATTAATTTGAAGGAAAAGCCACGTAAAAAACAAAAACAGTATATCTGGGGAGAAATAAACAACATCTGAGCCCTAGTTCGGCCGAAGCGTTGTTTACTTCTCTCCAAATACTGTACATACTGTTTTCGTTTTTTACGTGGATTCTCTTTCAATTTTGCTTCATTCACGGCATTGTGAAAGTTCCTCAACATTATTAATGCATTAGTAGGTCATAAAAACACTACAGTAAAAGCAACATTTTCATTACAGTAAGTAGTTCACAAACAGTAACAACACACTGCCTCACTTCATCTATGCATCACTCGTCGTCTGCTGCTGTCCCTCCTTACTCCGCTACCCCACCTCCCGCCGCTCCCCACCCTAAATTTGTTGTCCCTCCTCGCTCTATCTATCTACCACCAGACGCCATAATCCCGTAAGGGGTGGCCATTTGACTTTGAGTTAGTTGTTTTACGAGGAGGGACACTAACCCTCCACCAACCCACTTGTTGACACGTAGGGAGAACGTATGGTTTGGTTATATGGTTACCACCCAGCGTTGTAAATGGTTTCTTGGCTTACAGGAAACCATTAGGCTTGTCACTCAATGTAAAGCCACCTGTAAAGGAAAGAAGAGCAATAAGAAGTGACAGGAAAGATGAGAGAAATAAGAAGAGAGGAGGACAGGCACAGAAAAAGAATGATACAGGCTACGGAAGAAGTAGGCAGCACTACATCAAGTGAGTGGATGATGGTCGCCACCACCTACCACATATATATATATATATATATATATATATATATATATATATATATATATACACAGTAGAATCTCTGCTATCCGGTATCCAGACAAACGGAATACTCAGAAAAACGGGAAAATTCAAGGGCTGGTAAAAATGTCAGTAAGTTATAACTGTGTGCCATTTTGAATGGACCGCCAAACCGCCATTTTATCGTGTCACGCGAGGCTGGGTGAAGTCGGACTAAGCGAGGTGAAGGCATTTCTGGCTAATGTAAATCCCTAGTAAATCCTCTTAACCAGCCCTCCTCTTCCCTCTTTCCCATACTTGAATTCAGTCATCCTCCACACCCTCCACAATTTCCACAAATCACCAGTCTGCTTTTTACCACCAGACAGTAAACAAGCTCTCTTGCTGTTGTGTTGCTCTGATGGACAGTAATTTCAACACTCCAAAATGCCTAAAGAGCAAACTAAACGTAAGCGTGTCGTGCTTACCTTGAAACAGAAGCTGGACATATGCAATAGACTTGAAAAAGGCAAACATTATAAAACATTGATGACCGAATATAATGTAGGAAAGCCAACGATTTATGATATCAAGGCCCAAGCATCCAAGCTCAATGAATTTTTCATGAAAAGCAAAACAAGTAAGTCCATTGAATAAAAGCATACTCTTCATCGTTCGAGTGGTTTTGCTTAGAAAGATCTAGGGGGGCACCTATTTCTGGTCCTCTTATACAAGAAAAAGCAAGAGAGTTTCACAGTAAAATGAATACAGAAGTCGAATGTGATTTCAGTGTTGGATGGTTAAATCATTCCAAAGACAGGCATGGAATTTGTAAACCAGACATCTCGGGAGAGAGCAAATCAGCAAACGCCGGTGTTTTTCTTCCTAATGGACCAACTCTAACTTGCACCACATAAATTCATCTTAGAACGCATGTGTGCTGGCAGAGATGAAAAAAAAAAAAATGTTAATGGGAATGAAGGTTTACTTTGTTGGAAGAAAAAAAATATATATGCTTGCGCTTCACATGTACATCATGTATTTTATTTTGTGCAAAACAGCTGATTGGCGGCGCGTGAAGGGTGGAATGGTGGAGGTCAGTCGGGGCCGGGACCGTAAACAAAGCTTGTGAGGAGGCACAGGTGTGATAATTCTACAGTGCAGTCTTAACATCAGTTCACCAATAAATGTTCAAGATTTTATTTCTTTATTTTTCCACTTTATGAGTACAGTACATACAACGAATACTTCGGTAGTTAACAGAATGGTGCAAAACAGTGGCGGTCAGTCGGGGCCGGGACCGTAAACAAAGCTGATGTGGGGGCACAGGTGTCGTGATAATTTACCAATAAATATTCATGATTTTATTTCTTTAGTTTTCCACATTTATGAGTACAGTACATACAAGAAATTATTCGGTAGTTAACAGAATGGACTCGTTCATTTTGCAGTACTGCAAGGCATTGCATGCACGTGCATTATGACCATGGTGTGTGTTTACAAGGCAATATTTCAGGTGGAATCTCTTACTGTGCCCCCTGATGTGAGTGGTGAGTACCTGAATTGTATTTACTGCTGTGATAATTATCACCTTTGTATTGATTTGAATATCAGAACTACGGGAAAAATCTGTAACCAGGAAGGTAAATTCCCCAAGCCGCCCGGTTAACTGGGATTATACTGTATATATATATATATTTATACAGTGATTCGATATAATAGGGCCAAAGGCATGTCTGGAAAGTGGTCCCATCTGGAAAGTGGGCACCTGCCTGCTGGACTGGTACTTAAGGTCCCTAACCCAGCCTAACTTTGAAAGCCACCTAAATAACTCCCTTCCGGACATACATAGCACCTATTTAAACCTATTTAAGACCCAATTCACACCAATAATGGACATAAAGCATGAAATAAATGAAAAGGAACCAAAGAATCAGGAATTTGAAGTGACTGTACCTCAGCCAGGGTACTTACAGAACGTCTATGACCACCTTCTTAAGGCTTTGGCAGTGGTGAAAATACTCTTGAACCACGAGCAGTACTCCAGTGTTGTGCTGCACTTACAGTAATTCTTTGCACTGTGAGTTATAATTGTTTAACACTACACACTGTTAATTGTACCACGCCAGTTTCAACCACCAGTTTGCACTCCACAGTTAAACCTTTGCACTCTAAATTCTAATTTCTTAACACTGCACAACACCGTAAATACCCGCGTGGTCTACTGGCGAGGTATTGCAGTTTATTCACTGTTTATTCACAAAAAAAACAAGCACGTGTGGCATCCACACTGATAGGCATCCACTCGCGATCGAAGTTAAGCAGTAACTGTTAAGTGTTGGTGACGGGGAAACAGAGTTGCCAGAACGCAAAAGCCACATTACCATATTCCTCAATTGTCATCACCAAATTTAACTTTTCATTACCAAATTCGTAAAGCTAGCATTTATTCTTCATTAATTATGTATACATTGTGGTAGGTGGGGGCGCTCACCATCCACTCACTCGATGTAGTGCTGCTCTCGGGTGTCTGCCCTTTCCTCTCCTCCATTCCTCTTTCCTTCCATCCTCCTCTGTCTTCCTTTCATTCATTCTTTCCTTGTCCTTCTGCCTATGGGCAACTTTATATTTCCTCTTCTGTCTTTCTTTCCTTCATTCTTTTCTCTTCCTTCAGCCTGTGGGTGACTCTACACTAAGTGACAAGCCAAATGGTTTCCTGTACACCAGGAAACCATTTACTTCGCAGGGTGGTAACCATATAACCAAATTTTGGCACCTGGTGGTTTAGTGGGTAATTACTGCGCTCCAATCGGATTGAGCCGGTGAAGGTTTATATCCACGGGATGGTTGAGGCTGATTACTCGTGTAATGCCACTCAGGGTTGAGTGAGGCTGGTCACTCTCATCTTAAATGTCAGGACCAACTGCCTAGCCCCGGGCTCCTACGCTCCTCATGGGGCAATGTAGGATTGGATGATAGATAGACTGATAGACAGAATTATGTATATAAGTAGAAATACATGTAATCACTCTCCTTATAATTAACAGCATGTTGATTGTTTTCACGCTATGTAGGCTAGCACATTAATCAGAGAAAGCAGACAATCCACCATCTCCATCCTGTGTATCCTCATGCATGTGAAAAATCCATTTGGTAATGCATTATTCTGATTCATTACCAAACAAATTTTTCATTACCAAATTGGCCCACGTTTGGTAATGAAAAATACCAAATGGCAACCCTGACAGGGGAGGGGGGGGAGGAGGAAGGAAGGGGTGAAGAAGCCATGGTGTAAACTGCTGCTCGGCGCCATGCGGCAATTTCAAATTACAAGTGGGGTTTTTTTTTTTTTTTTTTTTTTTTTTTTTTTTTTTTTTTGGGTTCTGAAGGTCCAGGTCCACAATGTCCAGTAAGTGGGGTGTCCGGAAAGTGGGCATCCGGATAGTATAGGGATTACTGTAGATATATGTATATATACATATATATATATAATATATCTACATATATACTATATATATATATATATATATATATATATATATATATATATATATATATATGGTGCGAAGGCTGCAGTGCGTGTGGATGGTGAACTAAGTGAATTTTTCTCTTTGAAAGTTGGTTTGAAACAGGGATGTGTCATGTCTCCATGGTTGTTCAATCTGTACATGGATGGGGTAATAAAAGAGGTACAAGGTAGGGTAGTGGATGTTGGAGTGGCCCTGGTGAGAGAGGATAGTGTTTGGAAACTCCCTGTACTGTTGTTTGCAGATGATACTGTGTTGTTGAGTGAAGACGAAGGAGAGCTGCAAGGCTTGGTGGATGAGTTTGAGAGAGTGTGTAAGAAACGGAACCTAAAGGTGAATGTAGGGAAGAGTAAAGTGATGGTCTTTGAGAGAGGTGAAGTTAGTGAATGTACAGCGAGGTTGGATGGTGAGGAATTGGAAAATGTGAGTATGTTTAAGTATTTGGGTAGTGTGATGAGTAAGGATGGAGGTTTAGAGGGTGAAGTGCTTGAGAGGGTACAGCAGGGAAGAAAGGTTGCTGGTTCCTTGAAAGCAGTGATAAGAAACAGGGAAGTGAGCATGGAAGTGAAAAAGTTACTACATGACAGTATTGTGATACCAACTCTAACGTACGGACATTGTTGGAAGGACACAAGTCAAGAGTGAGAGCAGTGGAAATGAGCTATTTAAGAGGAGCCTGTGGAGTCACGTGGAGAGACAGGCTGACGAATGAGGATATAAAGGAGCGTTGTGGTGTGGATGTGGATGTGATAGGAAGCGTTATGAGGAACACACTGAGATGGTTTGGCCATGTGGAGAGGATGGAGGGTGAAAGACTGACGAAGAGAGTGTATGTGAGTGAGGTGGAGGGGGAAGAGGGAGGGGAGGCCAAGGATGAGCTGGAAGGATGGGGTGGAGAGGTATATGAGAGGAGGGTGTGAGTTGGGAGCAGGGCAGTGAAATGGCGGGGGACAGGGCGACTTGGAGGCGATTTGTTTGTGGCCACCCCAAACGGGATTGAGGCGTCTGGCAATAGATAGATAGATAGATATATATATATATATAATATATATATATATATATATATATATATATATATATATATAGATATATATATATATATAATATATATATATATATATATATATATATATATATATATATATATATATATATATTATATACATATGTTATATAAAGTCATTTCATTACCTAACAGTACAAAGTTTAAAATTTTTTATTCCTCATCATTTCTTCAGCTTCACCATGTACATACCTCACTTTCTCAAACATTCATTTTCTATACCTATGTCCAATTTTCTTGGTGTACCACACCTCCTACCATCTTTAAACTCGCTCACATATACTAGTAGCACTGCCCTAACTACGGTATATCCATTCTCTCCATATGACCACATCAGACTTGCAAAATACTGTATGAATTTGATAAAACTGTATAAATTTAACACAATACAACAGCATGGTATATTCATCAGTCTAGGTTAACCTAATTCTCCATACTTACAAAGAAGTAAATATGATCGAGAACAAAAGCACTCGAATATATAACCTATAAACAAAAATCCCTAGAATATTCCCACACTACTGAAATCTTAAAAACATTCCTCATCATAATTCAGTTTTACTAACGCAGACTATCCAAGGAAATAAAACTCACTAAGCATGCACTGACAGCATGACACAATTTTACACCCTGCACTCCCTTCTTGAGATATTAAAACACTGCCAATATTTAGAAGATTTTGTTAAATCATTTGGTGACTGGATACCCTCTTTGGCATCGCTCACTCATACTTGACATGTATAAGACTTGTACTCCTTCCAGTGATTGTGTTTTAACATACCAGACCACAACAGCTAGCACACCTTGCACGATCACCAACACCACCACCACCATCACCATCCCAGCACTAAAACCCTTCTAAAATATGGAGTGAAGTAAAATCAAGCAACAGAGAAAGAGAAAGTACAAAAGTCCATAAATTATAACAAAAGTTACCCAGTGAATACCAGTAATACTAAAGAATTAATTACAGTATCAATGAGGATTACCACAACAAGGAATGGAGTACTACATAAGGGAGGGTGGCTAGTTATGAAAGGAGGAAGTGATAAGTGGTCATGACAGAGAGGCTGGGAATATTTATGGGCCTAAGGGCCAATCTAGCTCCTCTTACTGTATTTAGCAATTGACTGCGGACATTTTCACTTTAATATTTTTTCTGACATAATTTTCAAAAATAACAAATGAAAATATTAATATGCCCTATGTAGAAATAATCTGGTAAGGAGAGTTCTGCAGTCTGTGAGAATACAGAGACATTATTCAATGAGGCCACCTTGGATCGCTTGGTACGCAACTGGCCACTGATAGATGCATACTGAATATCATAACAGGTAACCAGTGAACAACACAAATTTTTTAGAAAATTAATGATAAATCCCCTCAGTGCAAAATGTAATTTGAATTCTATTTTAGATGCTATTAGATGAATTCAATAGGAATAAAAGAGCACTTAACAAGTAGTATTAGTATTACAGTAGCAGTAATAGTCATAGTAGTAGTAGTAGTAGTAGTAGTAGTAAGAGCTGTACCTATAATAATAGTGGCAGTAACAGCTCCTGTAGTAGTAGTAGTAGGAGGAGTAGGAGTACTAGTAGTACAGTAGTAGTAGTAGCAGTAGGCATAGTTATAGTGCTACTCGGTCATAACAATGTCATAGTCGTGGTAGTAGCTGTAGTTGTAATCTTAGTAGTAGAAGAGTAACCCAGGTATGTTTGGTATAGCAGACCCATCAACCATAGGCAAGCAATCGCATCTGCTAGGCCATCCTATGCAGTAAACCGTTGTTCCCTTGCTAGGTGTTGTAAGCCCCTTCCAGTAAATATTATTGACATCAGGTCATCATGTGACCACAAGCCGTGGGTAACAGATACCAGTGCATTATTCAAAGGTTCAGGATACAGTACTTCCAAAGGTTTCCCTCATTATCAATGAAGTATACGCTCTTAAGATGCCACTGATATGTAAATCCCGTCAATGTCGCTTTTCAAATGGATGCCTTCATATAATCATTAAATAATTCTTATGCAGTCACTCTATGTTATCTTAATGGAGTAGATGGGAAGTTGTTGAATGCTGTGAAGAGTACGTACGATAGTGCGAAGGCTGCAGTGCATGTGGATGGTGAACTAAGTGAATTTTTCTCTTTGAAAGTTGGGTTGAAACAGGGATGTGTCATGTCTCCATGGTTGTTCAATCTGTACATGGATGGGGTAATAAAAGAGGTACAAGGTAGGGTAGTGGATGTTGGAGTGGCCCTGGTGAGAGAGGATAGTGTTTGGAAACTCCCTGTACTGTTGTTTGCAGATGATACTGTGTTGTTGAGTGAAGACAAAGGGGAGCTGCAAGGCTTGGTGGATGAGTTTGGGAGTGTGTGTAAGAAACGGAATCTGAAGGTGAATGTAGGGAAGAGTAAAGTGATGGTCCTTGAGAGAGGTGAAGTCAGTGAATGTACAGCGAGGTTGGATGGTGAGGAATTGGAAAATGTGAGTACGTTTAAGTACTTGGGTAGTGTGATGAGTAAGGATGGAGGTTTAGAGGGTGAAGTGCTTGAAAGGGTACAGCAGGGAAGAAAGGTTGCTGGTTCTTTGAAAGCAGTGATAAGAAACAGGGAAGTGAGCATGGAAGTGAAAAAGTTACTACATGACAGTACAGTGTATTGTGATACCAACTCTAACGTACGGAAGTGAAGCTTGGATGTTGTTGGAAGGACACAAGTCAAGAGTGAGAGCAGTGGAAATGAGTTATTTAAGAGGAGCCTGTGGAGTCACATGGAGAGATAGGCTGACGAATGAGGATATAAAGGAACGTTGTAGTGTTGAGGTGGATGTGATAGGGAGCGTTATGAGGAACACACTGAGGTGGTTTGGCCATGTGGAGAGGATGGAGGGTGAAAGACTGACGAAGAGAGTGCATGTGAGTGAGGTGGAGGGGGGAAGAGGGAGGGGGAGGCCAAGGATGAGATGGAGGGATGGGGTGGAGAGGTATATGAGAGAGGGGGGTGTGAGTTGGGAGCAGGGTAGTGAAATGGCGGGGGACAGGGAGACTTGGAGGCAATTTGTTTGTGGCCACCCCATACGGGATTGAGGCGTCTGGCAATAGATAGATAGATAGATTCCTTTATGCATAAGAAGTCTGTCCAAAAAGAAACCAAACTTTATATATTGCACCAACTAGCAGGTAAAGTGTGATCGCAATGGAAGTGCTGTGTGGCAGCGACTTTTATCTTCAATCTAACACTAGCCCGCAACTCGCCACATCACTTAGTCATCAAGGTACACGTGCTTGAATGAATGTGCGTTTAGTGAACTTGGCAAATTTTCTTCTATCTCTTCTATCGTCTGAAATCAGCAACCTTTCAGGATGAATTTCAACTGGGGGAGGAGGGGGGGCAGCAGGGGCAAAATCAGGAGAGTAGGGTGGCATGAGGAAGTCACCTTGTGCTTTGCCAAAGAGTCACAGATATGGGACAATATGTGAGCAGGTGCACTGTCATGGTGCAGCATCCAGGCCTTGTATGTCCATGCCTCAAGCCTCTTCCTTTGCACTGCCTCCCTCAAACACTTTAGGACTCCCAAATAAAACTCTTTACCGACTGTCTGACCACATGGAACAAACTCATGATGAACGATACTCTTTCAGTAAAAAAAAAAAAATCAACATCATCTCATTTGAGCGACTCGTGACGTGTTTTTTTTGGTCACGGTATGATGTTCCAACTGACAACAACAATTAACCTTTTTTGTTTCGACACCATAGCATTACACCCAGGTTTCATCGCCTGTTATGGCCTTTTCCAGAAAGTTTTCATTAGCATTCAAACAATCAAACAGCTCCTGACTGACTGTGACACAGTTCTCTTTTTGCTCATTTGTATGCAGACATGGAACAAATGTTGTGACAACATGATGCATCTTCAGAATTTGAATTCAGAACTGAATTTGTTCATTTTACATATTTCTTTTTGTCAATGCATTTCAGCAACATCTCAGGTGTTCTCATGGTGAATAAATGGATATAAAACCTTCCCTTCCCTTCCCTTCACACTAATTCCCTCGTTTGAGATGCTAATCTCGGATCGTATCGAATCTTGGCCAAGATGGTTTGCCCTTTACACACACAGCAGAAACAGAGTAAAAATAGCATCCTTATTCTCACTTTCCACACAAATTAGCCTACCCATAGTAAGAAAAAAACAAGTCCATACTGGAATAAACATCATAAACAAACAGGAAAAAAAAAAAAAAAGGAAAAACATTCATACTTATGATGCAGTACAGTATTTCTATTTATTAGTACAGATGTACTGAATTTGTTTACTTTACATATTTCTTGCTTTGCACAAGCATTTCAGCAATATATGGGGTGTTCTTATGGTGAATATATGGATGTAGCACCATCCCTTTCCTTCACACTAATTCCCTCAAGCGAGGTGCTAATCATGAGTTGTACTGAACTTTTGATGCTGTGGTTCGGCCTGTTCACACAAAGGAGGACCCTTATCTGGTTAGCGTCTAAAAATATCATCTCTCATCTCACTCTGAACACAAACTAAACCACCCAGACAACCAAAATAACTTGATACTTACATAAACACAAAAAACATAAAAAAATGAAAAAAAAATCACAATACTGTAATTATTATTATTTTTTTTTATGAAATCTCCCATATTATGTACTGATTTTGTTTGTAATACACATATCTAGTCATTTCTAACCATTTCAGCACCGATGAAATTTTTCAGAGGTGAAAATAAGGATATTTCTTAGTGCGATTTTTTTTCACTCCTCTACAAAGTTTTCACCTGAATGTATGCAGTCATTTGGTAAAACTTTTCACATTTCATTGTGAAGCACAGGATGGGTTTAGGAAGCTAAAAATTGCACTGCCAGGTGCACCAGACACCAGATGTTTCTCTTCAATATGCCACTTAAAAAAAAAAAAAAAAAAAATTGGCCCCTTGGTCGGCCAGTGGGTGTGACAAATTCCTCATGGTCGGCCACGGAGGGTTAAAAAGTTCGGTTTACTCTTGGACAGACCTTGTACTATTCCACTATAGGCTTGTCTCATCTGCACTAAATACTTCTTCAGCTACAGGCACTAAGAATACTGTTATTTATTAAAAGTGAGTTAGATGAGCAGATGGAAATGAGTAGAGACAAAAGTAGGTAACGAGCTATGTAGCTGTGTAACACACAGGAAACAGGCTGGCACCACCAGCGTGCATATTTATATAAACATTCTATTATTATCCACAGAAGGAGTAACAGGTACTAAGAATATTTTGCTATTTATTAAATGTGAGAGTGAGATGTGTAGATGGAACGTGTAGAGCCGAAAGCATGCAACTATGGTCAGTCTATTTTATGAAGCGCGTTTAGGCGTTGTCCCTCTTGGGAATTTCCTGGGCCGCCTCTCTGCCAAACGTGCACACCTCTCTGTCTCATGTCAGCTATTTACTACTTCTAAATGAAGTTTATTTACAGTACATATATATATATATTTAATTCTCTAATAAGACTATATAATGTTATAAATCTCTCTTTTTTTCTAATAATAACAATGACTTTTTATAAATATCACAACATTTGGCAAATGTTGGAAAGCAACGTTGCCACGCTTGTAAGAGTAGAGTGACCGTGTTAATCCAGGTAATTTCCACTCTGGCCACCACCTGAGATGGATGCTCTTACTCCTCCTACTCGCTCTCGTGTGCTCCACAGTAGAGAAAAAGAACTTATTTACAACGTAAATAAGTATTTTTTAGAAGAGAAGACAAACAGAGGACCTATAATTGTTCCCTCAAAAGCTGTTGATTAGGCCTCCTGGGGAAAACCTCTATTAAAAAAAACACACACCTTGACTTTTACCTCAAAGGTGGTGTGGAAAAAAAAAGTCAAAATTATAAAGAACAAATAAAACATCATACTTTAAGGAAAGTATCACATTCATAAGAAAGACAATGTTGACAGACAGGCAGTAACAGAGAGAGAGAGAGGAGGGAAAGGGAATGGAGATAAGGGGGATAGGCAGACAATGAGGGAGGGAGGTTGGAGAGGCCAGAGATAAGAGAGAAAAGTCAAGACGGAGGGAAGGAGGGAGGGAACGTGGTGGAAATTGAATAGGAGCGCAACAAGAGGTGGTGTGGAAAATAAATCATAATTATAAACCACAAATAAAACATCAGACTTTAAGGAGAAAATCACAGTCATAATAAAAAAAAATGTTAGAGAGAGAGAGAGAGAGAGAGAGAGTCAGTCAAGAGGCTTTTCCCCAAATTTTAATAATTCATAAAACCGTATAGACTTTTTATAGAAAGAAATCTACAAAAAATCCAATTTCTATATGCAGAGAGAGAGACAGAGAGAGAGAGAGAGAGAGAGAGTGGTGTGCTGGAAGAGAGAGTTGTCATTTGCGCCTTTTCTCTAATCCGATTAAGTTGCCCAGTACAAAGTATGGCAACACTGTGGGACGGGGACTCCCCAAGAGGGGCAACACCCAAATGCTCTTCATAAAATAGACAGACCATAGCTACGTAGCAACAAAACACAAAAGAGACAGGTTGGGATCACCAGCAAACATAATTTTGTAAACATTTTATTATATTCCACAGAAGGAGCTGCACACACTGAGAATATTTTGTTATTGTAGTAGGTGAGGGTACTCACCATCCACTCACTTGATGTAGTACTACTCTCAGATGTCTGCCCTTTCCTCTCCTCCCTCCTCCTTTCCGTCCATCCTCTTCTGTCTTTCTTCCCTTCGTCCTTTCCTAATCCTTCTGCCTACAGGTGACTTTACACTCCCTCTTCTTTCTTTCCTTCATTCTTTCCTTTTCGTTCTCCCTGTGGGTGACTCGACACTGAGTGACAAGCCAAATGGTTTCCTTTTTGTGTGTGTGTGTGTGTGTGTGTGTGTGTGTGTGTGTGTGTGTGTGTGTGTGTGTGTGTGTGTGTGTGTGTGTGTGTGTCCGACTCTGGGCAAAGGCTCAGGGCCTATTTCTTGGGGGCAGTTGCCTATCCCAAGGCCCAGTAGTCCTCCTACACCTCCACATGTCACCACTTCGGCGCTAACACCCAACGTCCATATTGAATACATGCTAGGGCTGTCTCATACAGGACTGGTGTATTGGTATTAGCGGGGGTATTTTTACGACATGTCGGCGGATCATCTGGTAGATCAGGAAAGTCTGCTTTTAGGAAATTCAAATCCTTAAACTGTTCCCTGCCCCAGCCGGGATTCGATCCTGGGTCCATTAGGAAACCATTTACTATGGAAACCATTTACTATGCTGGGTGGTAACCATATAACCAAATTTTGGCACCTGGTGGTTTAGCGGGTAATTACAGTGCTCCAATCAGATTGAGCCAGTTTATATCCAAGAGGTGGTTGGGGTTTATTGCTCACATAATACCACTCAGGGATGAGTGAGGCTGGTCACTCTTGTCTTAAATGTCAGGACCAACGTGTCTCGCCCTGGACTCCTACGCTCCTCATCACTCGTCTTAAGTGTCAGGACCAACTTGCCTGGTCCCGGGCTCCTACGCTCCTCTTGGGGCAACGTGGGATTGGATAATGGATGGATGGATGGTTAAAAGTGAGAGTGAGATGTGTAAGTTACAGTAGGGCTCCGCAACTAACGTTTTTTTGACTAGCAATTTCAAGTCAATTTGTACATGGATGGGGTTATAAAAGAGGTACAAGGTAGGGCAGTGGATGTTGGAGTGGCCCTAATGAGAAAGGGCAGTGTTTGGAAATTCCCTGTACTGTTGTTTGCAGATGATACTGTGTTGTTAAGTGAAGACGAAGGAGAGCTGCAAGGCTTGGTGGATGAGTTTGGGAGAGTGTGTAAGAAACGGAATCTAAAGGTGAATGTAAGGAGGAGTACAGTGATGGTCTTCGAGAGAAATGAAGTCAGTCAATGTACAGTGAGATTGGATGGGGAGGAGATGGAGAATGTGAGTGTGTTTAAGTACCTGGGTTGTGTGATGAGTAAGGATGGAAGTTTAGAGGGTGAAGTGCTTGAAAGGATGCAGCAGGAAAGAAAGGTTGCTGGTTCCTTGAAAGCAGTGATAAGAAACAAGGAAGTGAGCATGGAAATGAAAAAGCTACTACATGACAGTATTGTGATACCAACTCTAACATATGGAAGTGAAGCTTGGACCTTGTTGAAGGGACAGAAGTCAAGAGTGAGAGCAGTGGATATGAGTTTTTTGAAAGGAGCCTGTGGAGTCACATGGAGAGACAGACTGACAAATAAGGAAGTGAAGAAGTGTTGTGGTGTGGATGTGGATGTGATAGGAAGCATTAGGAGAAACACATTAAGGTGGCTTGGCTATGTGGAGAGGATGGAGAGTGAGACACTGATGAGGAGATTGTATGTGAGTGAGGTGGAGGGGGGGAGAGGGAGGGGGAGGCCAAGGATGAGATGGAAGGATGGAGTGGAGAGGTATATGAAAGAGGGGGGTCTGAGCTGGGAGCAGGGCAGTGAAATGGGTGGGGGACACAGCGACATGGAGGCGATTTGTTTGTGGCCACTCTTTACGGGATTAGGGCATCTGGCAGTAGATAGATAGATAGATAGACTTGAAGTCTAGAGATAGGATACAAACTGTCTTCAGCTTCATAACTCGCGACAAAAACCTCGAAACTAGCGACTCTGCAGCAATCATTGTCTAGAGAGCGAGCCACAAGGCACATTTCGACTCGTTTTTCTAGCGAGCGAGCTGCACCTACCAAGCGAGTAATATGACGTGTTTCGATTCAGTGTTGCCCTGCCCATCGCTACACTAGTGCAACCTTGCCCTTTTTTTATACTTGGCTACTCCTATTGTTCACTGTTTTTGCTAGCCTCATGGCTTCTGTGGCTGGTGGTAGAAATGGTGGTGAACCTAACAACTATGAAGGGTTTGAAAGTGATGATGAGATACTACAGGAGATATGGAGAATGGCTGATGCTCGAGAGGGTGGCAATTGTGGTGGTGGCACTTACTCCCAGTAAGCGTGTGCACTCCCAACTCCCAACTTTTTCTTTCAATAAACTGCATTCTAAGCATTTAATGGTGACTTTTTGTTGCTCTGTCCTATTAATTATTATAAGTACTGTATATAAAAATGTGACTACTTAGTGGACAATAGTAGACAAAAATGGAAAAATAGTTGAACTTTCCAAATATTCCAGTCTATTTGTATTTTTGGCTATACTGTATAAAGTTTGCCTACAAATTGGCGGTTTCACGACTAGCGGGGTTTCAAAAGTCACTTAAGATCGCTGGTTCCGAGGCCCTACTGTAGAAGGAAATGAGTGAGCCAAAAGCTGGCGACTGGCTACGGAAATATGGAAACAAACGAAATTGCCTGGCAGTACCTGGTGCATATTTACATAAACATTTTATTACTGTATTCTCCACAGAAGGACCTACAGACACTAAGAATATTTTGTTATTTATTAAAAGTGAGACTGAGATGCATAAGTTAGATGGAAATGAGTAGTGCTGAACGCAGGCCATTAGCAACATAAACAACAAATGAGACTGGCTGGCATTGAGTGTGTGTATATCAGGTATTTACAAAAGCTTTTTTCTATTTTCCACAAGAGGTACAGACACTAGGAATATTTTGCTATTTACAAAACACAAGATAAAGTTTCAAAGCAAGCCTGAGGACAGTAAATCACCCAGGGGGATCAGGGTGGGTTCATGGAATGTGGGAAGTTTGAGGGGAAGAGCGGGGGAAGGCGTTGAGGCATTCAGTAGGAGGTGAATGGATGTGGCGTGTTTGCAGGAAGTCCAGTACAGGGGTGGATCAGCCAGAAAGACTGTTGGGAGGGACTGTTGCTATAAGTTGTTTTGGCAGAGGGGGATGGACGGATATGGGGGTGTTGGTGTGATGGTTGCAGAGAAATGGGTGGAATATGTTATGAATGTCATAAGAGTAAGCGATACGATATTGGTAGTGAAAATTCTAGTCAGTAGAATGACAGCTGCAGTTATATCGGCATATGCTCCACAGGCAGGATTGGATGAAGCAGAGAAAGATAGATTTTGGGATGATTTAATACGTGTAGTAGGTGGTACGCGGGACGATGAGATAGTGGTTTTGAGAGGGAACTTAAATGGTCATGTAGGTGATGCAGCACAAGGTTATGAAGGAGTACATGGGGGATGTGCATATGGTATAAGTAATGCAGAAGGGGAAGCGATACTCGAGTTTGGGGAGGCAACGGACATGATTGTGTGCAACATATACTTTAGGAAAAGAGAGAGTAGGTTAATTACGTATGAGTTTGGGGGAAATAGCAGTCAGACAGACTATTTTCTGGTTAGGAGGGCTGATAGGAGGTTATTGAGGGATGTTAAAGTTACGGGAAGTGAGAAGTGTGTGCAGCAGCACAAACTATTGATTTGTGATATGGTGCTTAAGGAACGAGTAATGAAAAAGAGGACTTATGTACTTAGGAGGAAAGTATGGAAGCTGAAAAACCAAGTAGTAAGGGATGCCTTCTATAGCGAGATGAGGAGAGTGGTGGCTGAACAGGGAGCCATAGACAAAGGCGTTAATGAACAGTACAAGCCCTCAAGAACAATCTCTTGAGAGTTACTGATGTAACAAGTGGTTGGACAAGAGGACCCCCAAGACATAAAGTAACTTGGTGGTGGGATGATGGTGTAGAAGCTGCAGTTAGGAAGAAAAGAAGGCTTTTCCGGGAATAGAAGAAGGGTGGTAGCATGGAGGAATACTTGGCTGCCAAGCGTAGGGCTAGAAGAGAGGTATACAGGGTGAAGTCTGAGTCACACAGACTTACTTGATAATCTGAATCATGGGGAAAGGAAAAATATGATATTTAAAGTGGCAAAGCAGATGAAGAGGGATAATCTTGATATTATAGGTGAGCAGTGTCTGAAGAATGATGAAGGAAGGGTAGTGGTGAACAGTGAGGATATTAAAGATGCATGGAGAGACTATTATAGCCGGTTGTTGAATGAGGAGTTTGACTGGGACAGGGAAGGTTTGAAGACAGCAGATCCAGTGTTTGGCCCTTGGCCTTTCATTGATGCTGCTACTGTGAGTGAGGCAATAGGCAGGATGAAGGCGGGGAAGGCAGAAGGTGTGTCTGGGTTGACTGACGAAATGTTGAAGGCCTCAGGAGATATGGGGGTGAGATTAGTCACTGACCTGATAAATATGATTATTTATGAGTGTGTTGTCCCAGATGATTGGCTGAAGAGTGTAATTGTAAATGTGTATAAAGGGAAGGGTGATGCCCTGGAAAGAGGAAATTATAGAGGTATAAAGCTTTTAGATCAGATAATGAAGGTAATGGAGAGAGTTTTAGAAGGTATGATTAGAAAAAGAGTGAATATTGATGAGAAGCAGTTTCGGCTTATGCCAGGTAGGGGGATCACTGATGCCATATTCATTGTTCGACAGCTTCAGGAAAAATATATTGGTAGGAGAAAGGATCTGTATTTTGTTTTTGTTGATTTGGAAAAGGCCTTTGACAGACTCCCTAGAGAGGTGGTGAAGTGGGCAATGAGAAAGATTGGTTTGGAGGAGTGGCTGGTTAGGGTGGTTATGGCCATGTATGTGGGTGCTTGCACCCAGGTAAGAGTGAATGGAGATTTGAGTGATGAGTTTTCCGTGAATGTTGGTGTGCATCAGGGATCAGTTTTGAGTCTCATGTTGTTTATCATGGTACTTGAAGCCCTCTCATGTGACTTTAGAAACGGACTCCCGTGGGAGATGTTGTATGCTGATGATTTGGTGCTGAAAGGGAAGCGGAGGAAAGGTTTAGTAAATGGAGACATAGTATGGGGCACAAGGGCTTAAGGGTAAATGCAGATAAAACAAAAGTGATGATATCTAGGGTTGGTGGCGGTACTGTCAAAGACGAGGGAGAGTGGCCATGTGCAGTTTGCCACAAGGGCATGGGAAGTAATTCTATCTTGTGTGATGTTTGTGATAAATGGGTGCACAAGAGATGTAGTGGTATCAGGTCGACTGCGAGATAATGCTGATTTTACGGTGTGTCGGGGAGAGCAGGTGGAGATTGTCAAGTGTGAAAGGATTGAACTTGCGGGTGAATCTCTTGAGTGTGTGGAAGAGTTTTGTTATTTGGGACACAAGTTGTGGGCTGGAGGTGGGGCTGGACCTAGCTCTGTGGCTAGGGTGAGAAGTGGTTGGAAGAAGTTCAGGGAGCTCTTGCCTCTTCTGACATTGAGAGGGCTCTCCCTACGTGCAAAAGGGTCTTTGTATGCAGCATGTGTTAGGAGTGTAATGCTGAATGGTAGTGAGACCTGGGCAGTAAAGGAGGAAGATATTCGCCGGCTCAGACGTACAGAAATGACAAAGATGAGGTGGATGTATAGTGCGTCCCTGCGTCCAAGGTCCGGTGGGGGCTGGGTTTATGATGGAAGAGTTGAGAGGTAGGATGGGACTGGAGTGTATTTGTGTTGTGATAAGGAGAGGTAGATTGAGATGGTTTGGACATGTGGAGAGGATGGGGGATGATAATTGGGTGAGGAAGGTGAGAAGTATTAATATTGGGGGTGGGGTTATGAGGGGTAGTCCGAGAAAGAAATGGAACGAGGTTATTAAGTGTGACCTCAGGGTTAAGGGACTGAACAGGGAGGCTGCAATGGATCATGTAACGTGGAAAGCCACCATTAGGTGACCAAGGCCGACACATGCAAGCATGTTGGAGCCTTTAAAAATGAAACGAAAAATGAAACTATTACTAAGAGTGAGAGTGAGATGCACAGACGGAAATGGGTAGAGCCGAAAGCAAGCAAATGGCGGGTTGGTGAGGAGATGCTAGTTATGCCTGCCTTGGAAATAACTTCAGTAATAAATATTTGTGGCTTAAAAAAAAAAAAAAAAAAAAAAAAAAAAAAAAAAAAAGAGCCTATACCAGTAATCAATTTTTTTTTTTAAAGTAGCCCTTCGATAATGGGGAGGTATATCATTTTTTTTTTAATTGTTTTTTCTTTTAACTAGGGTGCCATCTTCAAAGCATCCCCTAAATCACAAGCTCAAATGATGATCTGCCTATCTACCTTAATCCCATAGGGATGGCCCCACACAAATCATCTCCATGTCACCCTATCTCCTGCCATTTCACTGCCCTCCCCCCAGCTCACACCCCCTCTCTCATATACCTCTCCACTCCATCCCTTCATCTCATCTTCGGCGTCTCACTCCCTCTCCCCTTCCCCACATCACTCGCACACTGTCCTCATTAGTCTCTCCCACTCCATCCTCTCCTAATGGCCAGACCACCTCAATGTATTTCTCCTAATGCTTTTTGTTACATCCACAGCCACACCACAACACTCCTTCAATTCCTCATTTGTCAGTCTGTCTCTCCATGTAACTCCACATGCTCCTCTCAAATATTTTATTTCTACAGCTCTCACTCTTGACTTGTGTCCTTCCAACAAGGTCCACGCTTCCTTTCCATGTGTAAGAGCTGGTACCACAATACTATCATGCAGCAGCTTTTTTACTTCCATGCATATTTCTAACAATCTTGCAGACGAGATTTAAAAATAATAATAATGATAATAATAATAAAAAGCATGTTTCAGGTGTTTCCATCACATAAAACCACACTACAGAATGAGGTGAAAGTAGGTAAAAAAAAAAAAAAAAAAAAAAAATCGTCATATGATAAGATTTGGGATAATATTACAAACCAAGCAACTGATTCACCTTGACACTGTGATGATCATCATTTAAAGGTTGCACATATGGTTAAGTCTCCTAACTTTGAAGATAATAATGATTACATTTTTGTTCACTTTCTGAAGTATAAATGTATCCCTCAAAACATTAATGTGCACACCTTATTTAAGGGTATTTTTTTATGACCCATGGTGGGTCCTCTGGCACAGTCTACTTCCATGGGTCATCACTGCATCTGAGAGGATAAAACCCCCCCAAACCCCCTGCACTTCAAACACTGCCAACCAGCACTATCAATGGTTTCATGGGTTACAGGAAACCATTAAGCTTATCACTCTGTAGATTCACTTAATGAAGTAGGCTTCAATACATCAAGTAAATGGATGACAGTCACCACCACTTACCATTGGCACCTACCAAGTGAAGTAGTTAACCCACAGAGTGCAATCAACAGCCCAGGCTGTGACCTAGACAACTACCACTTTAATTTTGCCAACCATAACTGAAGAAAGCACACATTTTCATTTCACAGTAACAGACCTTCTCTTATCAAACCACCAGCCACCAGTCTCCCAGTTTCACCCTTAATGCCATGGCGGGTGGTAACTCATCATCCTCACATGATGATGTCACACCTATTGTACTCACTTAGCACTGCCTTATTTTTTCTACACTGCCATATGACCTGTATATCTATCATTGCAATGATAAAAAACTTGAACAAAGACATGTTTATTTAGGTCAATTTTTGCACACTAGGGAAGTTCCTAGGATAGGCAATTGCACATTCCATGGGTTAATGATGGCTACATCAAACTCCCCCACTTTAGTGTGAAAAATGTGTTTCCTAAGCCAAAGAAAATTTATTGAATATAGCAAAAATAAAATACAAAATGTCATGGGATTGAAGGTGTTAATTGATATGCATACTGACCTCCTTCTCTTGTATTAGTGTGCGCTGTTCCCGATTCTTCTCCCTAAGGAATGCGATGGTGTCCTGGGTGGACTTGGCCTCACGCTCTGCAACACGCAGGTCTAGCTTGCTGTCAGACAACTCTTGCTTGGCCTGAAAGAAATGTATGGGATGTAACAACATTTATTTCATCTCTTAGCTATCCTCATTCCAACTCAATTACCTTTTTAAATCAACATGGAGGTGGCTATTAAACAAAGCTCAGAAACAAAATATATGTCGTATATAATTATAGTGACTGGTTTACACAAAAGCTTGAAAAGAGGCAATTATACATTTCGCATTCAAGTCTGTAACAGTCCTATATGGCAGCAACTAATCCACAAGCATTGCTTTCTGTAGCTGGAGAAACAATTCATGTAGTGTATATATGCAAGCAAGTTCACGCACAAACACAATTACTCTACTCGAATACTGTATGCATAGCACAATTCTAAGTACAGTAACTAGCAGACCTTCCCAATCACTCCTTCATTCCTTGCCCACTTCTAGGGACAAGACAAAACCTTACCACTCTAAGCTCTTCAGACAGCTTCTTGACCCTATCCTTCTCTTGGGCATGAGAGGATCGCACATTCTCCAGTTGTGTCTCCAAGCACTGCAGTTTGGTCTGGTATGTCTCAACCTGGCTTGATGACCTCTTGCTCTCTAAATTCTTTACTGTCTCATCCACCTTGGCTAGAAGTAGTTCTAGTTCAGATATTTTGGTTCTATGTTCACCTGTAAAGCAAAAAAAAATAGGAAAGCAGGGTTAATTTCAGCTTAAGCTTCAGCATAAAGGCATTTTTTACACAACCACCTAGTCCATAACCCCCCCACTCCCCCCCCCACACAATTATAACTCATACAGAATTAAAAGCAAAATGGACAGAACTTGAAAACATTACAGCAGAAATTTGAGGGATGGAAAAGACCATTGTGGAGATAAAATAGATGTAATAGTATTTCATATGCCCTCTCAAACTAGGACATGGAAAAAAGAAGACTATGAACAACTGATAAGAGAATCCATTGTACAGATAAAGATGTCCACTGAACGAAGGAATGGAATATTAATCGTGGGAGATTTTAATTGTAGAGACGTTGACGGGAGAAATATGGATGCTGGGGGCAATGAGGAATCGTGTGGCAGTAAACTGATGGAAATGGTGATGGAAAATATGTTAACTCAATTAATTTTTTTAAAATACAAAACTAGAGGAGACAACAAAACCATCAAGACTGGACCTGGTATTCATGAAGGACCCAAACAATGTGATGAATATAACCTATCAATGCCTGCTAGGTAAAAGTGACCACCTGGTTATTGAGATGGAAGTGGTGGGAGTAAGGGAAGGTGAAAGAGATGAAAAACCCAGAAAGAACATATATAATTATGGAAAAGCAGATTTTGCTTCCTTAAGGAACTATTCCAAAATATACGCAGGAGTGAACTGGATGCAGTAAAAACTGTTGATAAGAAGCATGAGTTTCTGATGGAAGCGTACAAAACAGGAATCAGTAAATGTCCCAAAATTCTCCACAGCAATGGAAAAGAAGGAAGAGTGGTGCAACAAAGGGTGAAGAAAGGCACTGAGGGCAAGAAACAGAGCATGGCATTAAGTGAGAAGAAGGTATAGTGAAAGGGCGTGGAGGAATACAAGAAGGTCCGAGATGAATATGTAAAGATACAGAGAGAAGAGGAAAGGAAGTAAGGAAAAGCTACTGGAGCTAAATGTAAAAAAGAACCTAAGCTATTATATTGATTTATAATTGGTAAAATGAAAGTTAAGGACAGTGTAGAACGACTAAGAGATGAAGCTGAAACTGATGAAAGAGATGATTTGTGTGAAATAATGAACAACAAGCTGCAGTCAGTTTATGTACTGGAAGAGGAATTTAATGAACCTGAAACTGAAACCAGGATGACGAGAATGGCTGATATTACAGTTGACAAGAATAAGGTGCTGCAAATGATGAGGGACTTGGATGTGAAGAAAGCAATGAGACCGGACAACGTGGCTGGATGGATCCTGAAAGAATGTGCTGATCAATTGGTGTGGCCTGTTTATGTCATCATAAAAAGCTTCTCTGGAAAATGTGCAGATACCTAAAGATTGGGAAAGAGCAAATACCGAGCCAGTCTTCAAGGGAGGACAAAGGGAAGACCCACTCATCTGTACACTTGTATCACATACTAATGTTGTTTGTAACATCTGTGGGAAAATCATCAGAAAAAGATGGATTAAGTATTTAGATGAAAAGTGATAACACCATGACAATTCAGTTTTTGGGAAGGAAGATCTTGTGTTAGCAACCTACTAAGTTTCTATAGTAGAGTGATAGATATCATACAAAAGAGAGAGGGGTGGGCAGACTAGGTCTACCTAGACCACAGGAAAGCATTTGACAGGGTGTCCTATACGATACTGATGTGTAGGCTGAAGACCTTCGGAGGAGTACATGGGAAATTATTAAAGTGGATGGAAGATTATCTGGTAGGAAGGCAGATCAGAACAGCCATAAGAGACGAGGTTTCACAATAGAAAGATGTGACTAATTAAGTGCCCTCAGATATCTGTCTTGGCTCCAATAACGTTTCTGATATACAGTATACAAATGATTTGCCAGAAGGTTTCAATAGTTACATGCGTATGTTCACAGACAATACTAAAACCATGAAACATATTAAATGTATTGATAGTTGTAAGGGGCTGCAAAAGGATCTGAGCAAACTCAACTGGAAAGCCTGACTTGAAAAATGGAGTTCAATGCCAAGAAGTGTCATGTGTTACAAATGGGAGTGATTGAAAAAAGACCAAACTGGATATATAAAATGGGCATTGAGATAATTAGCAGAGAGAGAGAGAGATGGGGGGGGGGGTGATTATACAAGATAACCTGTCACCAGAAAAGCATATAAACTGAATCATTGGAGGCATATATGAATTACTAACTAACATGAGAGTTGCTTTTAATTATATGGATGAGGAAATGCTGACAGAGTTGATAGTGTCCATGACAAGACCAAAACTAGAACATGCAGCTGTAATATTGTCACCTCGTCTGAAAAAACATATTGACAGGATGGCTACAACGATGATACCATGCTTAAGGGAATTGACCTATGAGAAGAGACTGGAAAAACTGAAGTTACCAACACTGAGTATGAGAAGGGAAAGAGGAGATTTGATTACGATGTTCAAAAATTTATGAGGTCTGGAAAAAGTGGACAGAGAGAATCTTTCTGTATTGGATGATGAAAGAACATGAGGTCATGAATTTAAATTGAGGAAGGGCAGATGTCTTAATGATCTTAAAAGGTTCAGTATCCCAAACATATGTATAAGTACAATAAAAGTCCTGTAATCCGAATGGCAGGGAACCAAGGGTCTTTCGGACTATTGGTTTTTCGGACTATTGGAAGGGATCATTGAAAACATTAGAAATATGTACATGGCCATTAAATAAATACTTAAAATGATATGGGTTATTGTTTTATTCATAGAAAATGCATGGAAGTGTGATGAATAGTTGCAGGCAAGTACATCCAAGCCCAACGGCAAGTCCATGCCAGAAAAATCCTTTGATGAAGCCCAGAAAAATTGAAAAAATTTTGCCTTGAAACATTTGGAGTATTGGGGCGCTCACCATCCACTCACTCGATGTAGTGCTGCTCTCAGGTGTCTGCCCTTTCCTCTCCATCCTTCTTTCATTCCATTCTCTTCTGTCTTTCTTCCCTTCATTCTTTCCTTGTCCTTCTGCCTACGGGTGACTTTACACTCCCTCTTCTGTCTTTCTTTCCTTCATTCTTTCCACTTCCTTCAGCCTGTGGGTGACTCTACACTGAATGACAAGCCAAATGGTTCCTGTGCACCAGGAAACCATTTACTACGCTGGGTGGTAACCATATAACCAAATTTTGGCGCCTGGTGGTTTAGTGGGTAATTATTGCGCTCCAATCGGATTGAGCCGGTGAAGGTTTATATCCAAGTGGTGGTTGGGGTTGATTGCTCATGTAATGCCACTCAGGGATAAGTGAGGCTGGTCACTCTCATCTTAAATGTCGGGACCAACTGCCTAGCCCCGGGCTCCTACGCTCCTCATAGGGCAATGTAGGATTGGATGATGGATGGATGGATGGACGGGATATTCACATTATTGGTAGTTGGATTGGAGGACTTTTCCTGTACTTAGAACAATCTAGACAAGGTGGTGGTGAAAGCAAAAACCTAACTAGACTGGATAAAAGTAGATATGGATACAGGACAATATGAGCTTAGCTCAATTCCTGTATACTACTGTACATATAGGTAAACACACACACACACACACACACACCATGTAATGGAAACCACCAGAAAAAGAGGACGTGAGATCCATCAGTACTATATCTTATATCTACTAGGCAAGAAACTGATACTGAGAATATAATATATCACCCTCCATTCAGTAAAAGTGACCATGCAGTAATAAATTGCAACTTCAGGATTGCATATGACATAGGTACCAGTAATGAGAGCTACAAAAAGAGTCTAAACTACAAAAAGGGCAACTACCATGACCTGATGAGGCACTTCTTAGAAAAAGACTGGGAAATGGAGCTTAGAGGACAAGATTTAATTATTATATACAGGAAATGCTGCAATTTTTATGATATAGGAGTCTAAAATTACATCCCCTCAGCACAAAGAAACAGAAATTATAACAAATAAATGGTTTAATACAGAATGTAAAAAATAAAAAGAAAACAGAGATTTGCTGTGGAATAGATACAGAAGACACAATAGTAAGAGGACATATAACAACTATAAACAGGCAAGACATGATTAACCCGACAGCTGCCACGTACAGCATATGAAGAATAGCGTGCGACTGCTATGTACATCATATGAGCAATATTTTTTTTTTTCTTTTTCTTTTTTTTTTTAGGCGCACTACACTTTTCACCCAAATGTCCATAAATAGTGTACTGAGGCCAAACTAAGGTAAATAATGAACTCACATTTGGTTTTCCTATTCTTTTCCATGCACTCTTTCATTTATACGAGCAAAAGTCATTTTTAAGGGGAAATAAAAAATCCCATTTTTTTTGAGCATACGGGGATCGACCATGACACCTAATGCTGCCGTTAACGGGTTAAACAAAGATTTGGAGGAAGGCTCAAAGACAGTCTGAGGAAGACATTATAAATAAAAGTAGTGATCAACCAAAGCTATTTTACAGCTACATCTAAAGCAAAACCAAAGCCAAAGATAAAATTCAGTTCATTACGAACGAGGGGATCATCCACACTCAAGAGAAAGATATTTGTGAAGCACTAAATAAATCTAAATCTAAATATATATATATATAGATAGATAGATAGATAGATAGATATAGATATATATATATATATATATATATATATAATATATATACTGTATCTATCTATCTATATATATATATATATATATATATATATATATATATATAATATATATACTGTATCTATCTATATATATATATATATATATAAATATATATATACTGTATTTTAATGTAGGGAAGTAAAGTGATGGTCTTTGAGAGAGGTGAAGTCAGTGAATGTACAGCGAGGTTGGATGGTGAGGAATTGGAAAATGTGAGTACGTTTAAGTACTTGGGTAGTGTGATGAGTAAGCATGGAGGTTTGGAGGGTGAAGTGCTTGAAAGGGTACAGCAGGGAAGAAAGGTTGCTGGTTCTTTGAAAGCAGTGATAAGAAACAGGGAAGTGAGCATGGAAGTGAAAAAGTTACTACATGACAGTATTGTGATACCAACTCTAACGTATGGAAGTGAAGCTTGGATGTTGTTGGAAGGACACAAGTCAAGAGTGAGAGCAGTGGAAGTGAGTTATTTAAGAGGAGCCTGTGGAGTCACATGGAGAGACAGGCTGACGAATGAGGATATAAAGGAGCGTTGTGGTGTGGATGTGGATGTGATAGGAAGCGTTATGAGGAACACACTGAGGGGGTTTGGCCATGAGGAGAGGATGAAGGGTAAAAGACTGACGAAGAGAGTGTATGTGAGTGAGGTGGGGGGGGGGAAAAGGGAGAGGGAGGCCGAGGATGAGATGGAGGGATGGGGTGGAGAGGTATAAGAGAGAGGAGGGTGTGAATTGGGAGCAGGGCAGTGAAATGGCGGGGGACAGGGCGACTTGGAGGCGATTTGTTTGTGGCCACCCCAAATGGAATTGAGGCGTCTGGCAATAGATAGATAGATAGATTTTAATAACAGAACGGAGGAAGGAAAAACAAATGAATAAAAAAAATAATCCATACACCAGATTACTGGTGTCCTCTGGTCATAAAATATCTGTAACAGTTAGACTTGAACAGCTGTGGGTTGAAATTTGGAAGGAAACAACTCTGGGGACGCAAGTTCCAGAGAGATGCAGTTCGGGGAATGAAAGAATTCTGATAGGCAAAAGTTCGGCAATATGGCTGAGTGACATTCCAGTCATGAGCGCTACCAGATGCCCGTGTAGCACGAGGGAAGGCATGGAGAGGTGGCACCATGGACGCAACTTCGTCTGAGCATTTGCCATAAAAATATCTGTAAAACAGTGCAAGAGAGGCAACATTCCTTCTTACTTGCAGGGGAGGTAGTTTATTTGTAATGGCAGGGTTGTTAATAATTCTAACAGCTTTGTTCTGAATTTTGTCTAGTTGTTTTAATGCAACCTCTCCACATCCATTCCACAAGGGTGAGCAATATTCAAGCTGAGAGTGCACATGACTCTTATAAATTATAGCTAACTGCTCATCAGCGAAGAAGTTACGGACTCTGTACAATAATCCAAGTTTCTTTGAGGCGGTTTTAGCAAGTGATTTGACATGAGAGGTCCACCTGAGGGTATTGTTAAGTGAGACGCCAAGAATTTCAATACTTTTGGAGATGGGAATATTAGTAGCACTGAAGGTAATGTACGAATCTGGCAATACCTGTCTATTAGGAAATTGTATATACAGTATTTAGTTTTACTAGCATTAAAAGAGACAAGGTTCTTTTGTCCCCATTCACTGACCATAGATAGGTCTTGATTAATGGAGATGGCTGTACTGAGCTGAGAGGTAGAGATATTAGACTTTGTAAATGGGTGTCTGAGTGTGAATGAACTATGTTGAATCATCTGCATTTGAGTGGATGGGATTGTGGGTGACAGATAAGAGATCATTAATAAGAACCTGGATTAGGGTTGGCGCCAGAACTGATCCCTGCAGCATGCTGGCGTTAACCCCTAAACCGCGGGCTTGTTTTGCTTTGACTTGCAGCTCCTTTGGGCATATTCGCGCTCTGACAGACTCGTTTTCGTTTTTAAAGGCTCCAGCATGCTTGCATGTGTCGGCCTTGGTCACCTAATGGCGGCTCTCCACGCTGCACGATCCATTGCAGCCTCCCTGTTCAGTCCCTTAACCCTAAGGTCACACTTAATGACCTCGTCCCATGTCTTTCTCGGTCTACCCCTCATAACCCCACCCCCAATATTAACACTTCTCACCTTCCTCACCCAATTATCATCCCCCATCCTCTCCACATGTCCAAACCACCTCAATCTACCTCTCCTCATCACAACACCAATACACTCGTCCCATCCTACCTCTCAACTCTTCCATTGTAAACCCAGCCCCTCCAGGCCTTGGACGCAGGGACGCACTGCACATCCACCTAATCATTGTCATTTCTGTACGTCTGAGCCAGCGAATGTCTTCCTCCTTCACTGCCCAGGTCTCACTGCCATACAGCATTATACTCCTAACACACGCTGCATACAAAGACCCCTTAGCACGTAGGGAGAGCCCCCTCAATGTCAGGAGAGGCAAGAGCTCCCTGAACTTCTTCCAACCACTTCTCACCCTAGCCACAGAGCTAGCTCCAGCCCCACCTCCAGCACACAACATGTCTCCTAAATAACAAAACTCTTCCACACACTCAAGAGATTCACCAGCAAGTTCAATCCTTTCACGTCTGACGATCTCCACCTGCTCACCCCGGCACGCCGTACACATAAAATCAGCATTATCTCGCAGTCTACCTCTGATACCACTACATCTCTTATGCACCCATTTATCACACACACCGCACAAGATGGAATTACTTCCACGCCCTTGTGGCAAACAGCACATGGCCACTCTCCCTCGTCTTTGACAGTACCGCCACCAACCCTAGATATCATCACTTTTGTTTTATCTGCATTTACCCTTAAACCCTTTTGCCCCATACCATCTCTCCACTTCCTAAACCTTTCCTCCGCCTCCCTTTCATTCTCTGCAATCAACACCAAATCATCAGCATACAACAACTCCCACGGGAGTCCGTTTCTAAAGTCACGTGAAAGGGCTTCAAGTACCATGATAAACAACATGGGACTCAAGACTGACCCCTGATGCACACCAACATTCACGGAAAACTCATCACTCAAATCTCCATTCACTCTCACCTGGGTGTGAGCACCCACATACATGGCCATAACCACCCTAACCAGCCACTCCTCCAAGCCAAGCTTTCTCATTGCCCACATCACCACCTCTCTAGGGACTCTGTCAAAGGCCTTTTCCAAATCAACAAAAACAAAATAAAGATCCCTTCTCCTACCAATATATTTTTCCTGAAGCTGTCGAACAATGAATATGGCATCAGTGGTCCCCCTACCTGGCATAAACCCAAACTGCATCTCATCAATATTCACTCTTTCTCTAATCATACCTTCTAAAACTCTCTCCATTACCTTCATTATCTGATCTAAAAGCTTTATACCTCTATAATTCCCTCTTTCCAGGGCATCACCCTTCCCTTTATACACATTTACAATTACACTCTTCAGCCAATCATCTGGGACAACACACTCATAAATAATCCTATTTATCAGGTCAGTGACTAAACTCACCCCTATATCGCCTGAGGCATTCAACATTTCGGCAGTCAACCCAGACACACCTACTGCCTTCCCCACCCTCATCCTGCCTATTGCCTCACTCACAGTAGCAGTATCAATCAAAGGCCAAGGGCCAGACACTGGATCTGCTGGCTCCAAACCTTCCCTGTCCCAGTCAAACTCCTCATTCAACAACCGGTTATAATGCTCTCTCCATGCATCTTTAATATCCTCACTGTTCACCACTACCCTTCCTTCATCATTCTTCACACACTGCTCACCTATGATATCCCGATTATCCCTCTTCACCTGACCTGCCACCCTAAATATATTTTTCCTTTCCCCATGATTTAGGTTATCAAGTAATTGTCTCTGTGACTCAGACTTTGCCCTGTATACCTCTCTCCTAGCCCTACGCTTGGCAGCCAAATATTCCTCTTTGCTACCACCCTTCTTCCATTCCCGGAAAAGCCTTCTTTTCTCCTTAATTGCAGCTTCTACACTCTCTAAAAATATTTGCCAAAAATTAGTTATTAGTCCTAGAATATTAAAATTACATATGCATATGGTACATACCTTCAGCTTTCTCCTGGGATATTTGTTGAGCCTTCGTCAAGTACCATAGGACTCGTGGAGACCTCTGAAGTTGGGTAACAAAGTCTCCACTTTACACTTCCCGACAACCCGTAATATGATTACCACAGCCTGATATTATCACTAGAAACACTATTCTATGATTCTCAAATAGTTTGGAATCCATACTCCAAAAAAAAAAACATTCTGAAAGCAATGAAAATTATGAGGGCGTATGACCTTCCCACTTGCGATCATTTGCCGCTGGTGTTCTGTCATTTATTATTTATTAAACTCCTCACACTTTATATTTCTATTGCTATATAACACTTATATATATCTACAGTCTTTATCCATAAGTTTCCTTCAGTAATAGTAGTTTATTGTCACTGTAGGCATTCAATTTCTCTTTCCATAAAATACGTAGCATTCACTTTCTCATCCTGTATACTAGCGTTGAGATTGAATGTCACTTTCACCTTCACTTTCATAACTCAAAGTATTCATACATGCTAGAGTGAAACTTTCACTTTCATTACTCCTAGTATATGTACTCGTATTCTTATACTACTACTCATTTACATTTCTATTTACATTCTCTATTCTATTTACATTATTTACATTTCTATTTTATTTACACGGTTAGGCACTGTCACTTGCAGTAACTTATAAAACTATTTTCCACTGTTCACTTATATTTACATTCACTGCTTTCACTTGCTGTTTACACATTATTTGCACAGTAATCACTCTAATATCCGGACGCCCAATAACCGAACATCCCCATTAGCCGAACCTTATCATCCTGGGATCAAACATTCCCAAAATGGTCCGAAAATCCAAAAAAATTGGAAAAAAAATCGATTTTTTGCCGTCCGTAATTTGAACTTGCCGCGCGCGCCGCGTGAGAGCATTGTTTTGGTTCGTCATTCCTCCGACGTCCGATAGAGCGCCGCTGCATCCTCCCCACTTCCCGCCTGTCTCTCACCGCGACAAGACCTGCGCTGTTCGCCATGGCTGCCCACGTGCTCGCTTTTGTGGTGGTGCCGTACTTGCTGCAAGGCCTCCTGCTGCTCTCTGCCATACTCTTAGTGTGTGTGATGATGGCCCCGCCTCCTGAGAAAAGGAAGAGAGTGGTGTTGACTCTGGAGAAGAAACGGGAGATATTGGAGAAGGTTGATGCGGGTTGGTCTTCCTCTCGCATTCTCCGCGAGTTCAACCTGGCCCGGTCGACTTTGCTCGATATCAAGCGTTCCCGAGACAAGCTCATGCAGTACACGGCTGACTTCTCGTCGAGAAGCAAACGCAACGTGGAGAGGAAGGTTATGTTTACCCCCAAGTATGCAGAGATCGACCGCTCCACGTTGATTTGGTATCGACAGCAACGTGCAGCTGGTGTGATGGTACGTGGAACGGAGCTGAAGGCTGCTGCTGAGAAGTTTGCAAGGCTTCACGACGCCCTTGACTTCAAGGCATCCGAGGGTTGGCTCTTCGCGTTCAAGTTACGACATGGCCTTACTAACATAAAGCACATGGCGAAGCATTGGACGCTAACGAGGATGGAGTGGACGAGTTTCGGCACAAGGTGAAAGGCTTGATCGACAGGGAGGGCCTCACTCTCGGTCAAGTCTATAACGCTGACGAAACTGGCCTATTCTATCGCTCGGTGCCAACGAACACTCTCGCCGATGAGACGGAGAAGCGTGTACCTGGCCGCAAGCTTTCTAAGGAACGGATATCTGCTTTGTGTTGTGCCAATGCTAACGGCATGCACCGGCTTAAGCCCGTTATTGTTGGCCGTGCAAAGCAGCCTCGGTGCCTTCGTGGGGTGATGGATGTCCTTCCTGTCGTATGGTACCATTCTTTGAAAGCATGGTTCACAGCTGTGATTTTCAAAGACTGGTTTCACCATCACTTCATCAAGGAGGTCATACATTACCAGACGAAGACACTGGGAATTCCTCGCGACCAGGTAAAGGCTCTCCTTCTCCTCGACAATGCACCTGCCCACCCGTGCGACAAGGACTTGGTTGCTGAGAATGGCCGTATTAGGTGCATGTTTCTGCCACCTAATACGACTGCTCTCATTCAACCAATGGACCAAGGAGTGATCGTGGCAACAAAGCGCCTGTACCGTCGGAAGTTCCTGGACGAGGTGATGGTGGTTCTCGAGGACGAGGACGAGCGCAAGGAAGGACTTGACACTCGAGGCAAGCGGACTTTGGAAAACCTTCGCCGCTACAACATCAAGTCTGCGCTGTACAACTGGGCTAGTGCATGGAAGGAAGTCCCTGTGAAAACTCTTGAAAATGGTTGGTCTCGTCTGCTTCTCGGCACAGATGTGGAGTACGATTTCCTAGGGTTTGACGTGGATGACTTCCATGCACGGCTACGTACGAACGGCGACGATGTTGATGTGGACGATGTTCGTGAGTGGTTGGACGACGACGAGGGCGATCCTGGGTATCAGACGTTTTCTGATATCGAGATCGCGTCTTCGGTTGCTGGTGTCAGTCCCGAACTTGAAGATTCCGACGACGAAGGCGATGATGATGCAGACTCCGCCCAGCAGGACACTACTCCAGCCATCCCCAAGCTGAGCGCACTCCGGGAACATCTAGAGTTCGTCCTAGACTACCTGGAACACCCGGACTGCGACAGGGAGATGGGGCCCTTGGGACTCGTGAAGGAAGTGCGTGCTTTCCGGCAGCGCATCATCAATCGCCAGAATCGTCGGTCCTTGCGTCAGTCAACGATTGACAGTTTTTTCAGGCCCGTGACCCCCGCTGTGCCAAGCCCTGGTTCCACTCCGTTGCCTCCCCAAGACAGGCCCTCATGCTCCGAGCCACAGCCCAGCACATCAGCTACAGTGGAGTCACCGCTCGACGTGAGTTTGCGGCTGTCTTCAGAGTCTTCTGTAGTCGGTACGCCATCACCACTACCCACCGATGCACCCCTTGGACGCCTGCCAGTGATACTCTCGGGCTCTGACAGTGAATAAACAGCAAGAACTTCTCCACTAGACCATACGGGAATTTTGAGTGTTGTGCAGTGAAAAAAACAGTTTGTTGTGTTAAGGTTTTCAAGTTGGGAGAAAAGACTAAGTAGAAAAGAAATTTAACGTAACTAACCTTCTTTGTTTTGGCTTTGGAAACTTAAAAAAACTTGGGAAAAGTTAATGTGCAACACTTAAATTTAATGGAACATTATTTGGACTAAAGTGAACACTGTGAAAAGAACGGACTTCTGTGTGTTAGTGACTAAGTTCAGTGCAAGACTTCAGGAAGAGTGTAGTGCAAGTGCTTCAGGAAATCGTTCTTACTGTCAGAGTCCGAGAGGAGGCGGTTATTCATCGAGGTGGCCAGGGACTTGCTGTAAGTAGCCAAAATGTTTCATGTTGTACTATTTTCCATACTATATTTACCAGAATGTTTCATATTGTATTTTTCCCATACTATACTTACCAGAAAGTGTCATACTGTACTTCTTTCCATACTAAACTTACCTCATGCATGTGCAGTAGGAATGTGTTTTTCAGAGTTCGGTTAGGTTCGGTTAGGTTAGGTTCGGTTAGAGTCCATAAGTACCAGAATGTTTATTAATGTATGAACATACTTCTAAACCCACATTTTATGTTTCTATTGCATTTATTTCAGTCATTTATGTGCCTTATTGGTGTGATTTGGGTGTTAAATAGGTGCTATGCATGTCCGGAGGGAGTTGTATAGGTGTTTCTCTGTGTTAGGGTCCGTAAGTACAAGTCCATAAGCTGGGACCCAATATCCGGACGAAACCAATATCCGAACCTACCGATGGCTCTATTGATCCGGATATTGGAGGGGTTACTGTATTTACATTTCAACTTGCACTGTTTTACTCACCAGAAAGATCATAGTCACTCTCTATCATTTGTCAGTCCTTTACCTCTTTCCACAGGAGGTTCAGTAGGGGATAGAGGACACAGGGCCCTTTGGATAGGGCTAAAAAGCGGCGGAATTTGACAGGCGCAAATCCGATGTACTTTCATCTTGAAAGACAACAGTAAACTGATACTGGTGGCCTGCCTAGGGGGAGTGCAATACTGCCAACATCAGCCTTGTGACAGCTGCTAATATATAGCTATGAAATGACTGGCAGGAAATCTAGACAATACATAATAAATTAGGTAGTTCCAGGTGAATGTACATATCACTTAGGCTTCTCCCTTCCCTTCTTATATATACAGTATTTTTATTACAAGAATAGATTATATGGAACATTTCAAGGGGAAATAAACAGCGAAAATTAGCGAATGAGTGCACGTAAGGTGTTGTCAGGTGATAATTAGCCAATTCCAGGTGTATGGCACTATAACTTACCGTATTTCTTTTTTTAATATATTATTTGGTATAAGAATAGGGCATAGGGCTTATTTCAATGGATGAAATCAGTGGAAAATTCCAGGGAAGATTTACTTAGCGTAGAATAGACTGTGGTGGCCTGTAATAATTAGGTTATTCCAGGTGAATGTAAATATCACTTAAGCTTCTCCCTTCCTTTCTTATATATATTTTTATTACAAGAATAGATTATACGGCATATTTCAAGGGGAAATAAACAGCGAAAATTAGCGAACAAGTGCACGTGAGGTGTTGTCAGGTGATAATTAGCCAATTCCAGGTGTATGGCACTCTCACTTACCTTATTTCTTTTTTGTATATATTATTTGGTATAAGAATAGAGCATAGGGCTTATTTCAATGGATGAAATCAGTGGAAAATTCCAGGGAAGATTTACTTAGCGTAGCACGGCCGGGCAGGCAAGAGGAGAGGAGAGGGTAATGGAGGGGAGGTAGGGAGGGGGGTCAAGAACAGGGAGAAATGGCTAAATTGTCAACAATGGATGGGAGTACAGATGAGATTTGGAGTGCTGTTGGACATTGGCAGTACTGATAGATGATACAAGCCACCACTTGAAAGCCCAGGCGAATTCAAAATAACACATAATCACAAAAGTGACACCCCGAGGTATGATCCCTTGCTCCCAAGCGTCACGAAAGTGACACCCCGCGGTTAAGGGGTTAATTGAGTGGAAATTGGAATATACATCATCTACTTTTACTCTTATTTTCCTGTCGCTAAGATATGAAGAAATCAAAGGAACAAAAGATATTAGTCCATAGCAAGGGAGTTTGGACAGCAGGGAATGGTGCCATACTCTGTCAAAAGCTTTAGAAATATCAAGAGCCACTGCATGAGTTTCTCCATGTAGATCATTTGATTGATGGATGGTATGAGTTAGGAGATTGAGTATGTCAATGGTGGATCTTTCATGGAGAAAACCATACTGTCTATCACTAATTAAGTTGTTGGATTCAAGATGTTTAACAATGTGCTTATTAATATACCTTACTAAGAGAAGACGTGACAGCTATTGGTCTGTAATCAGAGGGGTCAGACGAACTACCTTTCTTCGGAATTGGGTGGATATTGGCTTCTTTCCATGAATTTGGGAATAAAGAAGTACGTATGCATAGTCTGAAAAATTTAGCTAGAACAGAGGCAAGTTCAGGGGAACACTTTTTCAAAACAATTGGCAGAAATCCATCTGGGCCTGGAGCTTTGCTGGTAGGTAAATTGTCTAGGATGGATTTTACATATCTTGTCTGTATTTTAAGTAGGGCAATTTCGGGAGAGTCAAGTTCTAGTACTGGGATATTCTGGCTGGTATCGTCTATGGTAGAGTTTCTGGCAATTGTACTGGCAAAAATATCCACTTTCCCACGTGGGTCATTTATAATGTTGCCATCCGAAGATTTTAGTGGGGGAATGGAAGATGACTTGTTGAAGTTATTATTGAAAGAATTAGGTGTTGACCAGAATATTCTATTGTCATTAGGGCTGTTCAGTAATTTTGATGCTAGCTTTTGAAGAAAGTTTGATTTAGCTAGATTTAATACAGTTTTTGCATGATTTCTAGCAATTTTAAATTGAGAGAATGATTCAGATGTTTTCGATTTTAAGTAAGAGTTATATACTAATGACTTTTGGGCTGTTGCTCTGGCACAGTTGCCATCAAACCATTTTGGAGAGTTTGATCTTTTACTGAACTGCTGACTTGGTATGAATAAATCCATACCAGCTACTATTAAGTCGCAAATATGGGACTGGGTAGAACTGGGACCACTAGAGAAGAACGACTGCCATGGAATGTCAGCAAGATAATTTCTAAATCCATCCCAGTTTGCCCTATCAACGTGCCATCGGGTCATCCTGACAGGTTCAGAATGGGGAGGTGTGGGGGGGTTAACTAACGAGTCTTTGATGAGATTGTGGTTAGATGATCCAAGTGGTGACTGTACCTCTACCCTGTGTTGATCGGGATTATTTGTCATGAATAAATCCAAGAGATGGGCATTATGGTCAGGATTATCAGGTATTCTGGTTGGTTGCTTTACCAGCTGGGTGAGATTAAACGATCCTGCAAACAGCTCGCACTCTAGACCAGCGTCATCAGTCCTGGCAGAATGCAATAACCATTCAACATTATGTATGTTAAAATCACCCAAAATGGTATATCAGTGCTAAGGGCAAGGTTAAGGTTACTCAACTGTGTGGACATGGAATCAAATACACTGGGTTCTGAAGAAGCATTGGGGTAGCGATAAACTACACAAATATACTTGGTAATATTTTGACAATTTAGTTTATATAATGAGTAATCAAAACTGGATGAAGTGAAGTTTAAAATAGTGTCAACCGAATATTGGGATTTGATATAACAACAGGTGCTGCCCTTGTTACGGAAGTTTTTAAGATGGTAACCGGGAAAACAAAATGGGGATATATCGGTAGAGGGTGAGATTTGTGGTTCTGTGAGGAAAAGGACCAAAGGGGATATGGACTGAAAGAAAAAATGAACTGTGTTTAAATTTGTGGTAAGGCCGCGGATGCTGGTGAAGAATAAGGCCGCACTTTCACTTCTTCGCTGACGAGCATTCCTGGAAATAGCAACGGTCGCTACCAGCACAGTCACTTGATGGCGACCAGGAGGACCCTGTGCCCCCAGCCCTACCCTGCTGGTGGTGGCAATCCGAGGTACCACCTCATTTGATAGTAACATTGCAGCGGCCATTACTAATGACAGTGAATAGAAGGTGTGATATGTTATGCGCATGTAGTGTGGTGTAGACAGTTGAAGGTAGAGGTATTATGAGAGCAGGCTGGCCTACTCTCTGTGTAAATGAGTGCACTGAAAATGTTCAGCAAAGGGAGATGGTCAGGATCACGTCCTGAGGGCTGGTGAAATGGGAGCTCCAGCTCTCCCTATTACCAGCTTGCCATCCACCTCAGGAGTACTGCCCTGTTCAACTGGTGCTACAGTCTACTCTGCAAAAGAAAATAGTAAGTGAAGAATAAATGCTTCCTTTAGGAATTTGGTAATGAAAAGTTAAATTTGGTAATGAAACCTGAGGAGTTTCGTAATGTGGCCGAGTTCACATCTGGCAACTCTGTTCCCAGTTACTGCCTAACCTTCATTCAGGGAAGACGTCCATCGTAATCGATGCCGCACGTGCTCGTTTTTTGTGAATAAAGTGAATAAACCGCAATACCTCGCCACTAGACCATATGGAAATTTATAATGTTGTGCAGTGTTAAGAAATTAGAATTTAGAGTGCATAGGATTAAGTGTGGAGTGCAAAGTGGCGGTTGAAACTGCCGTGGTTCAATTAAGAAGAATGTGCAGTGTTAACCTGCTCCATCCCGACATTTTCTGGGCAGTGGTATACCCCAGTCCTGACATTTTTGGACCTTTTTTTTTTTAGGCTCAAACATTCACTTTTGGTGAGAAACATCGAAAATTCATAGAGAAATCACTCACCTAAGGTTTAAAATACTCGATACAGGTACGAGTACCTCCTTACCTGACTGGGTTTTCTAACAAGCTGGCACCAAAGAAAACGAGTTCTATGGGAGGGTAACTATTTTATCCACTCATAAACAGTATTTATTTATTTACTTGGTAAGAATTTATATGTAGTACAAGAGTATATTGGTTTTCAAACAGTAATATAGGCATTATAAGCATTGTTTCACTCACTAACTCATCACCATTCATGACCTTTTTTCCCCACATTACCTGATCATCATTTCTGACTGTTTCTTCCTCTAATGCTATGTAAACTTTGTCCTCCACATTGTCATCAACTGGGGAATCACTCTCGCCCTGAATGTCTTTAATGGCCAGGTCACTGGTAACAGGTGAATTGCCGAGACAATGGCGTGCAGGGGGGGGGGGAGGTTATGCGGTGTAAGGCATTGTCTCTGCTTGGCATCTTGTAGAGGAATAGAGGAAGGTGTCCTGTGTATACGTGCCAAAAATCACTCGCGAAATCACTCGCGAAAATTGAAAGCTGTGCAAATTAGGGACCTTGCAATGTTGCCGCGTTAATTTATGTCTCCGGGACATGAGTGCACATCATGTGAGGACATGAATTCAAGTCTGCCGGACGGGGTGGGTTAAACAATTATAACCCACAGTGCAAAGAATTAAGTGCAGCACAACACTGGATTGCTGTACGTGATTCAAGAGCATTTTCACAACTACCAGAGCCTTAGAGAGTTAAAGGAGGCAGCTACAGATGTGCTGTAAGTACAGTACCCTGTACCCTGCTAGGCCTAAGTATTACCATACTCACTTCTAATATTCATTCTCCGGTTCCTTTTCATTTATTTCATGCTTTATGTTCATTATTGGTGGGAATAGGGTCTTAAACAGGTTTAAATAAGTGCTGTGCATGTCTGGTAGGGAGTTATTTAGGTGGCTTTCAAAGTTAGGCTGGGTTAGGGCCCTTAAGTACCAATCCAGCAGTCAGAGGTCCACTTTCTGGATGGGACCACTTTCCGGACATGCCTTTGGCACTATTACATTGGATAGTGGAGGGATTACTGTGTATATATATATATATATATATATATATATATATATATATATATATATATATATATAGATAGATAGATAGATAGATATATAGATAGATAGATATAGATATATATATATATATATATATATATATATTTTATATATATATATATATATATATATATATATATATATATATATATACATACATATATATATATATATATATATATATATATATATATATACATATACATACATATATATATATATATATATATATAGATAGATAGATAGATAGATATATATATAGATATATATATATATATATATATGGATAGATAGATAGATATATATATAGATATATATATATATATATAGATAGATATATATATATATATATATTTATATATATTTATATTTTGATAGTTAGAGAGAGAGAGAGAGAGAGAGAGAGAGAGAGAGAGTGTATGTGAGTGAGGTGGAAGGGGAAAGAGGGAGGGGGAGGCCGAGGATGAGATGGAGAGATGGGGTGGAGAGGTATATGAGAGAGGGGGGTGTGAGTTGGGAGCAGGGAAGTGAAATGGCGGGGGACAGGGCGACTTGGAGGCGATTTGTTTGTGGCCACCCCAAACGGGATTGAGGCGTCTGGCAATAGATAGATAGATAGATAGATATATATATATATATATATATATATATATATATACATATACAGGACAATTAGCACCCTGGATGATTCCCCGTCATTCTATAAATGTACTTATATTAATTAATCAATGCTTTTATAAATATACTTATTATTAATTATTCAATACTTTAATAACTATATTTCAGGGGGATCCATCAAAGTCTATGTTGTCTTGTTATTGTTGTGACGGTGAACTGGCTTCACAGCGAATATTCCCGATACCATTTTGCTCCCTAGACTCCCTAAACGTGGTATTTTGCTGTTATCTGCCATTGGTAATCAATATGAAGCACTTTAAGTGGTTAGAAGGTTTATTTAATGTTATAACTTACAAATACAGTACTGCACAGCAAAACTTCAACATACAAATACGTAAACACAAGACAACATTCCTACGCTGATTGGTTTCGGCATCGGAATGTTGCCTTGTGTTTACGTATTTGTATGTTGAAGTTTTGCTGTGCAGTACTGTATTTGTAAGTTATAATATTAAATAAACCTTCTAACCACTTAAAGTGCTTCATATTGATTACCAATGGCAGATAACAACAAAAGACCAGGTTTAGGAGATCTAGGGAGCAAAATAAGGAGTAGTTAAAACTTACGCGGTTTCGTGACGAACGCGCCACATTAGGAATGAAACCCACGCATTGGGGGCGAGCTTGCTGTATATATATATATATATATATATACACTCAATCCTTAAGTAACATGTGGTTGAGTAACACGTTTTTGTTCTAACGCGGTCAGCATAATGAGACAAGTCATGTCAACACGCGGAAAAACTCGAGCTCCCGCGGGAAGTCAGCTGGCCTGGGGACGAAATTTGAAAGCCGCGCTCTATGACGTCACCCTCTAAACTCTGGGTACATTTCCTGGGCACATATTTCCATTCTGTATGGGTATTTATCTCAGTACCACAGCCAGCCAAACAGCCCCAGTGAGATGGGATAGGTTAGGGTAGGTTAGGTTGCTGAAATTTTGCCTGGGAAGCACAGTGGGCATATTTTCGTGAAAATCCTATGGTTAGTTTTGAAACGAATGGGCGAGCGTTGATCCTGGCTGAGGGTTCCTGGTGGTTTTATGAATACGCATACAGAATGGAAATATGTTTTCTGGGCAAACTCAAGGCCGAACGGTGTGACGAAATTTATGGGTTTTGGCAATTTCAGGGGACAAAATGGAACGACAATGTATGCTATAAAAAAAAAAAAAAAAAAAAAAGATCCTTGCGTTCTCGTAAGTTACAGTTCAGTTCCACATTCTTCGTTTGATTTCATGCTTCCCAACACATTTTGGACCAACTGGGCATATGGTTATCAGTCCTTTCTCATGCCTCATCTAGTTCTTACCCACAATTATCATGGATTTTGCAGTTTTAAGGAACGAAATGGAACGAAAATGTTTGCTAATTAGAGGAAAAGTTACTCTTTCGTCCATGTGTTATCGTAGCGTTCAGTTCCACATTCTTCGTTCGCTTTAATGCTTCCCAACACTTCCAACTAACTGAGCATACTGTTATCAATCCTTTCTCATGCTTCACCTAGTTCCACCCCAAACTCATAATGGGTTTCGCAGTTTTAGGGGGCGAAATGGAACGAAAATGTTTGCTAATTAGAAAAAAAATACTTTCGTCTATGTGTTCTTGTTAGTGTTCAGTTCCACATTTTTCGTTCGGTTTCGTGCTTCCCAACACATTTAGGACCGACTGAGCATACGGCTATCAAGTTCTTTCTCGCTTCTCACAGACTCTACCTCACAGTCATGTGGGTTTCGAGTTTTAGGAGACGAAACTGAACGAAAATGTTTGCTAATCACACACATACACACACACACACACGCACACAAAATACTTCTGCTCGTGTAAGTGAGCATTCAGTTTCACATACTTCGTTCTTCTTCCTGATAGTCTTATGTTTGTCGGATTACTTCTGGGAGGTAAATAAACGTTTCATACTAAATCTGTTTCCCCCGTCGTTTTAAGTTGTATTCCGCTGTCAACTTGTTTGACACATCAGGGTTACGGCGAAATTAGGGCCTGTCCTAACCTAAGTGTTTAAATTTGACCTAACCTAGCTTAACTATACCTTATAATTTAACCTAACCTAACGTTGCATCCAGTTGGGAAGTTGGGAGACGAAAATCACCTTTGAGTATGTCAAGACAATCATGTTATGGCTTAAGGAACGTGATGATAAAAAGTGGGAAATTTTTCAGCAGGAAAAGGTAATTTACCACCCTGAAAATAGTCACAAAAATACAGAAACAAACTGGAGGAATATGAACTGAATTGGTATGGTTCTTCCACTGCTTTAAGCGTACAAATACCAAAATGGGAAAAGAAAAAAAGAAAAACCATAGCATAAAAGAAAGCACCATCATAACGATTTGGAAGGACAGGGAGAAGATAAAGATCGTGCGTAGGAAGTGATGCAATCCTGACAGCTGTGAAGGTTTATATGTTGTCCTGAAACTGACTGAGAAGCTTATAGGGCGTTATGTGGAGCGTCAGAGAAAGCAAACTCTCACTTTTACCCCTTTTTACCATCTTACCCCACGTATTTACCTCCACCTATACGCACCATCAGGTAAAACACTGAAAGAGATATAACTGTTGTAATTAAAAACATCAGTGGTATTAAAAATGGCATTAACAAAAACAGAAGTTGGACTGGGTCAACACCACCTCCACTGAGTACCCTTTTGTTGATACGTAGCTCCACAGTAATTTACTCCCGCCCCCCAACCCCAAAGTTGTTGTCAAAGTTTCGCCTTCTCGTATCATGTGGCCTTCGGGAGAGATGTTAGGCTGTATAGTTAGACTAAAATTTACGGGTCTGGCTGTTTTAGGGAACAAAATGGAGCGAAAATGTTTGCAAACCAGAAAAAATGTCCTCTTTCATCCATGTGTTCTCCTGAGTTAGCGTTCCGTTTCACATTCTTCGTTCGGTATCGCGCTTCCCAACACATTACTCTTCGTTCGGTATCACTCTTCCCAACACATTTCGAACTGATTGAGCAGTTTAGCCATATGTTTAGTTTATCAGAAATGCGTTGGGAAACGCGATATCAAACGAAAAATGTGAAACTGAACGCTAACTCACGAGAACACACGGATTAAAGTAATTTTTTCTTGTTAGCACAAAGTTTCGTTCTATTTCGTACTCTCAAACTGCCAGACCCATAAATTTTTGTCTAACCATCTGGCCTAAGGTCTCTCCTGAAAGCCACATGATATGAGAGAAGGCGAAACTTTGACAACAACATTAGGGTTCGGGGATGGGAGGAAAATACCGGGGAGCTACGTATCAACAAAAGGGTACCCATCCCAACTTTTATTTTTGTTAATGCTATTTTTAATACCATTGATGTTTTTAATTACAAGTTATTTTCTCATTTTTTATATAGACTAGTTAACAATTAGCAGGATTCATACTGTATTTTGTACCTTTATATTGAATGGGGGAAGGCCGGCAAGAACCGACCTTCCCCTTTGTTGTAATTTTTCAACAAAAAACATTTATCTATCTATCTATCTATCTGATGGTGGGTGCAAATGGGGGTAATTTACGTGGGGTTAGGTGGTAAGAAGGGGTAAAAGTGAGAGTTTTGGAAAGTTGCCAGAACACATTATACCATTACACATGTAAACATATTGTCTGAGTGACGCGGATTTGGGTACCACGGTCCTTGTCCAGTCCCTATTGCCCGCGGTACTCAAGGATTGAGTGAATATATATATATATATATATATATATATATATATATATACACAGTAATATATATATATATATATACACAGTATATATATATATATATATATATATATATATATACGCCGTATATTTATATATATATATATATATATATATATATATATATATATATATATATACGCCGTATATTTATATATATATATATCTATATATATATATATATACATACAGACAGTAATCCCTCCACTATCCGACGAAATAGAGCCAAAGGCATGTCCAGAAAGTGGTCCAGTCCAGATAGTGGGCCTCAGCCTCCTGGACTTGTACTTAAGGACCCTAACCCACCATAACTTTGAAAGCCACCTAAATAACTCCCTACCGGACATGCATAGCACCTATTTCAACCTATTTAAGACCCTGTTCACACCAACAATGGACATAAAGCATGAAATAAATGAAAAGGAACCAAAGAATGAGGAATTAGAAGTGACTATCTCAGCCAGGGTACTTACATCACGTCTGTGGCCGCCTTCTCTAAGGCTTTGGCAGTGGTGAAAATGCTCTTGAAGTACGTACAGTAATCTAGTGTTGTGCTGCATTTACGGTAATTCTTTGTACTGTGAGTTATAACTGTTTAACACTGCACAGTCTGTTAACTGCACCATGCCAGTTTCAACTGACAGTTTGCACTCTACAGTTAATCCTTTGCACTCTAAATTCTAATTTCTTAATACTACACAACACTAAATTCCTGTGTGGTCTGGTGGCAAGGTATTGCAGTTTATTCACAAAATCGAGCATGTGGGGCATCCACTGCGATAAGCATCTACTCGCAATCGCAGTTAGGCAGTAACTGTTGGTGAGGGGGAAGCAGAGTTGCCAGATTGCAACTCGGCCACATTACCAAACTCCTCAATTTTCATTAGCAAATTTAACTTTTCATTACCAAATTCGTAAAGCTAGCATTTATTCTTCACTAATTTATACAAGTGGAAATACATGTAATCACTCTCCTTATAATTCACAGCATGTTGATTATTTTCACACTATGTAGGCTAGCAGATTAATCAGAAAGAGCACACAGTCCACCATATTCATCCTGTGTATCCTCATACATGTGAAAAATCCGTTTGGTAATGCATTATCCTGATTCATTACCAAACAAATTTTTCGTTACCAAATTGGCCCACACTTTGCAATGAAAAATACCAAATGGCAACCCTGACAGGGGACGGGGAGGGGTGAGGAAGGAAGGGGTGAAGGGGCCGTAGTGTAAACAGCTGTTTGGCATCTCGCTGCAATTTCAAATTTCGGGTGGGAGAAAATTCAGATTTTGGGGGGATTTTTTTTTTTTTTTTTTTTTTTTTTTTTTTTTGGGTTCCAAAGGTCCAGGCCCACAATGTCCGGTAAGTAGGGCATCCGGAAAATGGGCGTCCAAATAGCATGGGGATTACTGTATATATGTACATATATACAGTAAAACCTTGATATAACGGACTTCACTTATACCGGAATTCACTTTTATCGGACTCAAGGAGCCAAATGGATAAATTTCTTATGCATCAGAAAAGGGCCGATCAAGCCAGAAGCAGTCCGCCTCTTGGAATAAATGAATAAACAAACAAACGGAGGTCTCTCCTCTCTCTCTCTCTCTCCTTCTCCATTCCTTCCCTTCCCCCCCAAGATGGGGGAGAGAGAGAGAGAGAGAGAGAGAGAGAGAGAATGAAACTGAAAATGAAAAATAAAGTAACTGAAAATGAGTGTAAGAGTGAAGGTGAAAGAGCATGGGAGTGAATGTGAATGTCAAAGTCAGCAGAGAGAGAGAGAGAGAGAGAGACAGACAGACAGACAGACAGACTGACAGAGAGAATAAATACAGGAATGACAAGTGGCGTCCCCTTTCCCATAAACAAATGCGGGAGATAGGCATAACCTTGGTCCCTCCTCTCTCTCTCCTTCTATATTCCCTTCCTCCGTCCATCTCTCTCTCTCCAGGAGAGAGAGGCGAAAGCAAATGTGAAATTGAATGTAAAAGTGAAAGTCAGTGAAGGTAGCGTGAAGGTGAAAGTAAAAGTGAATGTGAAAATGGTGAAAGTGAAGGTAAAAGTGAAGTCAAAAGTGAAGGTGGAAGATGAAAGTGAAGATGAAAATGAAGGTGAAAGTGAAGTCAGAAGTGAAGGTGGAATGTGAAAGTAAAGGTGAATATGAAAGTGAAAGTGAAGGTGAAAATGAAAGTGAAAGTGAGGGTGAAAATGAAAGTGAAAGTGAAAGTAAAGGTGAAAGCGAAGTTGAAAGTGAAAGTGAAGATGGTGAAAGTGAGGGTGAAAATGAATGTGAAAGTGAAGGTAAATGTGAAAGTGATGGTTAAGATGAAATTGAAGGTGAAAATGAATGTGAACGTGAAGGTGAAATGAAAGTGTAGATGAAGGTGAAAATGAAGATGAAGGTGAAAGTGAATGTGAAAGTAAAGGTCAAGGTGAAAGTGAAGGTGGAAGTAAAGGTCAACGTGAAAGCGAAGGTGAAAATGAAGGTGAAGAGGAATGTGAAAGTAAAAGAATGGAGGGTGAAAGTGAAGGTGAGTGAAAGTAATTCTAAATGTAAACATGAAAGTAAGAAAGTAAAATTGCAGGTGAAGATGAAATGGAAATTCAAAATGAGTGATAGTGAAAGTAAGTGTGAAGGTGAAGGTGAATGTGAAAGTGAGCAAGGAACTGAATATGAAAGTGAATGTGAATGTCAAAGAGAACTGAAAGCAAAGGCCAAAATGAATGGGAAGGTGAAGATGAAGGTGACAACGAAGACAAAAAATATGTGAAGTAAAATGGAAGTGCCCAGTGCAGGGAGAGAGAGAGAGAGAGAGAGAAAGAGAGAGAGAGAGAGATACTGTAGAATAAATGCTTGAATGACAAGCACATCTCTTTGCATAAAATAGGAGGAGGAAGTCAGGAGGGGAGTCCAGATGTCACTTTTATTGGACTTTCGCTTTTTTTGGACTGGCTTGTGCCCAAATTAGTCCGATATAGTGAGGTTTTAGTGTACAGTAATCCCTGTACTATCTGGATGCCCGCTTTCCAGACACCCCACTTACCGGACATTGTGGACCTGGACCTTCAGATCCCAAAAATGGGCCAAAAAAAGAAAAAAAATCACCCCCCCCCCCAAAAAAAAAAAAAAAAAAAAATCCCTCCCGTAATCTGAAATTGCCCACAGCACCAAACAGCTGTTTCCACCATGGCCCCTTCACCCCTTCCTTCCTCCCCCCTCCCCCTCCCCCCTCCCCTGTCAGGGTTGTCATTTGGTATTTTTCATTACCAAATGTGAACCAATTTGGTAATGAAAAACTTGTCTGGTAATGAATCTGAATAATGCATTACCAAATGGATTTTTCACATGTATGAGGATACACAGGATGGAGATGGTGGATTGTCTGCCCTCTCTGATTAATTTGTTAGCCTACATAGCGTGAAAATAATCAACATGCTGTTAATTATAAGGAGAGTGATTACATGTATTTCCACTTGTACATATAATTAGTGAAGAATAAATGCTAGCTTCATAAATTTGGTAATGAAAATTGAGGAGTTTGGTAATGTGGCTGTTGCGATCTGGTAACTCTGTTTCCCCATCACCAACACTCCAACAGTTACTGCTTAACTGCGATCGCGAGTGGATGCTTATAGCAGTGGATGCCACATGTGCTCATTTTTTTGTGAATAAACAGTGAGTAAACTGCAATACCTCGCCAGCTGACCACACAGGAATTTACAGTGTCAAGTAGTGTTAAGAAATTAGAATTTAGAGTGCAAAGGATTAACTGTGGAGTGCAAACTGCCAGTTGAAACTGGCGGTTGAAACTGGCGTGGTGCAATTAACAATGTGAAGTGTTAAACAATTATAACTCACAGTGCAAAGAATTACTGTAAATGCAGCACAACACTGGATTACTGTACGTGCTTCAAGAGCATTTTCACCACTGCCAAAGCCTTAGAGCAGGTGGCCACAGACATCCTGTAAGTACCCTGGCTGAGATACAGTCACTTCTAATTCCTCATTCTTTGGTTCCTTTTCATTTATTTCATGCATTATGTCCATTGTTGGTGTGAATAGGGTCTTAAATAGGTTGAAATAGGTGCTATGCATGTCCGCTAGGGAGTTATTTAGGTGGCTTTCAAAGTTAGGCTGGGTTAGGGTCCGTAAGTACCAGTCATGCACGCAGGTGCCCAATTTCCGGACTGAACCACTTTCCGGACATGCCTTTGGCTCTACTACATCGGCTGGTGGAGGGATTACTGTACACTAAATAAACAGTAATCTCTCAATTACCCAAACGCTCGTTATCCGGACGTGTTCAGTACAGTAGGTCTTCGAAATACGAAAAACTGGAGTACGAATTTTCAATGGTACCAAAGAGATGAATATAGGACAAATTCCACAATATGAAAATATCTGTCTCGATGAAACGAAAATCGATACTCAATACGAAAGGAAATACCTGTACAGAGATACCCCGATTATCCAGACTATATGGTGTGAAGAGGTGCCTGAATAGTCTGAAATGAAGATTTGTTTCCAGCGGAAACAAAAGACAAGTACTGTAAGAATGATTTGTTTACTTGTAAATGTATAATGAAAGACACAACTATCTTCCCAGTTCAGTCTGAAGAAATTTACACCAGGCAAAATACAGGTAACTCGCACGGTACACGAGGGTTTCGTTCCTACCGTGCCGTGTTAGGTGCGAAATCGCGTATATTTAAACTACTCCGTATTTTGCTCCCTAGACCCCCCAAAAGTGTTGTTTTGCTGTTATCTGTCACTGGAAAGCACTTTAAGTGGTTAGAAGGTTTATTTAATGTTATAACTCACAAATACAGTACTCCTGAGCAAAACTTCAACACACAAATACTGTACGTAAACACAAGGAAACATTCCGACGCCGATCATAGGTAATAAATTAGGTTAACTGGTACCAGTGCTTTAACTTACAAGTACATACCAGAACAGTACATATTTAACTTAGAAATGCAGTACTGTGATATCGAATGATTTCAGTACATAATCTGTTAGGAATGGCTGGAAAAAAAAAATGTTATGAATACATTTGCACCTTTTTGATATATGTTTATGGTAGTTTCGAGTTATTTTTTACGTTATCGTTGTGCCCATGCTTGGAAAAGGGAGCGAAAGAGTTGAATTTTCAGTCCTAAATGAGAAAACTGCACGTCCTCCAAGGCTAGACTCTGCCACGGGAGAATAAAGTGGAGGGTCAGTCCGATTAGCTATAAGGAAGTTGTGTCACAACTTCCAGCTCCCACACCACGAGAATGGCTAAAAATAGAATCGTAATGCAGTTTCAGAACTAACAATAAGTCTAATTATTACGAATACAGATACAAAGCAGAAATAAATACGTTTACAGACAGGGAAAACGTATTTCTTCCGTCATAACATGTTCATCTTTCTCAATTATTTTACGTTCATCTTTATCATTTTACCTTGTTATTTTCGCAATATATATTGCTGTCTCGTAAACAGGGTGGTTGTTTGTGTTTTGCAAGGGAGGAAAAAGGTTGTATTTTCTGTCTGGGTCGAGATAATGGGTGTAACTATGTGTGGTTAGGCATGGCCACGAGCGAAAAAATCGTACATCCACTCATTACGATAGCCGGTGGTGAACTGACAGATGATACATGAGACGATGAAGTCAAGGTCATGTCCCAGATTTTCGTTCACTTCCCGAAAGTTTTCAGTTTTCTACAAGTTGCAAACCATTACAGCAAACCTGAGCAAATAGGTAAAGATACCAAGACAAAAATGTATTTTTCTCTTATTATAAGTCTTTAACGAACAAACAAAAAAAAGGCAATATTCCGACGCCGATCATGGGTAATCATATAAATCAGGTTAACTGGTTACAAGGCTTTATTTAATGCTTTAATTGCTTACAAGTACATACCAGAACAGTAAATATTTAACTGACAAATACAGTACTGTAGAAAAGCAGTACAGTAAGAGTTTAACGAACAAACAAAAAAGGCAATATTCCGACGCCGATCATGGGTAATCATATAATTTGGGTTATCTGGTTACAAGGCTTTATTTAATGCTTTAACTTTATTTAAGTGCTTACAAGTACAGTACATACGAGAACAGTAAATATTTAACTTACAAATACTGAACAGCACTGTGGAAAAAACGAACAAATAAAAAAGGCAATATTCTGACGCCTATCAGGTAAACTGGTTATAAGACTTTATTTCTTGCTTTAACGTTATTTAATAGTACTTTAAGTTGCACATAAACTTACCAGAACAGTACAGTACTGTAAATATTTAACTTACAAATACTGTGCTACTGTACTCGGGAATGTCTCACTCGCTGAATAATTTCCCGCCTAGATCGTCACGTAATAAAAACAAACCTCGCGCTGCGATGACGTTCGAGGATTTGATCTTTCAAAGGCCTCTCCTGCGTTAATTTGTAGTTTTCATAATGGTTTTTTAATCTTACGTTGTCTTATATGTATCCCAGCCCTTACCGTGTATAATTGCGAGCGCGTTCCGTGAGATCGTGTTCCGTGCGAGTTACCTGTACAATGAAAACCCTGTTTCTACTAGTGTGTGTTTCAAATGGTTCAATTTTTCCACACTATATTCGTCAGACTTTGGGAAGATACTTGTGTCTTTCACTGTACACTTGACGCAGCAGAAAGACTTTACCAATTCAATTCATAATCCTCCACCTTGTTTCTGTAATTTTCTGACAACTTTAAGTTTGGAAAATTACAGTATTGTACTTTTTCTTGCTGAAAAATTTCCTTCCTGTTATTATCGTCACTTTCCCCTACGATAGCTTCCAGGGCAGTGGAAGAAACTCAACGTGCTCAAAGGTCGATATCGTTTCCCAATTTCCCAACTGGAGGTTAGAGTAGGTTAAATTATTAGGTACAGATAAGCTCAGTTAGGCCAGGTTTAGTTAAACACTTAGGGAAGAACAGTCCTTTCTGCCATTATGTTAATGAAATAAGAGTTGTCACACCAGAACAGCTAAAAATGATGGGGGAAACAGATTTAACAAGAAATGTTTACTATATTTCCCACCCCAGAAATAATCTGAAAAATAAATCAGACTATCAGGAAGAACTGATTTGGTTATGTGCTTTTCCTGCTTAACGTAAAACATATGTTTAGCCCCCTCAATGGCTGTGGGTTCAGATATTTGCATGCTCCCGAGGTCAGCAATGGGACCATTTTTTCAAAGTTCTAAAATCGGTATCTTTTTCTTACATATGTGAAAAGACTCATCTGGCACACCTGGCTTTATTTTTTTTTTTTTTATTATTTTTTCTCCTAAACCCATCCTTTGATTTGCTATGATTCGTGTATGAATTCATAAAATTAGGATGCATGTTACATTACTAGAAGCATGTATGGACAAATCTGAGAGGAGAGAGAGAGTGCTTTTGATTGGAGACATGAATGGCAAAGTTGGGAATGTACGAGTGGACGGAGTGGTTGGTCAGTGGGGTGTGCCAGCTGTAGTAGATTGGAATGGTAGTGCTTTGGTGGTCATCTGTGCTGGTATGGGGTTGGCAATAGGTAACACCTACTTCTGGCATAAGATGATCCACAGGTATACATGGAGAGTAACGAGGAGGATGGATGGTGAACTTGTTGAACGAAAGGCAGTGATAGACTACGTGTGTGTGGATGAGCGAATGAGAAGACAAGTGTTGGATGCAAGAGTGTGGAGAGGGTGGGGGAATAGAATCTTGGACCATCACTTAGTGATGGCCACAGTAAAGCTGCAATGAAAATGACTGAAGAGATGAAGGGGAAGACAGGAGGAAACAGCTCCTGTGAGAAGAGTGGAGAAGTTGCAAGACAGTGAGAAAATGGCAGAGTATAAGAGCATAGTGGAAGAAAGATTGGGAAGGTATGAGTTAGAGCACATGGAAGGGGTGGAAGAGGTATGTAAGATATTCACGGAAGAGATAGGCGCAGCGTGTGAGTTGGTTTGTGGAGTGAGGAGGAGATGCAAGGGTGTGCAAGGGACAGCATGGTGGAATGATGAGGTGAAACGAGCTGTGGAACAAAAGAAGGCATATAGTGAATGGCTAGTGAGTAGAGGTAGGGGAGAAGATGAGAGAGAGAAGAGAGAGGTATATGTGAGCAGGAGAAGGGAGGTGAAGAGACTGGTGAAGGACAGTAAGAAGAAAGTGGATGAGGAGTTTGGGAGGAATCTGAGTGTGAAATGGAGGGAGAGTAAGAAATTGTTTTGGAAGGAGGTAAAGAAAGTAAGGCAGAGTGAAAGGGGAAATAGTAGGGGAGTGAAAGATAGGAATAATAGATTGTTGGTGGAGAAGAGAGAGAAATTGAGGAGATGGAAGGAGCACTTTGAGGATTTGTTGAGTGTGGAGAGTGAAAGCAGTGCGAGTATAAGTGGTTGGGGAATGGCTGGGAGAAGAAGAAATGAGTGGAGGGAGGAAAAGATCAGTAGGGCGGAAGTATTGGAAGCAATGAAGAAGATCAAGATGAGAAAGGCCCCAGGAATTGATGGAGTGTGTGGTGAAATGCTGAGGTATGGGGGTGAGATTGTTGTGGAGTGGATATGGAAGTTGTGTAGATTGGCTTGGGAAGAGGGAAGGGTTCCAAAGGACTGGAAATCAGGTATAATTGTTCCTTTATAAAAAGGAAAAGGGGAGAGAGAAGTATGTGGTAACCATAGGGGTATTTGCCTTCTTAGTGTGACTGGAAAAATATATGGTAGAATACTCATTGATAGGGTTAGGCATAATGACAGAGGAGCTAATTGGAGAAGTACATGAGGGATTTAGGAAGGGAAAAGAGTGTAGATCAGATATTTGTTCTAAGGTGTTTAGTGGAGAAGTATCTAGAGAAGGAAAAGAAAGTGTATGCTGCCTTCATGGACTTGGAGAAAGCTTATAACAGAGTAGATAGGCAAGGTATGTGGAAGGTATTAAGAATATATGGAGTGGAGGGGAAATTGCTGAGTGCTGTGAAGAGTATGTACAAAGGAGCTAGGGCTACGGTGGGAGTGGATGGTGAGCTGAGTGAGTTCTATGATCTCAATGTGGGATTGCAACAGAGTTGTGTGATGTCTCCATGGCTGTTTAATATATAGGTGGATGGGGTTGTAAAGGAGGTGCAAGGTAGGGCAGTGGATGTGGGGGTGGCTCTAATGAATGAGGGTGAGATTTGGAAGATTCCGGTGTTGCTGTTTGCTAATGATACAGTATTGTTGAGTGAAGATGAATGGGAATTGCAAGGTTTGGTGAATGAATTTGGGACAGTGTGTAGGAAGAAGAATCTGAAAGTTAATATAAACAAGAGTAAAGTTATGGTGTTTGAGAGCAATGATGTCACAAAGTGTACAGTGAGGTCGGATGGTGGGGATATGGAGAATGTGAGTGCATTCAAGTACTTGGGTAGCGTGATGAGTAAGTATGGAACGTTGGGGGATGAAGTGCGTGAAAGGGTACAGCAGGGAAGGAAGGTTGTTGGTTCACTGAAAGCAGTGATGAGAAACAGGGAGGTGAGTATGGAAGTTGAGAAGTCACTGCATGATGGTACCTGTATTGTGATCCCTACCCTGACGTATGGAAGCGGGGCATGGACCTTGCTAGAGGGGAACAAGTCAAGAGTGAGAGCAGTGGAAATGA